>NW_026585895.1:53287668-53657176 GCF_907164565.1 Psammomys obesus | reverse complement strand
TGTGTGTGTGTGTGTGTGTGTGTGTGTGTGTGTGTGTGTGTGTGTGTGTAGGCCACCTTGGGTGTCATTTCTCAGAAACTGTCTATATTGTTTTAGACTGGGTTTTTCATTGACTTAGAGCTTCCCCAAATAGGTTAGGCTGACTGGCTGAGCCCAGGGAGCTACTTGTCTCTGCCTCCCCAGTGTTGGGACTTCAAGTGTGCACCTCCATACCCGTGCTTTATAATGTAGGTTCTGGGGATTGAACCCAGGTCCCAGTGCTTAAAAAACAAAACAAAACAAAACAAAACACTTTACATACTGAGCCATCTCTGCAGCTTAGAAACTGTACTTTTACTTCTGTCCCTTTCAAATAACCTGAAGTTGCGGGTCAGAGACTCAGGTCCATGCAGGGCAAAGCCCACACACCACACTGCCTCCCTTTCCCTGAGGCAAACGGAAGTGGCCTAGAGCCATGGATGGTGACTACTTTCTCACCCCCTGCCTGCCCCAACTTCCAGCCGTGCCCTGTTCTGGTCACCTCACTGCCCTTTTGTCCTCTGTAGGTGTCTGTGGAAGGCAATACCTGGAGCCCAAAGGAACCATTGACATGCGAGGTCAAGGGCAGGTAGACTGTGTGGTGGCCATTGGGCGGCCTCTAGGTGAGGTGGTGACCATTGAAGTCCTCGAGAGCTCCCTCAAGTGTGGTGCAGGTACATCCAGGGGTGCGTGGGCAACTGCTGGGCTTGGGGCTGGCACTACAACTCCAGTGTGTCCCATTTCTGGCAGGATGCCCCCACTATGTTCCTACTTTTTATTTTCAAGGCTGTCTCACGCCTGAAGTGTGGGGGTCTCCATTTGTAAGATAGAAAATTGGGGGGATGAGCTCTCTCGTGACATGTCCCCTACTTAGTCACATTAGTCAGTAAGAGGGAGAGTGGTTATTTGAACTCAGCCTTGAGCCACTGTTGCCTACCTGGAGTGGGGGTGCTTGTTGCTCACTGCCCCACCCTTTCTAGGGGAGCTGTTGCTGCTTTGGGGTAGGTTTACATGGAGGAAGATATGCTGGAAGATGTCTGGCATGACTTTCAGCACCAAAACCAACACGTTGGTGGTGAGGCAACACCGTGTGCTGCCAGGACATGGAGTGCTGCTGCAGTACCGGAGCCAACCAGGCCCTGGGACCTTCAACAGAGGTACAGCCAAGGGCCTGCGCCTCCCCACACCTCACTGGGTAGCTATGCCTGTGCTCCTGTGGACAGGGCATTTTCAACAGGGCCATGGGCAAGGCAGGAGACAGCTGACCACGATGGAAAGTAGGAGCAGGCAATGTCTTCCACATGGTCAGAATGGAGGTCCTCTGTGGTCGTGAAGCTAGATGGGTGGAAGCAGATATGGTCCATGTCCTTGCCACATTTATCGGGCCACTGCCTCATTCCTTTGACCCTGGTCCCCAGTTCTTTCAAGGTCCTCTCAGGTCTGTGAGTCACTTCTCCTCAGCCTGCTTCCTGTGACATGTATACGTATGCTAGCACCCACAAGTTAGACTGCCTACATTACATACCCCTCAGAAGGAGGGCATCTGATGGGTAAGAGCCCTCTTGATCACCTCAGAGGTTTGATGTAGAAGTGCGAGGTGACTGAAGATGTCTTCCCTTGCTGATTCCAGACACTTCTGCATGGCCTCATGCGAAAGTCATGCAGCAGGAGCACTGTCTCTGCCAAGGTTTGATGTCACCAGCCTCTCCCGCAGCCACCACCAGCAGTGAGCTGTGCTGCTGGCTGAGTGTGCAGGTGTATCAAGGTCCTGCTGGCCCCCTGGCTTTGTTTTCATTGCTCCTCACTTCTCCCATGCAGACATTCCGTGTTGAGGAAGGCTTAGGTACAGGGAAGTGGGGTTCCCACAGACTACTGATGATAGCAGTGGACAGCCATAACTAAAACTCAACCTTTCATATTTTAAGTACTTTGTAGTCCAAGTTTATTGAATCCTGTTTTAAAATCCCCTGCCCAAAGTATGACACTGTTCCCTTCTCACAGTGGAGGGAACCAAAGCTTAGAGCCTTTTAGTTCTTTTAAAACTATTTTACATATTATGATGTATGTGTGTGAGCATGAGCATGACATGCTGTGGACATGGAGGACATTTTTTCCTCTTATCTTTTTATTGTTGTTGTTTTTTGTTTTTCAAAACAAGGTTTCTCTGTGTAGCTGTGGCTGTCCTAGAACTCATTCTATAGACCAGGCTGGCCTCAAACTCACAGAGATCTGCCTCCCTGAGTTCTGGGATTAAAGACATATGTCACTGCTACCCAGCTCTCCTTTAATCTTAACATGGGTTCCTGGGATTAAACTCAGGTCTCCAGGCTTGTGTGGCAAGAACCAAGATATTTTACCCACTGAGTCATCTCATCAGTCATCCTTTTCCTTAAAAAAAAAAAAAGTGTGTGTGTTTGAGGGGATGTCAGAAGTTCTTTCCCACCATGTAGGTCCTAGGAATCAGACACAAGTTGTGTCCAGCTGAACCTTCCCTGACTGCCCACTTCAGATCCCTGCCTGAAGCTACTCTGTCAGAGGTGGTCACAGTGAAGGCTCAGCAGCAGGGAAGGAAGGGACAGTCTGCCAGAGACCACCCTGCTATCAGTAGTCTTCCTGAGGTGGCTCACACCTAATCTACCCCCGTGTTTTTGCCTGCAGATTGTGACAGGCAGCTCTTTGGACCTCAGGGTAAAATTGAGAGTCCCCCACGGAGCCCAGACAGAAGGAATGTAAGGAGCTGCCGGGTCTTCATCAGCGTGGCCCCACAGGCCCGCATTGCCATCCGTGCCCTGACCAGTGACATGGGCATTGACTCTGAGGGGACCAGCGCCAAATATGTCTCGGTGAGGCCACCAGGATGGGATAGAAATGGGGTAACTTTTGATATGATTCTGAAGAGCTATCTTTAGGAAAAAGGATGCAGGTACTGGGTTTAGGGGACCCTTTCAGTTTATTTCTCACCCAAAACTTCAAAATCATTTGAAAGAATGGGAAGGAGGGTACCCTCCACTCACTCACCAGCAAATGCTTATTGCTCTGCAATAAGGAAGAAGGAAGACCTTTCTGGGAAGTAGATTGCTTGTTGACCTAGGGAAGAAGCATCATTTTCATGCCTGGAATTTTCTGTTTTCAGAAGAGTATAAGTAGGGCTGAAGTTTTGTGTGCTTTACAGGGCATCAGATCACCCAAAATTAGTCCTGAGCAGGAGCCCAGCTCTGGCACCTGGCTGTGTGTCCCGGGAAGGGGCCCAAAGTCTCTGAGCTTCAGTTTCTTGGGTAGAACATGTGGGCTCCTGTAAAAATCAAACATGATTCTGAGTAAGCGAGGAGTCTATAAGTCCTAAATAATGATCACTCAATGCCTGTCCTGGCTACCTGCTTTTTCCCAGATTAGAGATATCCACAGTCTAAGGACCACAACATTCTGGGGACAGCAGGTGCTCTACTGGGAGTCCCAAGGCAGTGAGGCTGAACTGGAGTTTAGTCCTGGCTTCCTGGAGGTACAGGCCAGGCTCCAGGGTCAGTACTGGACTATCCCACCGAGGAAACTGGAGCAGGACAACAGCCTGGCTCTGTCCTAGATTTCTATCCAACCATGGAAAGAGAGGCAACTCCACACCTAAGGACCGTCCCTGGAGTGTACAACTCTAGCTTCTTGAGCTCTAAACGCCTGCCAGCCTTAGGGAATCTCTTTTAGTGACCTTGTCCAGGTGCAGAAGAGCTGGACTGGTAGGTGAAGATCGGAAAAGCAGCCCCAGCATCCGTTCCCCTCGCCCTCCCGCTTCCCTGTTGCTAATAAAAGATACAGGAAACCTGACTGCTGTTTTCCTCCCATAACCTACCTTAGCCTGACTTGAAAGCTCATTCTACTGCAAGGTGGAGTTCCTGGCCATCTGAGCAGGGCTTTCGACACTTCTAGACGACGTCTTCCAATCTCGGAAAGAGAAAAAGCCAGTGCGGATCCACGCACCGGCTGAGCCTCGGAGGGGCAACTAAGGAACCGTAAACACGCCCCTTATGCTAATGTAGACAGGCCCCCCCCCTCCAACCCCCACCCCTTCCTCTGTGGCCTGCTGGTCCGCCCCGATGCTAATCACCTCCTCTCCCACAAGGCCGCGCGCGGGTGGCCACGTCCCTTTGTGCGCGCCCGGAGCTGCGCGCAGCCTTCAGCATGAGCGGCTTGGGCGCCGCCGGAGCGCCCGCCAGTCCAGCTCCGCCGGCACAGGAGGAGGGCATGACATGGTGGTACCGCTGGCTGTGCCGCCTGGCGGGCGTGTTAGGGGCGGTGTGTGAGTACCCAGTCCCGGGAGCGGGCGTCCCCGGGGTTGTCATGGCTCCCAGCTTCAGGCCTGCGTTCTGCCTCCCGGAGCTCGATGGCCACAGCTGAGTCGTCCTGCCCTTGTCTAGAGGCGCCGAGACTCACGAAGGGTGTCTGTCCCTCCCCTACCCCTCCTCGGCCTAATGATGCTCAGCTGGGCTGGGGTGGGACTACCAAATCCTCAGCCTTGGACAAAGCTTGTTCATAAGTGTGGGCGGGGACGGGTCTCCACAGGCTAGGAAGTTTGCTTGAGGGTCAGATGGTGCAAGGGGCTACATGGCCCCTCAGGGTGGCTGGGCAGTGGGTGGAGGGACAGCTTCTACTCAGTTTCTTGCTGTCCAAACGGCCCGGTGCCTCACCAGCAAGCTTTCCTGGCTCGAGCTCCAAAAGATAAAGAGGAAGGCAGGTCCGCCTCTTAAGTGCAGCTATGTTGCTGGCCTTCCAAACAAGACCTTTGAAACGAATGCGTTTGCTAGATCCTGTCTGTCCCTTTCATGGTGAATTCCTATAAACCCAGGGGAGTGCTGGTCTCAGGAAATGAAGGTCCGAGGATCCCATTAACTAACTTGTACAGGAGCAGGAATTGTGTGGATAGGGCAGACCCACCTACTCCCTACCTTGGAGGCTACCACCCTCCCTCCATCTTGGTCATGCAATCAGTGACCCAGGTGACTTCTAGATTGACCTTGGAAATCCCACCCAGTCTTGTGCTTCCTAAGGTGGGTGCAACTCCAGAAGGCCTCCCCAACCGTCCTGCTGGGTTGAAACCTTAGGGGAGACTTGTGGCACTAACTTGAATTGTTCTCTGAGCCTGCAGATTTGGGGGCATTAAGGATTTGAACACTGGCATATCATAGGGGGGAAGGAAAAAGTGTGTTTGCTTTAGAAACTCAGTAGGGGTTTTGACAGGAGGTGTGGCTTAATGGGTTACTTTGGCATAGGGTTATCCTTTCTTGGAGGAAAGGATCTTGGGGGGATTTATTCTGGTCCTAAAGGTATATGTAGACAATAGCTATGAAGAAGAATGGATTGTATGGTGACATCTCCATTTAATGGAGGATATGAGGGTTAGCACTCCAACTGGATGGATGTCCCTGGTTGTCAGAGGACTCCCATTTGTCTGGGCTGTGACCTGGTCCTCCCGAAGCTGGCTGTGTAGGACAGTGTGGGTAGAGTAGATGAATGCTGATGGCAGCAGTGCAGGCCTCTCAGGGGAGACCTGACATAGCTCCACACAGGAGGAGGTGGATAGCCCCTCTCTTCTGTGGCCCTGCACTCTTTGTTGCCAGAGCCACATGCGGATGAGTGCTGCTTTGAGTTCTTTGTTAGAGATGGGGGCTTTGTGGCATAGAAGCTATGCCACTCAGAGTGGGTCACTTGGTCCATTCTCCTGCATCAGCTTCCATTTGCATAGTGTAACACGGGAAAGTGGAAAATGGTGGAATTCCAGGCCCACTGGAGGGATCAGGTGCCGGAGGCCTGCTGCAAGTTTAATGAGTTGGTGCTAATTGCAGCCTCAGAGGACCAACACTCTGCCCCTCCCTGGTGATAACCGGGCTTATGTCCTGCCAGGCTGGGCAGCTCCCAGGAATGTCCTCAGAGGCTCCCAGAGTTCCTGGTGAGGGACTTCCAGGTGAAGCCAGCTTCAGGCTGCGGGTGGGTGAGGCAGACTACATCCCTAAGGTGCAGTCAGAAGGGAGGAGCCTCAGGCTCCACACTGGAGTGAAGTCTGGGGAAGAAGAGTGCATACTGTCATTTTCTGTTCTAGTATTGGGACATACCATGCCCATGTGTAGGAGAGAAAATGAGCTAAGAAAACTAACGTGCCCAGGGTCCTGTGGCTGGTTTTAGATGTGTCATTTGGCTCTTACCTGGTGCCCATCAGTGTATCCTGAGACACATCCCTGTCCTGACCCAAATCCAAGCTGTAGCCGTAGTGACACATGCCTGTAATCCCAGCCCCCAGGAGGCTGAGGAAGCAACATAGTGTTTAAGGTCAGTTTGGCTATAGAGCAGGGCTCTATCTCAAGGAGAAAAAAAAAAAAAAAAAAAAAAAAAAAAAAAAGCAAAAAACCCTAACCAAGCAAGCATAAAGAACAAATAAACAATAAATCTCAGCAAGGCAGCCCTTGCTGAGATTCTCATTGAAGGCAGAACAGGCCTGACCTCTCGAGGGGTTTTTGATAATAGCTAGGAACCAAAGGCTGGCCCATCAGAGCCTTAGGTTTGAGAAGGGTGTTGCTCTTACAGTCCCCCAAATGTGAAAGTAGCTAGATTCGAGGTTCAGAAGTAGACTTATGGAGTTTTATTCTCAGCTGTCTCAGGTGATGGTGTTGCTGAGGGAAGCCCAAATACTGATCATCTATCTACAGGAAGACCCATGAGTTCTCAGTGTCAGCTCAGCCTTCTGTGAGCCCTGCCTTATACTTTGCTAACCCCTGCCCGGGTCTTTTGTTTTGAAGCCTGTGCCATCTCTGGACTCTTCAATTGTGTCACTATCCACCCTCTGAACATTGCAGCTGGTGTGTGGATGATGTGAGTAACTGTCAATGTCCTCCCCTGCTGGGGTTTGAGACCTGTGATAACAGGTCTCATCCCTCTTCCTGCTCCACCACATTTAGGTTTTCTCACAGCCGCCTGAGCCTTTATTGGGTACAAGGTCACAGGCACAGTTGCTAAGCATCTAGCCAGCCATACACTATAGACTCCTTGTCTGCTACAATGGGTGTTTCCCTCTGGGAGCTTCAGTGCCATGTTGCGTGAGGTCAGAGTTGAGGGTCTAAGAGGAAGAGAGGCGGGTGGTCAGCTGTGAGGCAGTTAGTGGGGCTAGAGTTAGCGGGTCAGATGCAGGTTAAACTGGTGGCTATAGCATCCACAGGTCCTTGGCACCCTCTTCCTCCGCAGCTGGATCCCAGGGAAAGGGGCCAGAGTGAGGGCTGTTCTAGGCGCGTGGGAAGCATTGTACATAAGTATGTGCTAGTGGCCACAGTGGGTACACATCTGGGTCAAGGTAGAGGTCCTGCCCTAGGCTTCAGACCAGGATGATTTGGGTCTTGTGGTGATGTGTACAAGAGCCTGTGCTGGCCCAAGGCAGCCAGGATGGGCACTGTATAG
Organism: Psammomys obesus; assembly: GCF_907164565.1. Lineage (NCBI taxonomy): Eukaryota > Metazoa > Chordata > Mammalia > Rodentia > Muridae > Psammomys > Psammomys obesus. The sequence continues at coordinate 53,649,727 of NW_026585895.1, read as the reverse complement.
AGGCTATGTACAGATTAGGGGAACCGTGAGCTGGTATCTGGGGATATGGGCAGTGGTCAAGAGTTACAAGAGCTGTGTCTGTTAATCAGACTGCCAATGGCACTTTCCTCCCAGATAGATATGGGGCCTGGCAAAGGCCCAGTTGTCTGTTCATGATCATTACACACCTGTGGGAGCAAAGGTCTTCAGCACCAACAGCTTAGTTGCTCCCAGCAGCTGGACAAGGATTGAAGGCCACTGAGTGAAGGCTGCCAGCATGAGCATCTATCTGCCTCATCCACATGCTCCCAGGTCTCAGCGACTGTGAGGCCTAGCCAGCCCTCGATGGCAGTGTTAGTGACTACGGTGATAGTACTACCAACTGGTAGTGTGGCTAGCTTTCATGGATGAACATGCCGCTGGCTCAAGATAACACCGAGGCAAGGGTCTTAGTGCTCCATGTTACAGTTGGAAGGATAAAGAGATCAGACACCAGGCTCTTCCTCCAGGATGCTTGGGCAGTTAGGTGGGATGGGGTGGGGTGGGGTGGGGTGTTGACAGCAACTGGTGCCCTGTAGTATCTAGGTGTTTGCAGAAGTGGAGGGCCTGTGGAAGGGTAGTGTGCCTTGAGCCCCTGGCATGAAGGCCGTTGCTGCCCCAGGTTACCAACTATCGTCCTTTCTGCATTTGCCCTTGCAGCATGAATGCCTTTATCCTGTTGTTGTGTGAGGCGCCCTTCTGCTGCCAGTTTGTGGAGTTTGCAAACACAGTAGCTGAGAAGGTGGACCGGCTGCGCTCCTGGCAGAAGGCTGTCTTCTACTGCGGGTGAGGGGCTACTGGGCGGGGGCCTATGGCATAGTTCTTCAAAAATCCTACTGGTTAAAGCAGATGTTGGTGAGGTGGATGGGGCAGGAAAAGGTTGAGGTCTTTTCTTCTGCAGAAGCATCTATTATATAGCTGTGGATACATCCACTGGCCAGTGCAAGAACAACTGCTAAAGAATGGGACTCAGTATCTACCTCCTGGAGCTCAGGTGGCAGCTATGGCCACACAAAACACATACAGGGAGGAACGGGGAGGCAGCTGGGTTTTGCTCTTTCACTTGGGAGTTTCCAGACAGGTCGTAGTGGATCTGTGTGGGCACTGTGAAGCCTTGAGAGGAGAGTAGCTAGCCTTGAGGAGGAGAGGTCAAGACAGGTGACTGCAGGGCAGAAAACATCATTTTCCTCTAAATACATGTTTTCTCCTTTATTTCTGACAAGTGTAGTATGTCATAGACTGTACCACTTCTGAGGTAAACTTAATACGTGGGAGCCTCTAAAGAAGGGTAATTGCATGAGAGCCCTGCTAGGCAGCAGTATGTATCACAATCACTAGTATTATATTTATGATCAGGTTAGACCTATGTTTGGTAGGGGCTCAGTGGCTTTTACAGTGAGAATACACAATGAGTGTGTGCTTGCTGGCACTTTTCTCATATGTCTAAATCTCAAGGGCTCATAGGATCAAACAGTTCTAATCAGTGTAGCATGGTGTGATGTGCGCACGTGCATGTGTGCATGCATACATACGTGTGGGTGCACATGTGTGTGGAAAATATTGGATGTAGACAGCAGGTACTTTCCCCATTCATTTCTACTTATTTTTAAAGACAGGGTCTCTCACTGAACCTGGAGCTCACAGATCTGGCCAGACTGCCCGGCCAGTGAGCTCTAGGAGTCCGCCTGTTTCTACTTCACCAGCCCCAAACGACTGGGGTTTGTATGGGGATCCAAGCGGGCCCTTGCGGCTGTGCGCCAGGCACTTTACCACCAAGCCATCTCCTCACGCCTTTCCTTTTTCTTTTCCCTTTGTATTTGAGATGGTCTCATTATGTAGACCTAGCTGCCCTTGAACCCACAGATTTATCTATCTCTGCCTCCAGAGTGCTGGAATTAAGGGCATAAGTCACCATATATGGCTTTTTGGATTTTTAAGATGTGTTGTCATGATGCTGACAGTAGTGTATGCTTATCAAAAGTCATGTGTAAAGTAGAAAATGATCACTCCAGACGTCACTACCTATTCATTTGTTGGCATGTGTCCCTCCAGTCTGAATCCAGACACTTTTGAAGCTCACCTTCAACATGCTTATAACTGTTATACATAAGTTTGTACCTGCTTTTTTGACTTGCTATGGAATCAAAAAACTATGACATTCCTTTTAATGATAGTGTTAAGCACATTTATTCAGAGCCTTTGTCTTAATTTGTGAGTTGATATCGATCAAGTCTTGTGAATATCTGTCTGCCAGAACTACCATGATGACATCCTTAGGGCATGTTTCTAGGTGTGGAATTACCAGACCAAAGGTTATGATCATTCAAAAGATCTTAACACGCATGAATCAGTTGCTTTCTCAAGAGGCCATCTGGATGTTCCTCCCCCACCCAGTGCCTAGAGCTATGTTATACTCATTGTCTAAGAAGTAATATATGCTCCTGTGTATTCACATTCATTTTATTTCTTAAAAGGTTTCTGGTCCACTCTTTTGAGCGCCTTAATTTTTGACTTTGCAGGCTGTGTGTTTTCAGTATTAAAGACCTCAGATTTCTTTGTTACGTTTTCCATTCTGATTTTTCCACCCTGTCATTTGCCTTTAATGTTAATGTTTTTCCTGCTGTGGTCTTTTCTCTTGCGATTTCTATTATTTTATTATAAAGGATCCTCAACTTATGGCAGGTTTCCATTTTGGTAAGACCAATATTCTGTTGAAAACATGGTAGCATACCTCACCTACCAAACACATCTGCCGCCAACCTTCACCATGCTTAAAGCCCTGATCCTAGGTATTGTGACTTGGGATGATATCTTAGAAGGTGGCCCATAAAGCTTGGGGCTCAGCACTCTAGTCAGTGTCTGCTGAGTGCCGCAAGCACAACCGTCTAAGTCAAGGACCCTCCGCACTTTGAAGCACTTCTGCCTCAGTGACATCTACATCGGAAGTCCAAGGAGTACAGTTGGCTTTGAGTATCATCCGGCTGCCTGGTGAGCCTCCTTTCCAGAAGTGACTGGACTGAGGTCTGGGCTACAGGCTCCAGTATCTTCCTGGGTCAGCATTTCTGGGATTCACCTCATGTTGGAAAATCCCATCCCTCAAGATTGAGCTTTCGAAGTTCTTAGGGCTGAATGGACCCACCACCAGGTGGCGCAAGGCTGCCACTGAAGCCCCATACCCGTCTGGGTCCAGTGTTCCCCAGAGTGTGAGATGGCCCACACTCTGCTTGTTGAAACACAGCTGGCCCAGGGTGGCTGTACTGATGAGTGTTCACTCAGTGCTTGTGATGTGGGTGTGAGATAAGTGGCCAGCAGCCCTCACCTTGATGTCAGGTTCGACCCCACTGTACAGTGGAGTAGAGCCTTAAGAGGCTAACTTGGTCACAGATGGACTATACCCCAGACACTCTGGGTCTAGCCTCACCGTTTTCATGGATAATGGGGACATTTACCCAGATCTTTGCTACTTAACCCTGTGTGGCTCACAGATTTTGCCACAAAGACCTGATATGGCTTTGGACTCTGTCCCCGGAACAGATGGGATTTTTAGGGATGTTTGAGGAGAACACAGGGGCAGCATGGGGTGGGATGCACCTTTGACCTCTGTTTTCTCCTAGGATGGCCATCGTCCCCATCGTCATGAGCCTGACCCTGACCACACTGCTGGGCAACGCCATCGCCTTTGCCACCGGGGTGCTGTACGGACTGTCTGCCCTGGGCAAAAAGTGCGTCTGCATTTCAGTCCCAGGGTGGGGCCTCTTCTGCTGCCCCTGCTACCTCATCTCATGTGGGGAAGGTCTAAGTGGGGCCCTTTGTCTAGTTGTTACGTAGTGGCCACAAGTGACTTATTCATAATCTCAGGAAGAGAGGCAAGCAATGAGGGACAACCTAGGTGATCCCTCTTGCTTGGGTTGTACACAGTGAGGTATGGCACCAGACATTGCAGACAGCTGCCATCTCTTCCCTAGCTCAGTCAGTGCCAGGCAACACGTGTCCTTCTCAGAGTATCAAGGCCTCTGCCCCTTTGACAGTGGCCTTTGGGGAGCACAGTCCTGGGGGAATCTGACTGCACGCCACACCTGGGTTTCAGCCTGGGAGTTGGTGGTGAAAGGACTGTGCCTATGGAACACCTCCTTTTCTCTCTCCAGGGGTGATGCCATTTCTTATGCTCGGATCCAGCAGCAGAGGCAGCAGGCAGACGAGGAGAAGCTGGCTGAGACTCTGGAGGGAGAGCTGTGAGGTGAGGCACAGCCGCCTATCCTCATTGCCTACCGCCATTGGGTTCTGTGTTAATTCTGCAAAAGGCTGAGTATCAACTCTGTGAAATGGCCTGGGAGAGGAGTCCCTGCAAGTCTCCATGCCTCGAGTCTTCCTGTGCCTACCTTGTTCTCTGGACCTACTAAACCTGGAGCTCCTGCCCCACTAGTACTGAAGGCCTGGGTCATAGGATATGAATGGGATGAACTCACTCCCGTCAGCCTATGGTGCAGATTTCTGTGCTGGTGACCCTTCCCAGACCTAAGAACAGCCTCCCTTGAACACAGTGGCCCACACTTGATTAAGAGGCTGATCATCCAGGCTCCTGCCATTTCAGGTTTTATCCTTTTTAGGTCCAAGTGGCAGTTGGGACTACAGTTCTGTTCCATGCACCTATCCTCAGAGCAGAGGATGAGTACAACAGTGTCCTGAGGGCAGCTACTGCCAACAGGAGGAGAGATGCTTGGTCTTTTAAGAATCCATGGCACTCCCAGGATGCAGCTTCCTGGCCAGAAGAACAGCCTTGGCAGTAGCCAGAGGGCTGGATGGATGTTCCGTGGTCCCAGTGCTAGGAAGTGTGTGTGTGTGTGTGGTGTTGGGTGTTGGGTGTTGGGGATGTGTACTTCTGCTAGCCTGCACAGAGACCCTCCTTGTCAGGGTTGGCAGGCTCCCTATTAGTAGGGATTGACCTCAGGTATTCCTCCCAACCTGCCCCTGGCAGCCTTTGCAAAGCTGGGCAGAGCTAGGGCTACCTCTCATACAGAGCTGGCCCCTTCTCAGGTACCAGACCATAGAGAGTATACCTGCATGGCTAGGGCATGGAGAGCTACTGTGATGGAAGAGAGCTCCAGGGACATGCCCTGGCTGTACCCTATCCTTCCTGTTCACTGCTATCTTTTCCTACTGTCCGGTGACATTGGCACTAGTGGCTGGTTAAATGGGCCATTAGGCACATATTTGGTGGCCTGGCTGAAGATGATAGGGAGAATTCTGAGCCCTGCCTCCCTCCTCTGCTAGACCTTCAGCTGGGCCTGCTCTATGGAACTCAGGCCTGAAGTTGTCACATTTCTAGGGGATCTTTAGCTCATCAGTGTTTCATATAAGGAGTAGTGGGCATTCTGGGATAGAGGCTCTTTGATCTATGGGCCTTGGGGATAGCAGCAGTTCTCCAGAGAGCTTGGCCATGCTGAACCAATGTCATAGTGTAGCTGGCTTGGTGGGACAGGTGTCAGAGGTGTCACAGTTTATCAGAGGCTGTTTTTCTCAAGCCAGGGGTGGGCTTCAAGGGCTGTGTGTGATTGTGTGTGTCAGGGCCTGTGTTCACAGTAAGACCTGTCTACCTCCTAGGAGGAGTAAAGGCCCCACCTGCTCCTCTGGTTACTTGTGTAAGCAGGAGACTCAAGTCACTCTGTTCAGGCCTCCTGCCCCTGGCAATGGAACTCAATGGCTACATGTATAGTAAGATTGTATCCTACTAGGGAAGTCCATTTTGTGCTAGGCAGGCTAGGGTGGGGTGTAAAGGTAGAGGCCCTCAGATATAGACCAGTGTAGGGTGGTCACTTATGTCCTGAGGTTCTTGGCAGGTCTGTGGCACAATGGCTTTGGAGCCCATTGCTTTGCCTCTGAGAATGGGCACTGACCAGCCCCATTCTTGTCTGTGTCTGGGTGTCTTCTGTGGCTCTCTTTGCCACCACCCTGGTTTGTTTGTTGGTTGAGTTACCCTTGGAGTAAAGCAAGGTTGTAGTTGGCATGCGAAGTTTATCTGTCTTCAGTGCCTGTAACTGCAGAGAGACCCTGTCTATGCCAGCTGGGCCTAGCCTGGCCTGAGCCTGCTCACAGGGTCTTGAAGAAAAGAGCCTATCCATAGAGGGGGAGCTGGCACTCAGCCCCACAGTAGCGACTGTTTTCTCTGCACTGTTGTAACATCCAGAGTGCCCTGGCAGTCTGGGCCAGGTTTGGGGTAGCCTGGCTCCTGGGGTAGGGAGCTTCTCTCTGGAGTAGATCCCACTCCCCTTTCTTCCCTGAGGCTTCAGGCCCCACTACTTTATTTTTAAAAACAGTGAACAGTTTGCAAACTAGAGGTATCCAAGGTTGGCCTGGGTCCTATGCTCTGGCTTTTGCAAGTCTGGTGTTCCCAAGACCCTTATGGGCACAGGACCCTGTCCTCGTTATAGCCGATTGATCAGAACAGAGTATGACAAAGTCCCTATACAGAATTACTTTGCCACCTCCATTCCTGTCTTCTGTCTTCATCATGGCCCTGCATATAGGAGGAACTAGGCCCGAGGTCCCAACAACCTTTTCATGGGCACAGCTTGGGGCTGGCCTGCCTCCTCCCCTGCGGGTCTCAGCTGAGGTATTACAGCAGGTTGTCTGCTGGGGCCCACCAGCCCACAGTTGGTGAACAGAAGTGTGCTCTGGCTGGTCTTGTGCTCTGGCTGATGGCAGGGACGCTGCTGCTCCTGTTGCAGGTGTGAATCTGCGGCCAGTGCATAGGCAGCTCGGGTGGTTTGGCCCCTTACAGGCAAGCCCTTGACTAGGGCCTGAAGGACATCCTTTGGGTATGGAAGAAGGCCTCAATCTGCTCCAGCGAGCGGCCCTTGGTCTCAGGCACACAGCAACCTGTGAAGAGCAGGCTGAGCAGGCAGATGGCCGAGAAGAAGAAGAAAGGCACCTGGAGGCCGAAGGCATTCTGCAGTAGGGAGTTGGGGAAGGAGTCACTGAGCAGACACAACCCTCAGCCATAATTTCATGGGTTCAGCTAGTATTAGAGTTGTGGGGCCTTCCTCTGGCTCTGCTCTGAAACCTCCCAGCCTTCCCTACTATTCCCAAGCTGCTCCTCAGCCATCCTGTTGGAGACTCCACTCTTAGGTACCCCTCCACACCCAAGCTCCGGGCTGCCTCCAGGGTCTGGTAGGCAGCAGGTTGTGTCAACCCTCCTCTCAACCTTGACCACTGAATGGGCAGAGCAGGCTCTGCCTTATATTGACCTAGCTGGATTTCCCTGGTAGTGTGGAGCTGGCCAGCATTCAGGTGTTTTCAGGGCCTGCTGGGTTGCAGGGCTGGGAGCTATGCTTAGGAAGGACTTCACACCAAGGGTTATACTAGAGAGGCCTAGCATCTAGTAGGTTAAGGAACAAAGCAGGTAAAAGGGGTAATATGGGCAGAGCTCTGGGCTGTATTCTGGGCCTGAGGGGTAATCTGATTCCTCCAAACCCCACCCCCACCCAGTGTTCTTGTTTCTTATAATAGCCTTGGTTGTGTTATCACTTGGCCATTCTTAGCCCATAAAAGGCTGGTGCCCCTCTCTCTGGGTTGCTGAAGGGAGAATGCTAGTGGAGGAACTTTGCTGGGAGTCCTGGAGTCAGACACTCACCACTGCCAGCAGGAAGTACTTAGTGAGGATGAAGGCTGTAAGCCAGCTGACCAGCACGCAGAGCCCTGAGGCCATACCACGGGCACGCAGGGGCAGAACCTCAGACATGAGGAGCCAGGTGATGGGCCCCCAGCCCATGGCATAGCCTGTCCAGAAGAGGGGAGCAGTTGGGCTCAGGCCCTGGGAACCTTCAGGCAGTCTTGCCTATGTTTCCTGGGTTGCAAAAAGGCCCTATTCTATGGTTTCCTGACTCCTTAGGCAAACCAGGACAGTAGCAAAACCCTTGTGTTCCTGCCCCCCCTCCCCAGCTCCCAACAGCCCACCCCAGCACTGTCCCCACTGCCAGGGTCCTCCTACCCATAATGAAGAGCATGGTGGCCAGCAGGGGTATCAGAGTGAGATAATTGAAGGCTGTGGCTGTGGGCTGTTCTGTAGCCTCCAGGGTCACAATCTCCAGGCTCACAGTGCTGTTGGGGGTCAGAGGCTTCGGGCCAAATTGGGCATACAGTCCCAGCGTCAGGTTGGCAACAAACATGATGGATGCTGTGGACACATGGGCACCTCAAGCTTGAGGTCCTTTCCAGGTCCCATAGCACCTCTTTCTGGGTGGCAAGGCTACCTTGTGAAAGGGCAACCACCCCCTCCCCACAACACAGAATAGCAAGCTCAGGGGCTCGTGCCACACCTCTAAGCTGGGTGGGTGGGCTCCTTTGCTTTTGTCTGTACAGCTGCCATTTGCTATGTCCTGGACCATGTGCTAGAGAGGCTTGAGTATGGCCCAGAAATTGTTAATACAGTGGCTGTAGGAGAAGAGGCACACATCAAACTGGGAGCACTCACCTGACACATACAGCAGGACCTTACGGCCAGCCAGGTCCATGGTGACAGCAGCGATCAGCACAGACAGGAGCCTCACAGCACCAACTATGGCTGCATCCTCCTGGGAGGGCTGTAGGGCAGGACACTGGGCTGAGAGACCTGGTTCCATGTTCTGTGTCCTACCCTGAACTAATGTACTTCAGGGCACTCAGCCCTAAGTCCAGGGTCACTATCCTTTTTTGCCATGAGCCATGATAAGTACTGAGCCCTACGTACTTTCTCTGCATCCCACCCTTACTGTGGGGTTTCCCAGCAGGGGCATATCTACTATGCCGACTCCTAGTCCTACTGGGCACAGACTCTGGTTAGACAATAATGGTAGACCTGAGTCATTCTCATCTCCAAACCTCATTGCAGGAAGAACCTGGGGTGGAATTGGGCTCCTAGAGACCTCACAGGTCCCCCCTGGGATCTGAGCCTGGGGCCATGGTCCCAAGAGTTCCATATTCTGTTAAATTTTTTTCCCTTGTTTTTCTGTATGTTTTTTAAAAACACTTAAGTTTCACTTGAGAAAAATGTAATCGAGGCAGGGTGTGAATCAGCGCTGTGTAGCTCTCAGCCACCTAACTTTCTGGCTGCCCTGCCTGTATTCTCCCCAGCAGCCTCAGGACTCTGGGCAGTGCTGGCCAAGTGGGTTCTCACCAGCACCACGGACGTGCTGTCGAAGATGGTCTGTAGGTATACGAGGATGGGTGTGATGCCTGTCAGCTGCTGCAGAAAGCGCATCAGGACTGCGATGAGAATAGGCCGGTACACACGGGGGTCCCGGGCCTCTGCCCATGACACTCGGCTACTCTGGAACACAAAGCTGCTGCTGAGGGGCTGTGCCAGGCTCTCCAGCCCTGGCCACCCTGTCTTGGCACCTGTGGGGCTAGGGGAGACCTCCTCTCTTCCAGGAGAGGCTGGGCCAACAGAGAATGCATGGGCTCTGCATACTAACACCACTCTTGTTTGAGGAAAGGCAACCAAGGACCAAAGAGGCCTAGTGAATGTTCAAGGCCATACAGAGCACGCTCAGCCAGTCCCACCCATGCTGCACCTGTCTCCGCACGTTGTCCTGGATCTGTTCAAACTCCCAATGGACCTCAGAGTCAGCTCGCAGCCAGGTCAAGGCCTGCAGGGCTTCCTCATCGCGGCCCTTTGAGAGCAGGAAGCGAGGTGAGTTGGGCATGAAGCTAAGCAGCAGGATCATGACGAGCACAGGCCCCTCCCCGGCCACAGCAAGCCATCGCCAAGGCAGCAGAAGACCTGGGTGAGAGAGGCTTCAGTGAGGGGCTGGGGCCTCTGAGTAACCTCATTACTCTCCCAGCCTAGCTTTCCCTGATTGCCCAAGTCTCTGTAGTAGAGGCAATGAGGGGCTGCGAGGAATGTCTGGATCCTGGTGCTACGGTGAGATCCTTAAATGGTCTCAGTATATTGGGAGAGTATTGGGAAGGCTGAGCCTGGGGCTCTCACCCCCATCGCCCAGGCAGGCAAACTCCTGGATAGGCTTCCCTCATAAACTGACAGGATACAAGACATCCCTGAGCTGTGGGAGGGCAGTCTGAGGCTACTGCAGTAGGACAGGCCTCAGAGAGGTGGTTCCCGTGGGGTCTAGGAAGCCAGGTGTCTTGCTGGTCAGTGCTGGCTTCCTTAAGGGAAAGTTCCATTCCCCCCATCTCCAGAACCTGAATGCTGAAGTACAGGATGATACTTGCCGAGGGCATAGAGAGACAGGGATCCAAACACGGCCATGAGCTGCGGTGTGGCCCCCAGGGCCCCACGAACACCAGGGGGTGCAATCTCAGACACGTACACCTGCAAGGTACATGCCCCAACCTGCGACTTTAGTGGGAATGCATGTTCTTGGGCCCACTGGGGTGAGAGAGGGACCTGGGAGCCTGGAGAGGGGATGAGGAGTCTTATGCTGACCATGCCTCTGACCTTCCCTTCCCTAGCAGAGACATATGCAGAAGTACTCAGCTCTGATGGATATGGATTGGGGGAACTCAACCAAGCCTAGGGTATTCAGACTTGGGGCTGGCAGAGTGCCTGTATTTCTCCTAGTGACCCCCTTTTCCCTCTGGGCTTGGCCAGAGAATAGGTGTGTGTATGGGGTACTGCATGAGGTAAGCAGTTGGGGCAGGGGTGGGGGTGGAAGACAGGAACTTCCTTTCACATCCCTTGCTCAATACAGATTTTCTTCAGTTGAGCAATGCACTGAACAGAAGTCAAAGCACAGGGTTGGAAGTTTTTGGTGACAATGATGTCAGCTGCTTTGGTGGAGGGAGCTGAGGTTTCCTGGGCAAGGTAGGGGTGGCCCAGAAGAGCCCTGAGGCCTTGGAGACATCTGGCCTTACCGGGATGCAGGCAGCAGTGAGTCCTCCAGCAAAGCCTGTCAACATCCTCCCCAACAGGAGCATCCAGAGGCCATGGGCACCGGCCATGAGTGCATAGCCAATGGCTGAGGGGACAGCTGAGAACATGATGCTGAGCTTCCGGCCCAGGAGGTCATTGAGTAACATAGCACTGAGGCCCCCGGCTGCAGCACCCAAGGTGAACACGGACTGCAGGGGTGCAAGAAGACGTAACAGCTTTAAGTGCTCTCACACCCATTAAAGCCTAGAGCTAATTCCCCAGAGCTGCTCCAGGCACCAGGCATTCGTTGGCAGAGAACTCCCTGTCAGTAGAGGTGCACAGCCCCCTGTGGACAACTATATGTTAAGGGTGCCATGACTACTATTCTGCTCTAGAGGTGCAGTAGGGCCACCTGTCCACAGTGGCTCTGTCCAGCAGTATCCCGTGGTTTTTTTTTTTTTTTTTTTTTTTTTTTTTTTTTTTTTTTTTAGCCCAAGGAGGCCTCAAAAACTTGAATATCCTACTTCAGCCTCCTAAGTGCTAAGATTAAAGGCATTTTCCATGGCACCCACTCTACCCAAGAGAACCCTGTGACTTGAAGTCCTGAGACCTTAAGATTTTGGGGTCATTGGAGTTGCTGTAGAATAAGGGATTTCCCTGGACTCTGCTACTCATGAACAGGGGATCAGGACACAGAGTGTGGCCTGTATAAGCCTCAGTTTCATAGCCGTGTTATGGGGAGAACACGGTTGACCCCCAGGAGTGAAAATGTCTCACAGAGTGTCTAGCGTGTGCTCAGTACATGCTACATGTGCCCTGCATATGCCCACCCCACTTGAAACGCTCAGGAAACCCAACCTCTTTCTAGCTCGGTTGTCAAGTTGCAGTCTAACTCAGGGTCTGCTGACATTCTAAAGCTACACAGCCTCCAGGCACCCAGAGGATGTCAGCCTGGCTTTGGGTATAGGATAGGTTAATATTCACATCAGCTGTTCCCCACAACTCTGTAGGATGTCTCTTCCTCATGGGTCTTGTCATCACCACTAGCAGACAGGAGTGTGTGAGGGAGCTCTAGGGGAGGTTCCAAGGCTAGGTGATCTTAGTTCTCTGTGGTAAACAGTCTGAGTGAGTCCATGCTCCCCTCCCACTACCCCATCTGACTTAGAGAACAGGCCTCACCCCAAACCATGATGCCTGGATTTTGTTCAGATGTAGTGCTGGGTCAGAAGATTGCTTCAGCACAGGGATGACAGGGGATGTGTAGACCAGGGCATACCCAAAGCTGAAATTGCCCAGCACAGCAGCAAAGGTGGCCAGGAACACCCTTCTGTTTTGCAAGGCCCTGGTGGGGGATGGGGTGGAACCAAAGGACCAGGGTCAAGTCTTCTAAATGGACCCTGGGTACCCAGACTGCTGCCTTCCCTGAGTCCCGTGGCCATCCAGCTCAGCAGATAACAGGGAGAGAAGCATGGGTCCAGGGCCAGTCAAGTTGTTAACTCCTTGAGGCCTGAGCAGCAAGCTCTGGGAAATCCCCACGGTGTCAGCTAGGGGTGGGGTCCTGCCTCCTGCTGTGATGATCAAAGCTTGCTCTGTAATCTTAGGCAAGACCCTCCTCCTCTTCAGGTTGGCCTCTATCTGTGACAGGTGGGGACCCCACCCAGTATTCCTTTGGAGGCTCTCTTCTCTATGGTGGACTAACCCTTTAAATAGGACTTGTGAGCATGCGGTAAGAGTCAGATGACTCTTGGTGGCCACTCACCAGAAGTCAGTTGTGGCCCAAGATCTCCAACCTGCTTGGAGGTAGGGCCTTCCCAGCCTCCCAACCCCACGCCCTGCGACTCTCACCCGGCCCGCGTCCTCTCTCCCGGCGATGGGGGCGCCTCGGGAAAGGTGTCATAGTCCGGACCCTCGGCTCCTAGCAGAGGCTGCTGCATGGCCGGTGCGGTCAGCGGGTACAGCTGGACTCCACCGCAGCACTGAAGCATCCGCCGGAGCCCCAAGCGCAAGCAAAGCTCCGCCCTAGGGCTTCGATTGGCTGTAGGGAGGCCCTGCAGGGCTGTGCTGTCCAATGGGACGACCGCACGCCTCGGATGCTGGATGCGGTCGGGCTCTGGGGCGCGCCCATCCGCGTGCGCCCTGAGGCCCCGGGTTCTGCCGGGGAAACCCGCTCCAAGGGCAGGGCCCACAGCGGGCGGCCGGAGCAGGCACCTGTGCCTGCAGGGGCCTGGGACCCAACGGCTAAGGCCGCTGAGCTTCATTTTGCCAGGCTGTCAAGAGCGTGGACTGCTTTGTGTCTGGTTCCGGCCTCACGGAGGGTCTAAGCTTGTCAAGGTCACATGGCGGATTTTTTTTCCTGTTTCACTTGCTTTATTCTGTGTCCTCTCCTGTGTCATAGATGTCACTTCTACAGCTGCTACCTCACTTCTTGCCTCTTGACCCAAGTTGAACCTGGGCAGCTTTCGGTGGGTGCAGTAGGTGGGAAGAGGCCTGAGCAGAGACAGGGGCAACTCTACCAGGTGCCCTGGGGTGTCTCACCCGTAGCTGGGGACAGAACCCAGAGATAGACAAGCAATCTATCCGTGAGCTACATTTCTGACCTTTGGAATTTCCTGGTTATTGAAATACCTTGGGACTATTAAAAATCATTCCATTAAATGGTATAACAATGACAAAACAAAGAAAAATCGAAACAGAAACTTCTCTGGAAGTCCATTCTAGGGGGTGGGAAAAGCCACAGGCAAGATGCCCATTTCTGTCTTTGGACTTCTTCAGAGGTAGGAGTGGACTCACTTCCTGTTCACATTTCTAAGCTGACCCTTTGTGACTAGACTATTAAAACAGTAAAGGGCGTTGTAGAAGTCTCAGTTCCTCTTTACTACAATAGAAACACTGCACAGAGGACAGTAGAGGCCAGAAAACCACCCATCTTGGCCAGACCTCTTCTTTCCTTCCCACGTCTCCTTTGCATGTCTGTTGCTTAGGGGGGGAAGGTGAATTTTCAGTGGTGGTCCACTCCAAATCCAAACTCAAGAATATGTGTGTGTGAGAGAGTGTTTTCTGAGACAGGGTTTCTTTATATGGCCTTAGCTGTCCTGAACTCACTTTGTAGACCAGGCTGGCCTCGAACTCAGAGATCTGTCTGCCTCTCCCTCCCAGAGTGCTGGGATTACAGGCATGTGCCACTGCACCCGGCTCAAGAATATATATTTTAAAATTTTTATTTTGGTGGCTGGAGAGGTGGCTCAGGAGTTGAGAGCACAGTACCTCAGTACTGCGCAAACCTCCTCAGTACCTCCAGTCCCAGAGCCACTGATGCCCTCTTCTGGCTTCAGCTCTTATGTGGTGCAGCTGTACATGCAAACAAAACACTCATATACATAAAAAATTTAAGATGTAATTTTTTTTATTTTATGTTTGTCTGTGAGTATGTGCTTCTGAGGCTAGAAGTGTTGGACTTCTAGGAGCTGGAGTTACAGGCAGGTTTGAGTCACCTAATGGTGATGGGAACCAAGCTTGGGTCCTATGGAAGAGCAGCCTGTTTTAACCACTGAACCATCTCTTCAGGGTCCTTCCCCACTTTTGTTTTTTAAGACAGGGTCTTATGTGTTCCAGGCTGGCATCAAACTTGCTAGGTGGCTAACCACTTTAATTTTACCCTCCTGCCTTCACCTCCAATTGGGACTGCAGGCCTGGTTTTGTTCTGGGCCAGGGATTGAACTCTGGCAAGCACTATGCCAACTGAGCTGCATCCCAGCTGCCCCCCTCCCCCGCAATCTAACTTTGAAATTAGTTTCACTAGGTTGTCCAGACTGGCCTTTCAATACTTCTGCCTCAGTCCACCGAGTACCTGTGATTAGGTAGGTAGTCAGACACTAGAAAACTTGGTGGTCTTTGAGGATATCTCTCACATAATCAGTTTTGAACCCCACTTCATGTATCCTGGCAACATAGTTTTTAAGGAAGTATCATAGTTGCTCCTTAAAAATAAAAATTAAAAAAAAGTTTTGAGACAAGGTCTCAGCACCCAACCTATAGTGCCAATTTGGGACAGGCTCCAGCCTCTCTGCTGCTCCCCTCCCTTCCCCTAAATTTGAGCCAGGAGCACTCTTGGTTATGGTGGACAAGGGGAAGAACAAGGTATCCCAGTGAGTCAGGAAGAGGGAAGAGGAAGTTAAAGGCTTCACCTACCTACATCACATCCCACAGCCACTGACCACATAGGAGCATGGGGAAAAATGGTTAGAGACAGGGAGCTTGCCTTGCCAGTAACCTGCTTAGTCCTGGGCTCGTGAATGGTTCAGTGGAAAAAGATGCCTGCTGCTATACCAGATAACCCGAGTTCAACCCCTGGGACCCAAAGGGTGGAAGGAGAGAACCAACTACGTACCTCCAAGTTGTTCTCCGAACTCTTCTCTCTTTATGTTGCATGTATGCGTGCGCGCGCGCGCGCGCGCACACACACACACACACACACACACACTTTCTGTCCTTCCAGTGGACAAAGCAGGTTTGTGTATTCTACTGGCAAGGCAAGCTCCCTGTTTCTAACCATTTTTTTCCCCATGCTCCTGTGTGGTCAGTGGCTGCAGATGTGATGTAGGCGGGTGAAGCAGTTAACTTCCTCTTCCCTCTTCCTGACTCACTGGGATGCCTTCTTCTTCCCCTCATCCACCATAACCAAGAGCAATCCTGGCTCAAATTCAGGGGAAGGAAGGGGAGCAACAGAGCAGCTGGAGCCTGTCCCATGACAAAAGATAAAGGCACTGTGCTGCCTTGACCATGTGCGTTGGTATATTATTCCAGGCCTCAGGATATCTGGAGGGAGGGAGAGAGAGAGAGAGAGAGAGAGAGAGAGAGAGAGAGAGAAAGAGAGGGAGAAAACATGTGAAGGTCAGTGGATAACTTGCAATTGTTGGTTCTTTTTTTTCTACCACATAGGTCCGAGGGATTAAACTCAGACCCTCAGGCTTCCCAGCAAGTGTCTTTACTCACTGAACCATCTAGCTCACTGGCCAAGTGCTTTTCTAATTCAGTAGATTTCAAGGAAGCTAAGACTTTAAGTCACAGTTAAGTGCTTTTAGTAGCTTTATTTATGAGAACTTGACTGCCTCACCAACATGAAAAGGGTTATCTCTATCCACTTTCTTCATATGTTCCTAAGATGAGAGCAAGGTCACAAACGGGGCACCACTACCCCTTCTTGCTCTTTTTTTCAGTGGCTCCTGCCCCATTGATAGTTTGTAAAACCAAGGATTGGGATCCAGGACAAATCTAAAGCACATTCTGGTGACATTTGTGTGTGTGTGTGTGTGTGTGTGTGTGTGTGTGTGTGTGTGTGTTCCCACTAGCTGAGATCAGATCTCCTTTTCTATCATGGCAAGGTGGGGACTCCTTTCCCTTGAGACCATGGAACTCTCTTCTGCTCTCTGCTTACAACTTCCTCTACTCTAGCAGTCTTGCTGGCTCTGGAATCTCCCTCACTTCCCCACTTTCAGTAGGACTCACCTCCAGTCACTTCCTTTTGCTCTCATTGTCCTCTTGGCTCCTACTATACCCATTCTAACCTGACTCAGTATCTTTGTGACTGTACTTCCCATGATATTTTCTAGCTGTTCCTACTGCATGGGACAAGGGCAGCAAGTTTTGTTTTGTTTTCTTCAGTCAGTGTTTCAGGCTAGCTGGCCCATGGGCATATGTGTGTGTGTATGTAAACCTAGGGTATCTATACACATAAAATAACTAAACAAATTCTGTTTTCTAAGGAAACAAGAGGAAACTAAAGCTATTGGAGCAAGATGGAGCAAAAACAGGCAACATGAGATGGCCAGGGGCTCCTCTTGAGAAAAAAAGCTGGCAAATAGATGCTAGACCTGTCGGGAGGCTGGAAGGGACAGTACATGGCCAAACATTGCCCCTGCCCTGGCCTCCAGTTGGCCTCTGATCTACCTTTCCACCCCCCACCCCCAGTTTCCTGTAACTCAGGCTGGGCTGAAGTCACTCCATTGTCAAGGCCAAGCATGGCTGATCATCGCGCTTGCCTTCCTGTGCTGGCTAGTTTTATGTTACAAGCTAGAGTCATCAGAGAGGAAGAAGCCTCAACTGAGAAAATGCCTTTAAAAGATCCAGCTGTACACAACCCTGTAAGGCAATTTGTTGGCGGTGGGGTTTTGTTTTGAGACAGGGTTTCTCAGTGTAGCCTTGGCTGCCCTGGACTTATTTTGTAGACCAGGCTGGCCTGGAACTCACAGAAATCCAACTGCTTTAGATTCCCTGAGTGCCGTGATTACAGGCAGGCACCACTGTGCCCAGCTTGAAGGCATTTTCTTAATTAGTGATTGATGGGGGAGGACTCAGCCCATTGTGGGTGGTACCACCATGGAGCAGGTGGTCCTGGGTTCTGTAAGAAAGCAGGCTGAGCAAGCTGTGATGAGCAAGCCAGTGAGCAGCACCCCTCCGTGGCTTCTACATCAGGTCCTGCCTCTGGATTCCTTCCCTGTTTGAGTTCCTATGCTGACTTCCTTCAGTGATGAACAGTGATTCTGAAGTATAAGCCAAATAAACCTTTTCATCCTCAGCTTGCTCTCTGGGTGTTTCATCACAGTAATAGAAACCCTGACTAAGATATGCCCCTCCCCCAAGTGCTGGGATTGCAGGCCAGGCATCATGTTTGTTTTAGGCACATTTATTTATTTAAACTTATTTATTCATATATGGGTCTTTTCTTGCATGCATGTCAATGCACCATATGCATGCTTGGTGCCCATGGAGGTTAGAAAATGCTTCAAATTTCCTAAGGCTGGAGTTACAGATAGGTGCTAGGAATTGAACCAGGGTCCTCTGGAAGAGCAGCTTGTGCTTTTAACCACTGAGTAATCTTTTTAGTCCATGGGTAAACTTTTAAGTTCTCTCCTTGATAGCACCCCCTCTAGTCAGTTCTTCACTTGTGTTGAGGACACTGGCCTTTGACTCTTGAAGATGACCACTAGTGGCACTCCAGTGACAGCCTTTCTGTGTGTTTTTAACACATCCTGATTACAGGCTACTAAGATAGGTGGGATGATCGCAGCCACTCCAGCTATAAGCAGATTAAAGGACTCTAGTGCATTTCTTTGGCCTTGTCTCTGAGTAGCACTTTACCCCCAGATCATTAAATTCCTCTGTTATGGGCTCTTAACTGGTACTCACTCAGCAATACCCCAACGCTGGCCATTAAAATTATCCCTGGATTTGATCTCCTAAGATCTCATCAAAGCTATGGACCTCCCTTATTTCATAGATCACTCAGCCTATGGATAAATAGCATCTTCATTGCTCTTGAAGTCTCTAGTTCTCTGGAAAGTTCAAAACAGGTTCTATTGTAATATTGTACAGTTCTATTTGTCCCTGGAGCTGTGTAATTAGCTGCCTCCTTAATTTATTTCCTTCTTTTTAGAGCTGATCTACCCTCAGGGGTAGATCAGAGAACCCAACTCTATCTATCTGGGTCCCCTGATCTTCTTCCAAGGGCTGAAGTCCAGCAACATTGAAGACATAAACCCTTCTACCCTGTTTCAGCCTGAAGTAGCCAGATCAACTCAGCACTGGTCGCCTATGTGATTTTAGTGTCTACATCTTGAGGGAGTCTGTTACGAAGCTATTAAAAGTCAAGACATTAGTAGGCTTGGTCATTGATGCTGGTTCCTTGCAGTCAGCTTGGACTCCACCTTCTGTTACTCTGACAACACTCTGGTTTTAAGGATGGAGAAATATCTTGATTATTCTTTTTAAGAATGAAAATGTGGTGTGAAAAGGAGGTGGATTAAGGAACCAGGATTCAGTGTTCTACTACAGGAAAACTATTTTCTTCTGGTCAAGCGGGGATAGTTTATAGATCTATTTATTTATTATTACATTTATTTGATGTGTATGTTTGTGTGACAGAGAGTAGAGATCAGAAGACAACTGTGGGAATCAGTTCTCACCATTCATTATGTTGGTCCTCAGAACTGAACTCAAGTCATCAGGCTTGGCAGCGGGTGTCTTAACCCACTGAGTCATCTTACTGTCCTTAGATTCCTTTTTTTTTTTTTTTAATCTACTTGGTTACATGATTTTATATATTTATTTATGTATTTATTTGTTTTGGTCAAAATAGTAAGATCTAGGGAAAAAGAAAAAGGAATGGGTTGTGATTTTGTCTTTGGCTCTGGGTAGAGAAATGGCATTCTAAACTGCCTAAAATATATGATTTGATAAGGTGTGGTGGCACACGCCTTTAATCTCAGCACTTGGGAGGCAGAGGCAGGCAGATCTTTTGAGTTTGACTCTAGTCTGGTCTACATAGAGAGTTCTAGGTTAGCTAGGGCTATGTAGTAAGACCCTGTTTCAAACCAAACCAAGCTAACCCCCCAAACCCCAACTCTATTAAGGTGTATCATGTTAAGTCTGTCTATTCATGGGTTTTGACAATTTGGAGAGCCTCTAGCTAAGACACACATCACTGCTGCCCAGAAGGTTCTTTTGGGTGTCTGCTCTCTCCTCTCACTGCCCCTCCCGTAGGCTGTGTGCTGTGGTTCAGATCAGGCTTTCCAGGCTTGCAGCAGTCCAGTGCCCATTGGCTCAGGCTTCTTGTGGGTGGGTGGGGAAAGGGGGAAAGTGCACACTTCTGTGCTGTGGTTTTGAGGTTTGTTCCTTTTGCTTGTGGTGTAGCGGTTCCTTTAAGTGGACAGGTGTTTCTGGATTGAAAAGAACAGGAAGCTGGTAAGGGGCCCCAGGCTCTGTCCTGCTTCTGCTGAGTAATAAACCTTGATTTTCTAATGGTCTTCTGTTGTGGGTATTTGTGTGGCTTCAACACTTTTTGTTTGTTTGTTTTTTGAGACAGGGTTTTTCTGTGTAGCTTCGGCTGTCCTGGAACTCACTCTGTAGACCAGTCTGGCCTCTGCCTCCTGAATTGCTGGGATTACTTGCCACCGATGCCATTGCCACTACAGCCACCATCACCACTCAGCTAACACTTCATTTGGGGGGGGGGGGGGGGGGGTTTTTTTTTTTTTTTTTTTTTTTTTGGGGGGGTGTGTTTTTTTTTTTTTTTTTTTTTTTTTTTTTTTTTTTGCTTTGTTTTGTTTTTGTTTCTTCAAGAGAGGGTTTCTCTGTGTAAGAGCCTTGGCTGTCCTGGAACTTAGTCTGCACACCAGGCTGGCCTCAAACTCACAAAGATCCGCCTGCCTCTGCCTCCTGAGTGCTGGGATTAAAGGTGTGCACCCCCCCTCCCCTGCAGCACTTCATCTATTTAATTTTTAAAAAGATTTATTTATTATACAATATTCTGCCTGCATGTGTGCCTGTAGGCCAGAAGTGGGCACCAGATCTCAATTTAGATGATTATGGGCCACCCTATGTTTTCTGGGAATTGAACTCAGGACTTTTGGAAGAACAGCCAGTGCTCTTAACCTCTGAGCCATCTCTCCAGCCCCAACACTTCATTTCTTTAACTGAAAAATTTGATGAACATCTGTTTTGAAGGTTATTGACCTCCGCAAGGATCTTTAAGGCTGCCTTCCCCTCTTGCTGGGGGCTTGCTGCATTCTCTTGCTTGTGTCTGACTTAGATGTCTGGGGACCTAGCCTCTGGTTATGTGTGAAGGTCTTTTCCCCTCTGCTTACCCTGCGTCCTGCACAGCACTGGGCACTACAGCATCTGGAAGCCCCTTGCTGACTTCAACTCACAATCTCCTTTTCCTGAACCCGCCACTCCCTGGTATAAGACTCTGGGTTACAGGTAATGGATAAAGGCTGGCCTGGGAGGGGCCCCAGCCCTCCTCTGAGTTGCTAGCTGCCCCTCTCTGTGGACACACCCACACAGGTGGAGGTGTAGCACTTGGCTGGTTCTCTCAGTTTTCTACAGCCCAGCTCTATCTAGTTCTTTCCCAGGCATGCTGCCCCTATCCATAGGTGGGTACTGCTGAACAAAGGCCTCAACTGGAACCGCTCAGAGGAGGTGGTACAGGGGCACACTCCCCCAGGATATGAGACCCCTGTGGCTTGAAGGTAACTACTCTAAGGGTTGTACTCCTAAAAGGTAGATGCCACACAGGGACCATGCAGGTGAGAGGAACGTGGGGATCCAGCTTGAGATAGATCTCAGAATGGAAACACCTCCTCCTGCTTCCAGCACACAAGATCTCAAGTCCTTCCCTGCCCTGAAAAGGGGCTCTTAAGACTGGTTGCCTGGAAGCTACCTGATATAATCCAAGTCTGAGGCGGCCACAATTGCCTTTGTAGATGCTTGGAGCCTCGTAGGAGCCTCCCTGCTGGCTGAGCCTCTGGCTTCCCATCTGTAGGGTGGATGTAAGCTGGAAGCCACTTCACCTGTAGGTGGGGGTCAGTTGGTAGGGTGAAGTGTATCTCCTTCCCAGGCTTCACCCAGCTCCTTCCAGACCAGCCTGACAGCCTCTAAGTGCCCCTGGGAACTGGCAGAGTGGCATTCCGGGACTGTGACTGTGGGGCTAAGTTCTCCAGCATCTCAAGGGGAGGTATGGAGGGTGAATTGAAGCCAGTGGTGGTGCGGAAGGAGGCTCACCTGACCCTTGCCTTCCCAGGGCTCTTCAACAGCCCCCTTACAAAGGAGAAAACAGGAGTATAGGGTCCCTGTCAGGGCTGGGTGGGGTACCTAATGGCCACTCTGGTCTGTAATTCTAAGCAGGGAGTTGGACAGAGAACAAGTGGTGAGTGCACAAATGCAGAAGAGGCCCCATCCCTCACCCTTCCTCCTTCCCACAGATGGGCCGCCCTGGACCCCCAGAGGAGAAGGTCTCTGACACCCAGCTGTCTGGGGCTCCTGATGCCCCTGGAGATGCTCCTGGTGATGACATACATGAGACAGAGGCTTCAGACTTGGTGCCCTCTGTCACCCTGGCCGCAGCCCTCATCCTATTGTTCCTCCTGATATCATTCTGGTTGGCATGGCCACCCTGCCAAACCTCCTTCCACTTTGCCAAGCTTCCTACTAAGTGGTTTCCCGAGTGGAGGGCAGAAGGACAGCTGGGCTTCTAGTCCCGCTCTAGGACAATGCACTCAGTGTTGTGTGAAACTGTCTAGGAGACTCCGTTGGGGTATGGGGGGCTCATACAGCCTGGTCCACAGCTGGACCACTGTTTAGGCAGCTCATGTTCACCTGGTCCACTCTTCTTGATGCCTGGCTTTAGTTGTGTTCCCTATCTTTGGAAAGCCTTGCTGAGGGCTTCAGATAAAAGCTGAATGACTCCAAGCACTTGTGTCAATGAGTGAGGCTAATTGTGTAGTCAACTTCTCCATTTTAGGCCTTAGTTTCCCTACTTTTCAAGGTGTGATGGTAGTGCCTTCTGGATGTTTTGAGGAAGATGCCCAGTGGGTGGCCTTCTCTGTGGGTCATCTCTGTGATATATCCTCTCCCAGTACAATAGCCCCTGACTCTACAGCACTCACCCAGAAGATTGATGGGATGGAGGGGCGGGGGGGGGGGGGGGGGGGCAAAGGAGCCGCCTCCAAAAGATGCACTGGTCTCAGCTGCCACCTGGTGGTCAAAGCATGCAGCTCTATCGCACCTGCATAGATGTTCCCTTTGGGGTGTTCCAGGGATGGGCATTTTTTTTTTCTTTCTCTCCTTTTTTCTTTGTAGGCATGGAATTTTGAGGTTTTTGGCTGAGCACGGATGCCATTGCCCAGTGAGAACTGTTTTGACATTTGCTACTTATGTCTGCTCCCCATCTCAGTCTCTGTGATTGTTGTAAAAAGCCACTAGGGAGAGAGGAGGCAGTTCTCCTGTCTTGAGGTCTGTGTGAAGGGGATTGCTGGTGGTCCCCTCCCCAGGACACTGCCTTCAGTTGAGTTCCATGGACCTTTCTCAGGCATGGCTGATCTTCAGGTAGGGAATCTACTGGTTGGGTCTCAAGGGCAAGACTGTGGTACAAACATATCTCAAGAACCTTGCAGGTATCCACATCCCACAGGATCACTGCTCTGCCAAGCCTGGACAAGGGTTCACTAAAGTTTTCAGAGAATGGAGTAGATAATCCGGGGCTCCTATGGACTGGCTGGTATCTCCAGGAGGGATGTCTCAGACTGTGGGATGTTCTTGTTCCCCAGATGCTGGCTTTCCTTCAAGGAACTCAGAGTCTTGGTGGATTCATAGAAGCAGGAGTGGAGGGGCTAGTTGCAAGGGGGAGTGCTGAGATGTGTTTTCTGAACTATTCTTTGGCCATACCAGGGGCCCAGCGGAGAGTGCTGCTCCTGGGAACATAAAGCACATGGCTGTGTACCCCACTGGGGACAAACTCCTCTGGTGAGCATGACAGCAGCCTTAGTCCAACACTTGTGTCCTGTCTTCCCAAGCAAGGTGAAAAGTGGACAGGGGTTTAGGAGGCCTCAGAGAGTTTTAGAGGGGTATATGGTAGCCCCTGAAGCAGTGCGGATAGGCACTTCAGGTGGTAGACTGAGGGCAAAGGCTGGGAGCTGGGTGATGCCTTTCCACCAGCAGGATAGGAGCTGGTATGCTGAGGAGGGCAGTCAAGGGAAAGAGAAATGGAACTCTCAAGGGACTACAATGGGCCAGACTGCCACAGTGAGGCTCTGAGTGTGAGAAATAACAGAGCATCAAGTATGGCTCCTGGAGCCTCTGGTCTTTTTCTCTCACCTCTATCCCTGTTGGAGAAGAGAGATACCTGTTTCCTCCTGTTCTCTAGGTTTTCTGTCTTGGGCCCTTGGGTGAAGGTGGTTGTCACTTCCTGTCAGGTGTGATCACAATCCCCTCATCTCTCTTAGCACCTCCCCCCACCCACACGGAGAGATGACCAGGTGCAGAGCTCGAGCATGAATGTCCTTTCTCTCGATGCCTGAGATCACTGAGCAAACTTCAGGCATTTGTATCAGCATCATCCTGGAAGTCATGAAGATTTCAGGCTTCAGGGAGGCTGGGGAGAGCTGGGCATTGGGCAAAGCTCTTCCCAGCTTGCCTGCCTGAAATCCAGGCTCTGCTCACAGGTCCAACGCCAACAAGCTCAGCGTGCAGGCAAGGGCATGTGCATGCATTGTTGAACAGGACTCGTGAAAGTGCTTTGTGGTTTCCTCGTTTCCAGTGGCCAGCTCACTCCATCTGGCCTTGTTCCTGGATTCTCACATGCCCAGCCGATCAGCACAAGTACCTGGGGAGAGTACAGGCCAGGAAGAAATTGCATCTGCAGGGAAAATATTGTTTTGTATAATTCAGTGGCCCATTCTGTAAACATTGTGGTTCTGCCTGTCTCCTCCCTTTCGGCTCTTCCAGGGAGCACAAGGCAGCCAGATGCCTGAGGTTACAAAAATATGTGCTTCTGGTGAGCTGGCTGTTACAAAGGGTGACAGGATGGGCTCAGGGACTTTACCAGGTGTGTCAGAGAGTCCAAGAGTAGGGCTTGTTGGAGTCATCCTCCAGAAGCCTGCAGAGAGAGGGTGTTGCTGTAGGTGTGCGTAACAGTGTCTGTACACACCCATATTTCTGTGCACGTGTGTATGTGTCTGCCTTTATCCATGTGGTGTTTCTATGGTGGCAGCAGCAGGGGCAGAAAAGTGGTGTAAGGATGGGGGAGGAGGAGGGGCATGTGTAGCTCTCTTTAGGAGATGAGTATGGATCGGAACTGTCTACCAGCCAGGTCTAACACAGGTGAACATTTACAGGGAGAATTCAAGGGCTCACAGAGGGGCAAGGCCAGTGTCTCCTTGGGGTATAAGTGGATTTCTGTTGTTGGTTTGCTTTTTGTTTGTTTTGCCGGGGGAGGTGTTCTCTGTGTAGCCTTGGCTGTCTTGGACTTGCTTTCTGGACCAGCCTGGCCTTGCCTGGCAATCAGCTTGCCTCTGCCTCCCTGAGTGCTGGAATTAAAGGCATGTGCCACCATGTCCAGCACAGATTGTTAAGAAGGGTAGCTGAAGGCAGGTGGACACTGAATATGCTGTGGTCTTTTCTAGTTATGAAGTGGAGGCTGGGCTCTGGGGCAGGGTTGGCTCTAAGCCCTTGATGGAAACATCTTGGGCTTTCTATCTGATAAACTAGGGCTGTTTGCTTCCTTCTTACTTGAGATAAAGGGCTTGAACACTCTAAGTTGCATGTGGTATTCTCCAGATCTGGGTAACCTCCCCCCATCATTTGTTCATCCAGAGGGAAGGGGGTGAAATAGTGTCACTGTCCTCAGAGGCAGGCAGAGGTGGCTCTCAGGACAGTCTGATTATGCTACTGCCTGGCTGCCTCTCTAGATGGACCAGCAGTCATCTGAGAGGAGAAAGACAGGGAAAAGGAGAGCAGCCCAGGGTAGGAAGCCAAGACCTTCTTTGTGGAGGTGGTGAGCAGTGCCAGGTCATGCACATATGCTACCAAGCACCATCTATGGCTCCAGGGCCCTGGGCCAGCCTCCATCTTTTTTCTATCCTCTTTATCCCCTGTGAGATCAGTTCCTTGTGCTGTAAGATCACAGGCTCTGGGGAGATAGGGATGGGAGTGACAGATGGGGAAGGATAAGGGATCAGCACTGTAGATGGGCAACTGGGCAGAAGTAGGTGGCCAGGGGTGAGTGACTATGTTCATCCTTGAAAGGCAGACACTTGCTTGGGAGCCCTGTCCTGGGAGATCCTTCTGTTTACCTGTATGCCCCCTCCACATTGTACACTCCTGACTTAAGTCTTAGAGACATCTTGCAGAGGGGCAGGAAGAGGGAACAGGTTCTGTCCCCTCTGCTGCCCCATCCATTATTGTATGTGGGACCCCAGGGACAGCTTCTGTTTATTCCAGGGTTCCTTCCCAGTGATCCAGGCTTGAGCCCTCACCGTGTGCTCTTCCCCCACAACCTCAATTTCCTTATTTATAAGATGGGACTGGCCAAGCCTGAAGTCCCAGAAGGGGCAAAGCTACTAAGTACCTGTCTGCCTGCCTGGCACCCACCTCCTTGTAGCCTCAGTTAACAGCCTCTCCTGGGCACTGCCAACTCTTCACAGCTGCTAAGTAGCAAAGCAGCTGCTTTTCTTGCTCAAGAATGACATTACAGTTTTTGGATGGCCAGATATTTCTGGCCGGAAGTGGGCTAAGCAACAACCCTACTGCTCTGTCCTGCTCCCTTTCCTTAGTATTCGCCTCTCCCCTGCTGTCCTGACCAGCTAATGTCAGGGTCAGGCCAAGACCCCACCTGCTTCTTATTCAGACTGAGCCCAGATGGAGCCCCTGGGGCCACAGGTGGCCTGGGATACTTCCTTTGAGTTATTTTTGGCTGGAGCTGGCCTGTGGACTCCTAGCCAAAAGCAATTACTAAATTTTCATCTTGTTTTGCCGACAGTTTAGACTATGCCAAAAAATGTTCTGCTGGGAGGCCTGAGGGCACCTCAGGGGAACAGAGGTGGACGCACTAGCTCCCCTGGGACGGACTATGTGTGGTTGATGAGATGGAGATGTTCAGGGCATCTGAGGTCTGTTTCTTTATCACTATTGTATGACCTATCTGCCTCTACCCCACCCGTCACTCCTCTCTCCTTTGTCCTGTACCAGCAGGAGGCATTGCCTCCCACCTACAGCAGAGGACCCTGGGATACCCAGGATCTGGCCACCTTCCTGGAAGTTAGCAGGAAGGCCAGGGCTTGCTTTAGGAGATAAGGCCTATGAGTAGGATTGACCCCACTGAGAGTGAACTAGATGGGTGTTGGAAAGCTCCAGAACCCAGCAAGAATGTGCCTCTGGGTATTTTCCTTACCCAGGACCCAGGCAGCTTTCCTCTTAGAAGCAAACTGAGATGAGCAACAGACATATCCTTCTACATGTTTACACTGCTGGATTCCATTGCCTGTTTGCACCTGGTGAACTGCTGGGGGTGGTGGGGCAAATGCCTCGGTCTAAAAGTACAGCACATTCTTCCTGGCTAGTGGTGGGAGGGAAGACTTCCCTAAGGGCCCCTGTCATTCTATGGGGACCCATCAGTCAGCACCCTCAACACCTCCAATCTGGGCTCTGGGAGACTGGCAACTGCTCTGTGACCTGACACACTGGGCTAGTGGGAGCACTGGATTTGGAACAGAGTTTTTAGCATCACTGGCTGGCACTACCAGGCTGGTCCAGCTCCTAGATAGCCTAGATTGCAGTACACATACTGTTGAACATTTGTTGAATTTGGCCTCATGGGTGTACTCCATACTGGCATCCCTTTCCATCTGATCTTCTTGCCTTTTTCTGTCCCCTCTCTCCAGTTATAGACCTCACTGTAAGCAGTGTTGAGAGGGGCTGGAAAGCTAGGAATCCTGCCTCGACAGCGGACATAGCCCAGCCCTTCATCCACCAAGCCAACAGCTTGCGTACACAGCTGCCTGGCACTCTTCCTTCAGCCACGGTCTCCTAGGGTACTGTGTGAATGGCATCCATGTGAATATACTATCCTAGTATCAAAGACGGGCTGGCCACACAGAGGAGCACGTCACAGAGATTCTCCCATGGAGACACTGCTGTGGCTTTCTCTGTTTTCTTGAGTTCTCTTAATCTAGATACAGATGGAGAGGAAAATCACAGGCTACCTTTTACTGCCAAGGAAGAGTCATGCCCATCAAGGACGTCCTAGTGTGCAGGGCCTGTGAGTTTTAGGTATGTGTAGCACATGCTGTGCAACGCAGGCTCTATGCAGGAGTTGTGGCCAGCAGGGGGTGCTGCTGTGTTGAGCCTGGAGCTCTGCTGCTGGCATGTCGCAGGGCCCACTGAGATACTGGTGCTCCCAGGCTCAGCACCCAGGCGGGAGGGGCCAGGCTCTTCCACTTCTCTCTCTTGCTTTCCTCTTCTCTCTAGGTAGTACTATAGGTCCTTCTCCACACTGCCCCTCCCATCCTAGGCTCTTGTCCGTCCCTCCTATTTAGAAGTCTAGACAACATATCTACATTAAGGCCTCCAGGCCCTAAGGGCTGGACTGCAGAGGCTACATGGAGTAGCCTGCAGCTCACTGGTACACTGGCTTGAAAATCCATCCCAGCTGTACTTGGAATGTACAAGGACTCCCTCTCTCCTAGATCTAAGTGTAGCAAGCCTCACACACTCCTCTGGGTAACTGATACCCCAGGACATGTAGGCTCTCAGATGAAGGTTAGCCCCTGTACCAAGAGGCCTTTTAAAAGTGTAGGAGGAACTCTCTTGGATATCTGGGGTCCCTAACCCCAGGATCCAGCGCTCCAGCTAACCCATATAATGCTACACTGGTGCTCAGGACTGGCATCTACATGAGTTCTCCTCCC
Source organism: Psammomys obesus (assembly GCF_907164565.1). Lineage (NCBI taxonomy): Eukaryota > Metazoa > Chordata > Mammalia > Rodentia > Muridae > Psammomys > Psammomys obesus. The sequence continues at coordinate 53,621,626 of NW_026585895.1, read as the reverse complement.
CCATCCCACCCCCAAAGCTGGCTGGCCCAGTCCAGACTTGATGGCCTGGAACCAGCCCCTGGCCTCTGGGAAGCCCAGCTGCAGCTGACTTGGCCTTCCCCCCAGCGGGAGCTGAAACCCTTGACTCCTCCAGTCGCTGGTAAGCAGCAGCCAGGCCTCCTGGAAGAATTTCTGGGGTGTGGTGGCGGCTGGCTGGCCTCAGTACAGGGCATGCATCCCTGCAAGACAGGCCCCCTCCTGGGAACTCCTGTCTGCCTGTCTTGCTCCGGCTGATCGGGTGGTCTGGAAGGGGACAGATGTGAAGCAAGCATGTGTGGCTGCTTAGGTGGGTTCTCATAGGAGATGGCACTGCAGAGACACAGGGTGTTTTAGGGATGGTCCTAGAACAGACACTGGTATGCACCAGGAGGATTGTGGTGGTTAGAGCCTGCTGTCGGAGCTCTAGTCACTTTCCATTGACCTTGGACACAACAGGAAACTTCCCTGCCCTTTAAAAGCCTCAACTGTGGGATCAGGTAGCAGCCCACAACGAAGGGCTATGTTAGAAGCTGGGTGGGCTATTTCCTGTAGTGGATTGGGAACAGCAATGACCAAAGAGACAGACATGAGGGTCAGCAGACTGTTGCAATAGTTGGCTTATCAGTGTGCCTGAAGTCTTCCACCACACATGGGTGACTGTGCAAGTTTCGGAACTCATCCTGAATCATCACTGACCTCTGTGTTGCTTGCAAGTTGGAAGCAAAATTTAAAGTAACGACACAACCTGGACAGTGGGTTGTGGGGATGACTCAGCAGATGCAGGGCTTGCTGTAGAAGCTTGAAGACCTGAGTGTGGATCCCACTCCGTGCAAAAGCTGGGCCCAGGAGCGTTTGTAACCTCACTGCTGCGGGGCAGGGAGAGGCAGGCGCTTGCTGGGAGCTCTAGGTCAAGTGAGGGGCCTTGTTTAAGAAAAAAGATGAGGTGGTGAGCAAAAGAGGAAGACATCCAGGGCTAATTTTTGTCCTTTACATGCTATGGCAAGTACGCCTGCACACACACAAAATAAAAACACAAATAACAAAGAATTTCCTCTTTCTTTTTTCTTCCTTCCTTCCTTCCTTCCTTCCTTCCTTCCTTCCTTCCTTCCTTCCTTCCTTCCTTCTTTCTTTCTTTCTTTCTTTCTTTCTTCTTCTTCTTTTTTTTTTTTTTTTTTCCAGACAGGGTTTCTCTGTGTAACCTGGGCTGTGCTGGAACTTGCTTTGAAGGCCAGGTTGGCCTCTACCTCACAGAGATCTGTCCACTTCTGCCTTCCTAGTGCTAGGATTAAAGGCATGTGCCACTATGCCTAGCTGACCTGGATGTTCTTGACCTGTCGTTTTCTGAGATTGCTAGCTCAGGGTTGAGGAGCTGGAGGGGAAACTGAGTCTGTGACACTGGGTACTAGTTTTTAGGGTTCTGCAAGGTGGAGAGACACCTCCTGAGATGAGTGATAGCAGAGGGAAGGGTTTTCACAAGGCAATCTGGGGGCGGGTGGAGGAGGATGGGAGCATTTGAGCCTTTAAAATTTCAACATCAAGAGGTATGTATGTGTAGGTGACCAGGTGAGGATTATTGTCTTTGCACACATATGTAGACAGGTGGACAGACCACAAAGAGAGAGAGAGAGAGAGAGAGAGAGAGAGAGAGAGAGAGAGAGAAGAGAAGAGAAAGAAGAGAAGAGAGAGAGTGGGTTGAGAGTACATGATGCCTGAGTGGAGGGTAGACCGTGAAATCTGAAGGCCAGAGTGGGTGAAGCTGCCTGTCCTGTTCACTTTTGTGAACTTAAAACAAACTTAGACATACCCTGGAAGAAAAAACCTCAACTGAAGAATTGCCTCCATCAGACTGGCCTGTGGGCATGTCTGTGGGCATTTTCTTGATTGTTAATAGATGCAGGAGGGCCCAGCCATGTGGGCCACAGGGCCTGAGCAGTGTAAGAAAAGTCACTGGGTGAGCCATGTAGAGCAAGCCAGTAAATCGTATCCTTTTGTGGTCTCTGCTTCAATTCCCACCTCCAGTTTCCACCTGCCTTGGCTTCCCATGATGATGGGCTGTAAGCTGTAAGTCAAATAAACCCTTTCCTCCCCAAGTTGCTTTTTGTTGTGGTATTTGACACGGCAACAGGAACCAATGAGGATTCTGCCCCTAGGAGCCATCCAGGCCTGAGGAGGCCAGCAGAGAGCTGAGAAGGGATCAGGAGCTGAGAGTGGATGGTTGTTTCGGGTCTCCTGGTGGTATGGGTGGGAGGGCAGCTTCCTCAAGCCTTGGCTCATAAGCAGAAGGCTGGGCTTTATGGAACATGTTCAGGATTCAGGGACAGCTTGACCACTTTCTTAAATTCCCACAGTGAGACTTCTAGCTACTTCCAAGCCCTCCCCAGCTATCCCCCAGCCCCTTTGGGAGAATGCCAGCACCCTGATCCTGCTTCACAGTCAGATCCAGTTTGGGAGGACCTCAGAGAAAAGCATGCACGTTCCTCTAACTGGGATAAAACTGTCCTCCCACCACAGGCTGGGGGACTGCTTTGTGAAACTGGGATGGGGCCAGGCAAGCCTGAGGACACGCTGTCCCCTGGCCTGGCTTGCTGGAGTGGGGCCCGTGAAGGGAATGGTGTCTGACCCTGTGTTCCAGGCAGGGCTGGAGCAGTGTACTTGGATGCAGCTGTGCCCAGCTGTTCCCTGAATGACAGTGGGAAAGTTCTATGTCTTCTTTAGCAGCTCTGCTGACCAAGGAGTCCCCCACCACAGGTGCCGGCCCTTTTGTGGGGGCTATGACCCTTGAGTAACAGAACAGAGGCTGAGACCTTTTGGCTTAGAGTTTAGGGAATAGCACTGGCGGCTCAGAAGTTGTGTCCACAGCTCTGTTTGATGGTACTCAGGCCTATGAAGCCAGTCAAAGGCCTGCCACTCTCTGTCTCTACCCTCTCAAGTTACAGCAGAGAAAAACCACTGTGACCTTCAACCTTCCTGCTCACAGAGAAGGGTCTTCCAGCCAGAGATTTTCCCCGAGTCTTGCTTGTAGCATCTATCTTCAGGCAAGAGGAAAAGTCTTTGGCTGGGCTGCAGACCTCTACAAGCCAGCCATCTCTGGGCTTTGGGTTTCCATGTGGCTGTCTCCAGGGACTTAGTAGAGGGGACCCACCTTGAGAATCGGGCTGGGTTGCCGATGGGTCCCCAGGAACACTGCTATGTGTTCCAACAGCAGCTTCTTCTCCTAGGAGCCTTCCGTTCAACCCTGTGTCCACTACCATGGGCATGTAAGCACAGCAAGGAGTGTTGCTGCCACATCCAGATGGTCCTCCAGAACCTGGAGCAGGGCTGACTGGGGAAGAATGACTGAACCAATTGGCTCAGTACTCACTCATTTGAGGATGGTAGACATTAGTACTAAAGACCTCAGGGTCAGGATGCCTGGCTTCTGAGGTCTGAACTAATCATTTGCTGGCTTGTAGTGAATTAGAGAATGCCCCATGCCTCTGTTTCCTCATCTATAAAATAAGAGAGAAAATCCTCTCGTCCTGAGAGTAGTTGAAAATACAAATGGGGTTTATGTTTACACAATGGGTTTACAAAGTTGAGTGGGTAGGGAAGAAAGGTGAGGGTGGATCTGGGAGGAATTATGTGTATGGTGTGTGTGTGTGTCTGTGTGTGTGTGTGTGTGTGTGTAAAATATTGTCAAATGCATTGTATAAAATTCTCAAAGAACTAATAAAATATGATTATGAAATAAGACCATAAAATTCCTATTAATATAGAAAATTAAGAGCCTTATAGGGGCTCAGGGTACAACCACTAAGAGGAAGTATCCTGCCCTTCAAATGTGATATACATCTGCCCCCTTGATGGCTATCCTTAGGGATTCCACCCAAGGCTCCCTAACAAAGTCCAGTGGAGGGCTGGAGAGATGGCTCACTTGCATTTCTTGCAGAGGATCTAGGTTTAATTCCCAGCACCAACACTGTGGCTCACAACCATCCTTAACCCTGGTTTTAGAGGATCCAGCTGGTAGGCAAGTAGCACACATACATGCACACGGGGAAAACACTTATACAGCCCAGCATCTACCTCCCTGGCCAAAGCAGCAAAATACAAGCTCTTTCACTAAAACTGAGAAACATTCAGATTGAATAAAAGGTTCCCAGCATACTTGGTTCTGCCTTGCTGCCCTGGCCAGGAAGGGTGAAATGGGGAGAAAGGAATGTGGAGAAGGAAGCTCAGTGGTTAGGCCCCCAAAGAGAGCAATGGGTGAGTTTGGGGGTCGGTGGACAGTAGCCATGTGGACTAGATTGTGGCTAAGCTAATTGTCACTGGTATGTTGGGATGGGCTCAGAGCTGGCCTGTGTTTACTCTTGGGAATAGGTTTTTCTCATGGAAGCTAGAGAATCCAAACTCACTTACTCTCACAGATACATTAGAACATCATGGTTTTGCTGATTTGTCTTTGCTATATTTGGGGCTAAGTATAAAGGGCAAAATGCAGGGCTTGGTCATGTTGGGGAGTGTGGTGGAGCCACCTCCATCGTTGGTGCTGCACCTTACTGTCTAGGTAAACAACAAAATCCATCTGCCCTTGAGTGCTGCATAGACCCTGCCCGCCTCAAGGGCTGGTGCTGTGGAGAGGAGGAAGAAACCTCTCTCTGGGTTAATAGATATAAGCAGATCCTCACGTGTGTATGTGTGTGTGGTATGTATGTGTGTGTGTGTGGTCTATGTGTGTGTGTGTGTGTATGTGTCTGTGGAGGTGTGTGTGTATGCAATATTTATGTGTATGTATGTGTATGTGGTATGTGTGGGTGCTGTGTGTGTGTGGTATGTTTGTCTGGGTATGTGTGTATGTTGTGTATGTTTCTCTGTATGTGTGTGTGATTGTGTGTGTGTAGAGCCTGAATTTACATTTCCTCAATTATTCTGAAACATCTAAAAGAAAGGATGCTAGGGTTCCTACCTTAGAAGCACCCCAATCATTTGTCAGAAGTAAATACAAGCATTCCTAAAGGAATCTTCTTTCACCTCAAGCCTAAACTAACAAAAATCAAAAACAAAATTTAAAAACCCCACAGTTACTACCAAGTATCACAGCAAACAATTTCATTGTTAAAACTCAATGGATTCATGAGAAAACAAGGTAATCAAGATTGACAGCTGCAGAAACACCAGGTGGTAAGGTTCAGTTAGCTGAACTTCAGATGTTAGAAATACCAGAACCAGGAACTGAGATGCATATATTTTGTCCAAGAAATAGAGCCAGTTAGATGGCTCAGTGGGTGGAGGCATCAGCTACCAAGCCTGCTAACCGGAGGTCGATCCTTAGGGCCCCGAATGATAGAAAGTGAGAACCTGAAAGTTGTCCTCTGCCTCCACATACACTGTGGAGTACATGTATGAATAAAATAGATAGATAGACAGACAGACAGATAATAAAAAAACATGACACTTAAAATGAAAAAACTTTAAAGACAATCCTAGCAACAGTTTAGACACAAACTGGGACTCAATGAATTGTAAGATAAAGACAAAAATTGGGGATTTGGCTTGTCTAGTACACACGATATCCTGGGTTCAATCCCCCCCACACACACACTGCATAAAACTGTGGCGTTTATTCATACCTGCAGTCCCAGAGGCGTGTGTTAGCAAGGTCCGGTATTTTCTGCTCATTTGCAGCTGGACCTAAGCTGCCTTGAGGCAGCTTTGAAAATCAATCCCCAGATATTATTTCAAACAGAACCCAGGGCTTTTCACAAGCAAGGCAAGAACTGCATCACTGACCTTCAAACCAGCTTAAAGAGTTCACTTCTCAGTAGCAACTGTGGGAGCCGTAAAAGTGGAAGCGCTGCCTGCAAAGTGCTGAGAGCCCAGAAGTCGATATCCACGAAAAGGGTAAGGACTAGCAAGGGAAGGAAAAGATCAAAGTCTCCCACAATCCTCCATGGGGGGCATTTTACAGGAGAACAGGAAACAGGAGGGAGGTGGCCCCAGACCGAAAGGTCAGGGTGTGTGGTAGGATGAAAATCAAGAGCAAAGCTCTCCTTGGCCAATTGCTCCAGACACTATCAACAAACATTTCGCATGGGGCTTAACAAGGTCGACAGAAAGATGTTCATCACAGAGGAGCTGGGGAGCTGCATGGACGTGAGTTCAGTCCCCAGCACCTATGTAAGCCTGGGTGCTGTGGGGGTCTATAAGCCCACCGGCTAGGTGGAGGTGGCACACCTGGAGCTCACTGGCAGCCGGGCTAGCTGAATGGGTGAGCTACCGGTTCAGAGAGGGAACGGTAGAGGACACCCAGTACCTGCCAACGGCCTCTTTGAGCACACACAGACATAGGCATGAGCACCACCTACTCCTACAAACATGAACACATAAAAATAACTCGTGTCCGTGAAACCGCATCTCAGTGCTGTCCACACTGACTAAGGGTGCTGGAGCTGAGCTGTAGCTCAGTGGCTGAGTGCTCACCTGGCATGTGAGTGGCTCTGGGTTCCATCCGCAGTACCATAAGAACAAAGTGAAAGCTCTTTACTATGTATGTACACCTTGGGCCATTTGTTAGCTTTTGGGGCATTTTGCCCATTTTAAAATTGATTTTTATTATATCTTTCGCTGTTATTTTTGAGAAGTCACTTATGAGTCCTGCTAGAACTCGTGTGTCGAATAGGTGTTTTTCTCTGGTGCTTGTCTTTTCCTTCTTTTTCTTCTTCTTCTTATTCTTCTTCTTCTTTTTTTTCTTCTTCTATCTTAAGTAAAGGACAGCAAAATGGCTGTCTCAGTGGGCAAAAACATCTACTGCCAATCCTGATGAGTGGAATTCAACCTTTGGGTCCAACTCCTGAAAGTTGTCCTCTGTGGTGTCTTCTTGGCACAAGCTGGAGTCATTTGAAAAGAGGGCACCTCAGTTGAAAAATGTCCCCAGTAGATTGGCCCTAGGACAAGCCTGTAGAACATTGTCTTGATTAGTGATTGATGTGGGAGGCCCAGCCCATTGTGGGTGTTGCCACTTCTGGGCAGGTGTTGCTGGTGTTTATAAGAAAACAGGCTTCGAAAGACATTAGGAGTAAGCCACTTAACAGTGTTCCTACATGGACTTTGTTTTTGTTCCTGTCTCTAGGTTCCTGCCTGGAGTTTTTGCCTTGACTTCCCTTTATGTTGGACTACAAGCTGTAAGCTGAAATAAACTCTTTTCTTCCAAAGTTACTTGTGGTCATGGTGTTTTATCTCAGCAGTTGAAATTCTAAGGCAGACACATACACACAAAATTTTAAAACGTTTTAAAAGTTAAAAAAAACTTGTTAGAATGTATTTTGAAGGGTAAAACATTTTAAATGATGGTAGATTAGTTAATTATTATTAGTTAATAATAATAATTATTATTTTAGCCTAGTGACGCTTGGTATCCTGTCGAGGGCTCTTTGCTTAATCTGAGGTTACAAAGCTCTTCTCTGTGTTGTCATATAGAAGGTTCTAGTTTTTAAAGTTAATTTTACAGTTTGGTGTGAAGTAAAAGTTGAGGATTCTTTGCTTCTTTAAAAATGACTTTTAGTGTGCGTGCACAGGTGAGTGAGTGTGTGAGTGTGGAGTCAGCATTCCACATTGTCTTCCTTTATGGCTCTCCACCTTACTGTTGTTGTTGTTGTTGTTGTTGTGTGTGTGTGCATCGCATGCGTGCACGTGGTGCCTTCTGTGTGTGGTAGTCAGAGGACAACTTTGTGTAGTTAGTTCTCTCCCTTCCACCTTTGAATGGTTTCTGAGGCCTGAACCCAGGTGCTCAGGCTTGCATGGCGCCTCACAGCCCTCTCTATCTTGCTTGGTTTTGTGGGACAGGGTTTCTCTATGTAGCCCTGGCTGTCCTGAACTCACTGTGTAGACGAGGTCGGCCTGTGCTCACAGAGATCTTATTGATTCTACCTCCCAAGCACCACCACACCTGGCATCCTTTGTTTTAAAGGGTCTCTTTTCAAGAAAAGGGAGTCTTAAACCATTCCCCAGTCACTGACAGGAAACAAGCATTTTCATAAAGAGAATATAGAAGATTTATGCAACACAAACAGTAAGCTTGATGAGAGAATCTCATCTAGACCGTAGAGACAGGGGCTAGAGGGAAGGCTTCACAGTTAAGATGGCGCAAGGGAGATGGTTCAGTGGCTGAGAAGACAGACTGCTCTCACAGGGGCTCTGAATTTAGCTCTCAGCACCCATGTTAGTCAGTTCATAACTGCTGCAACTACAGCTCTATCGGAATTGACACCCTTTTCTGGCTCTGTAGGCATTTACACTCAATGATACACACGTACACACACATACAGACGCACTAGCATGCATGAGGGCATACATGTTCAGAGGGGCCAGTGAGATAGCTTAGGGTTAAGAGCCAATACTGCTCTTCCAAAGGATGTGAGTTCAGTCCCCATTATCCAAATCATGGGGCACACCACTGCCTATAACTCCAGCTCCAGGGGATGAATATGACACCTTATCTGGCCTCTGTGGGCACCTACCCTCATAAGGCATGTACATGCCCCCCCTCCCGAGAAATCTTCAGTGTGAAGAACAAACATTTCTTGGTATCACACTGGCATTTAAGAGAGTCAACCTGTGGGTCTCAGGCAAGTTACCTGTTTTGAAAGACTGGCTTGTAGGAGACACTTCTCAGACCTAAGTCCTGGTTAGAAGTGAGTGATAACCGACATTGGTAAAATATCTCAGAAACCCCCTTTTCTGAAAGTTAAGCAAGAAGACATTGCAGTGACACTTAAATAAGGGCCACACAGTCCCTTAGGGAGCTGGGTGATAGGAGCGGCACCATCCACACAGCTCACACCCTCACTTCACAGGCCTGGCGAGAGCTCGTGCTGGCCATAGTTGCATGTGCCCATGGTCACTTCGGCTTCGTTGTTCACTTTCTGGTTTATGCAGTTGTGATTTTGCAGGATGCTGCCTGACATGTACCAGGCCAGAGGGGGCCACTGTCCGGCCCAGACAATGGCATGGACCTAACAACCAACTTCTCCCCCTTCAGCAAGCAACGCACAGCAGCTTGTGGTCACAGCAATATCTTCCATGTGTTACCAGAACAGGGTTCCAGGGCAAGGGACAGGACCACAAATGCTCTCCAACTAGGGACGCTTGTGGCTCTTTCAGGGTACTGTCTCAGGTACACCAAAATAGGACAGCTGAGATGGCTGAGATGCCTAATAAGGTTACAGAAATGAGTCTCCTCAGGTGTGTAGTTCACTGTGGAGTGACTGTGATGAAGGGCAGGGTGTGGTTCCTGGGGCCTAATGTGTCTGTAGGAGTGATGAGCCAGACCTCCAGGTCCTCCAAGTTATGCTGTGGTATGGGTCTTTTCTGTCCCTACTGTCCTATGATTTCTGGCTGCTTGGAGGCAGAGTGATAACCTGCTCTCTCTCTCCTCCTGTCAATGGCTCCAGTAGCTTGGTCTGAAGCCATTGCTTCCCAGGAGTGTCTGGAGCTGTGGCAGTGCTTATCAGCTGCTCTTCTGTGGCTGACACTGCTGTTGGTGTGTGTGTGTGTGTGTGTGTGTGTGTGTGTGTGTGTGTGTGCACGCAAGAACATCTTCCAGATGTACCCAGTAGCCTGGCTCCAGCTATGATGACCAGAGCCATCAGTCTTCAGTTGTCCAAACTATTAGGAAAACAAAACCCAATGAAGGCGAGGGAGGCTCAGCACCTGGGAGGGAAGGGAATCAAAGGGAAGGGATGGGAAAGGAAAGGGAAGCCCAACCTGGCCGACCAGGTGTCATGCTTATTTCTTTTCCCCTTGCAACTTCCTGCCTTTGCCAGGCTGCCTGCTTGACTCTGAATGTGGGGTGCTATCTGCCACCAACTCCTACAAAAGAGGCTGTCTTGTGGATAGCCAGAGCCCCTATCCTTTCTATGTCCCACAATGCGTGCTGGTTGGAGAAGTGGAGTTTACAACAAAATGCATCTGGAGAATTTGGTGGCAGCAACACGATGTTCCATGTGTGCCTGGCCCAGAGTTAGGATGAATTCTCTGGATGTTCTTGGGGGGGTGGTAGTTGGCCCCTGTACCTCCACTGTCTCATTGGGTGGCCCTGGCAGAAGTAGCAGGTGCTACTGCTGGAGGTGCTGGGGGCTGCAGAGTGGACACTTCAGCACTGTCTCCATTCTGCTGCTAGGGAGTGCACAGGTCAAGATGGGCCAAAGGCATGGCCTCCGCCATCAGTGGCTCATTTGCTGAGAGTAGACTCATCTCAGAGGCAGAAGTGTACCCTAATCAAGGCCGAGGTGAGAATCTATCTTCCCACCACCCAGTCATCTATGCCTGACATGTCACTCTGGAGCATGGGATCCTGTTGCTAGAGGTGATGTTCTCACAAAAACCATGCTTCTAGACATCCCCGAGTTTCAGGTGTCCCCTGGCCTGGTGGGGAGACAAGTGCTGTAATCTGCTCTGTGTTGAATAAGCTGCCCCTTCCCTCTCCCTCCCATTCCATGAAAGGTTCAGGGAAGCAAGACACTAACGAGACAATGGACATGATGCTTTGTAAAGCAAGTTGTCCCCACAAGCTTTGGGGACAAATGGCCTCGACAATATTCTCAGTAAATGGCAGTCCTGGCAGGCTGGGGCCAAAGCTGAGAGACTCCGTGTGGGTCATCAGCAACTAAGGACCCTCTGGGCTCGGTACCACAGACTGATCAGAGGGTAGCCAGGAGGCCTTCTGGCTTTCACTTCCTCTCTGCCCTCACAAGCTTCTTTTTGCTTGGCGGCATCTAACCACACCTCTTTCTGGCCACCTTTGTCCATGTCTTCATTCAGGTCAGAAGCCCCCTGAAATTTCAGACCCTGGGACCAAGTCCATTCACTATCCCCAGAACAGCCCATGACCAAAGCTCATCTACCTGTCATTTTGCTTTTCTAGCTTTAGTCCCAAACCTGCCTCTTCCAAGATGCCCTCCTGAGTTACGCAGTCTGCAATTCTTAATTTAGAGCATGTTGCTTCCTTAGGAGTGAGACGTTTGGCAGCTCTACTGGGGTGATCCCCCGTAAGAAAAATCTTTTATTTAATTCTAAAACAAATAAACAAACCCTATTTTGGTCTTTGAAAACTTTATTAGTTACTTTTCTGTCGCTGTGATAAAACAAAACAAAACAAAACAAAACAAAACAAAACAAAAACACCTTGACCAAAGGCAACCTAAGGAAGAGAGAAGTTTTTTTGTCTCATGGCTCCAGAGGGATGAGAATCCAGCATCGTGAGGTGGAGGCAGGGTAGCAAGTGGCAGGCGTGGTGGCAGGAGAAGGGAGTAAACACAAAACAGAGGGAGCAGCTGAAAGCAGGGTGTCACTAAACAAATCCTGCCTCCTAAACCCCCTAAACAGTGCCACCAGCTGGAGACCTGGTATTCAAATGCCTAATCCCAAGGGAGCACTGAGCATGAAAAAAAAGCCGATGGTCACCACTGAAAAGCATCATTAAAGGGTGATGGAGATGGCTGAGTGGGCAAAGTGCTTGCTGTACCTGAGTCCAGATCCCCAGAGCTCACTGTAAGGCTGGACATGGTGCCTGTCTGCAAGGCCAACACTCCCACAGTAAGACTATATCAGGTAGAGATTGGAGAAACCCTGGGAGTTCACAGGCCAGAGAGCAACGAACAAAAAGGCCCCATCTCAAGCAAGGTAGAAGCTGACGATTGACACCTGAGGTTGTCCTCTGACCTCCAAATGACCTGCAGTGATGTACTCGCGTGTGCGCATACTCTCAGATATTACAACATTGTAGTCATTAAAAATATTGTGTTGGGACTGCAAAACGGACCAGTGGGTAAAAGCGCTTGCCCCGAGAGCCCAATGGCCTAAGTTCAATTCCCGAAATCCCTGGAACCAACTCCCAAAAGTTGTCCTCTGATCTCTACACATGTGCTGTGGCATTTGTGTGCCTACACTCTCACCTCTCTCTCTCTTTCAATCTCTCTCTCTCTCACCACACACACATGCACATGCACACACACAAATAAAAAGTAAAAAAAAAAAAATCCTAAAAATGGAGAAAACACTGCACTTCAGCCCATTGAACCATTTCCCAGCCCCTACCTGTCTCATTTAATCTTGAAAAGATTTAAATGTGTCAAGTTCTGCTAAAATGCGAAAACTGAGGCTAAGAGGACCTATGATGCTTGCTTGAGGTTGCAGAGCGAGGACTGACCCAACCTGCCTGGATTGCTCTACATCCCATGCCCATCTGCCTAGCCCTCTTCCCTCTGATTCTTCTTAATTTCCTAACACTTTTCCATATCAGCCTATTTCTTAACTCTCTTCAAGGAACAGTAGGCTGAGCTGAGGCTGCTGTCCTATTTTTAAGGGTAAATAAGCAGAGGTAGGAAATGGCTAAGGTCAGCTGAGGTATTGGGGCATGTGATGTATGTGGTCCTGGGTCCCCATGCATGTGCCTACCCAGCTCACCAGCCAGCAGGATGGACACATGGTGCATAGAGCCCGTTCCAGCTGCCCTGGGCCACTCTAGCTCCTCAGCTCCTCCCTCTCCTCTTTCCTTCTGGGCCTCCTCAGCCAAGACCCTGTGGTTGGCCTGCCCACAGAGACCCAGTGCCCAGCATGCTGCCCCTAACTACAATACCAGCTCTTCAAGCAGGACAGTCTGTGGAGCGGGTGGGGAGCCGTAAAGCCCTTTTAAAGGAGCAATAAAAGTTTTGGGTTTCAGATCTCTTCCTGAAGAGGAGAATAACAGAGACAGGAAATTTCAGTAGCAGACTGACAGAGGCAGGCGGCAGCACGCAGACTGCCTCAGACAAAAACACCTCTGCGTGCAGGTCCTGGCGGGCGCCCAGGCGCTCTCCTGCGCCCCAACTGCCTCTCCCCTGCTGGGGGAAGCCAGGCTGCTGCTACAATGGACTGTTGTGTCTATCTTGCTGTAAATGTTTACACTATCCCTCTCCATTTGCCTTGCTGTCCAAGGTAGGGCACACGCTCCTTCGGAGCGGGCCCCAAGTGCGTGTGCCAGGAGGGTACATGTGCACACTTAACAGTGGGACCAAGGCCAAGGCGCACGTGCTCTGGACACTGGGATGAATGTGATCATGCCCATGCCCAGGCCCAGGACGGCTATGATGGTTCTGTGCTCACTCATCTTCCCAGATTTAGAAGTGACAGACTGGGAGGAGGGCCCACCCTTCCAACCATATCCTGTCAGGGAAGCCCCAGCCAGATCTGGGAGTCCCAGACTCTCTGCTTCTGCCCCTTGTCTTAACTTGTGATTTCTCAAACATGAACATTCAGGGAACTTAGAAACAGGCTTCGGGAGCGGGTGTGGGTGAGGGGTGGGAACATAAAACACTAGGTTCAAACTGAGTTAACAACGTACAGCATTAGATTTTGTGTTGAAGTATGTCTTCCGTAAGTGTGCTGGAGTTAGGACACGAACAGGAACCAAGTGAAGGTGGAGGGCCCAGGCGTCAACTCAGGGAAGGCTACCGGCTGAGAACACAGGATGTTCACTCCGGCCTTTCCTCAGCAGCCACAGCAGCCCGCTCTTACTACATACCAAGTGTTTAAGGAGGACTCAGGACCACAGTTCCTCAGATACAAGCTGGGTGTTCTTCTGCACGCCGCCCGGGATCGTCGCTTGCCTAGGTTAGCCCACGCCTGCACATAGAGAAAAATTTCTCTTTCTTTGTCAGGGGCAGCTTGATATCTCTCAGTGCCTCTCCCCTCTCCTCCATCTGAATGCCCCCATTAAGACTTTGCCTGCTCAGTTTGTGCTTTGTGTCCATCGCTAAGACAGAGGGTCCCCTACCACACCTTTGGCTGTGTGTGTGTGTGTGTGTGTGTCTAATTTTCTACCATGTACCTGGCATTCAGACACACCCTGGCATCTGCAGTCCTGCGCATGGCTGTCTCAACCTGAAGTGCTACTTACAGCCCTGACTTGGCTTACCAACGACCACTGCACACATGGTCGCCTGCCCCAAGGCGGGGCCCCGTACTCATACAGCAGACTCCCCCAGGCAGTACGGCTCCTCAGCTCCTAGGAGCAGCCAGAATGGCTTTTCTAAGCACTCTACAGATAGGTGTCTGTATGTATGATTTGGATCTCCCATTATGAGAGATAGGAGAGGAAGTTCTGTCCAGAGTCTTAAGCGGCAGGATGACCTTGGAAGCCCTCTTTGGCTCCTCATGCCATGACTCCCAAATTCCAAGGACACAGAGGCCCTGGGCTGGACAGCACCAGTGTACAGAGTCATTGTCAACTTGCTAGTTTTAAAGCACCAGTGGCCACTGAGGAGCATGGTGGCTCATCTCTTCCAGTTTTCCCCTCCTGATCCAGGTTGGCTCCCAAGATGTCAATGTAGCCCTTGGAGGAGGTGACAGTTGGAGAGACTGGGGAAGCCCGGGGTGCTGTTACTAGATCTTCAGCCACTGTCTTGTATTAGCATCCCTGGTTCTCAGTGTCCTTATCTGCAAATGAGCTCAGTGCTGTATCCAGGACCCTCAAACAGCAATGATGGGAGCTGAGATGCTTCGGAGGGTAAGGCTACTTCTGGAACCTTAGAGGCACAGACTGAGAGCTGGAGTGTGCCTCCTAATCTTCTGTGACTTACGGACTCGGCTGGGTGCCCAGAAGGCTCTCATAAACCAGCAGCACCACCAGGGAGAGCCTTTGAGTGTGGCCCCTCCCTGCTCTAGGGCATCTTGCTCCCTCCAATTTTCCAAGAGTAGCTGCAGAGCTGGAGGCAGGATTGCTTGCTGGGGGTGGGCTAAGACAGAGAAGTGACGGGCTGGGGACACCCTGAAGACACCTGCTTCTGGGTGGGCCTCAGAGGTCTCACCTGGCCTGTCTCACTTGGGACATCCAGCTCTGATTCAGCAGTCTGTCCTCTGGAAGAAAGTGATGACCCAGGAAAGACTTGGCTCCAGGACACCCTGTGACTTCCTGGTGTGTGAGCTTATGTGATACGTGTTTAAAGTATATATGGATATGTCACTGATGGGTGTGTGTTTACATATGCCTGGGTGATATGTGCCTATACTTGACTGGAGACCAGATGAAGGGCGTAGCAGGAAGGTGAAAGAGGCCTTCTTATCTTAGTGCCTTTGTCCCCACTCTGTCCCTTTTCTTCCCCCTCTGGTTTTTCTTTTACTTTATTTATGTTTTTAGATTTATTTATTTTTAATTTGTGTGTGTGTGTGTGTGTGTGTGTGTGTGTGTTTGCTTCCAAGTACATGTGCACTCCACATATGTGCCTGGCCCCTTGGAGGCTAGAATACAGATCTGATCAGATCGTCTAGAAGTTACAGATGTTTGTGAGCTGCCAACTGGGTGCTGGGAACTGAACCTGGATCGTCCATAAGGGCAGTAAGCACGCTCAACCACTGAGCCATCTCGACAGCCCTCTGCTTCTCTCTCCTCTTTAAAGGAGCCCCAGAGTCCAGACTGTGTGGTCTTGGCTTCCTTGCCTGATAAGTCAGATCTAGTTTTCAGGAGCCGGGTTTGAACATTCTGAGGTGCCCTCTGATATTATGGGCGGCTCTATCATTAAAAATCTCCAAGGCCAGAAATGGAATGAGGCCTATGGGTACCACCAGGACCTAGAGTGGTGGGGGCATGGAAGGTGAAGATGCCTGAGATAAAAAGAGTTGTGGATGGTCTAAATGGAGGTAGGCATCCAGAAGGCTTGGCTGAGGGGTCAGCTGGGAAGAGAGGACCATTCAAGCCAAGTGGTGAAGCTGGCTTCCTTAAAAGGTACAGGAGGAGCCAGGCATAGTGGCATATCCCAGTAATCCCAGCACTCGGGGAGGCAGAGGCAAGCAGTTCTCTGTGAGTTCAAGGCAACCTGGTTTACAAAGTGAGTCCAGGACAGCCAAGGCTACACAGAGAAACCCTGTCCAAAAAAAAAAAAAAAGGTCCAGGAGGTGACTGAGGAAAGATTGTCGGCTGTCTGCGTGTGGGTAGCTGCTCCCTTGAAGTGGTACCATCTGGAAACATAAACAAATCCCAGACAGGTGTAGGTAACTTCCTGCTGACATCTGGGCCTTGGGTTCTTGGGAAAGCGGATAGCTGGGGGTGTTGTGGAGATTTAGCCTTGTGAGGTGATGTCTGAAAGCTGCTGTTGTGACTGCAATGCCCTGCCATGCCCTGACCCCCAGGCTGTCACCAACAGCCCACACCATGGCATGGGCCCAGTAAGGTCTGGCCCAGGGGTATTGCTTGCACCCACTTTTCCTTTAGGACCTCAGAGTAAGCTTCGGGCCAACGTAGAGTAAAGACCAGCACTGTACCCCACCTCCAGCCCAGGTACCCAGGCCAGTACTCAGCTCTCTGCCTACCAGCACCTGGCCTTAGGCCAGCTGCCTACTCTGAACTCAGGTGATCTCCCAAGACCAGGAGAGCACACAGATTTGTTCTAGGAACCAGGATGTATGTAAGGTGTTCTGTGTGGCTAATGACTAGTGGCTGATCAGGAGTTTGCGGAGAATGGCTTGATCTGAAACCCGCAGAAGTGATGAGACCCAGGCAGGGGCATGAAAGCTTGGATCCAGGCCAGAGCCGATCCCCCTGGCTTCAGCTTCCTAAATGGGGAGCTTTCAGAGCCTGGGCGAGGGGTAGAAATGGCAATACCAGTTTCTTAGAGAAAGCAGACCGTCCTGGCATGCAGTGCCTGGGAAACAGATAATCCCTGCTGTGAATGCTGCTGGGTTAGGAGTTGTGGCCAGTATCTACTGGCCTAGAGCTCTGCCAGGTACACATGCAGTTATGGGGCCTTGGAGGAGAATTTTTCTTTTCTTTTTTTCTGCAACAGAGTGAAGCAACTGGTGAATATAGTCAGTGGGTCCCTAAGCAGCATTTAGCAGAGATCAGCAGGCCAGCTGGTCTCTTAGGGTGGAGAGGAGACCAGTTCTCATCGACACACCACATGGGAAAGCATAGAAAATATCTTGGGAGAGACAGCAGGGCTGCCAGACAGGAAGGCAGGGGCCTGGAACAGGGGGCTGTAGTCAGACACAAGTGCAGCAGAGGGTGGAAAAGGTCAGCTTGGCGGGGGGCCCTGCATTCCCAGCCTTCTTGTTGACCTTGGGCAGCAGCAGGACAAAGGACATGGCCAGGGCACAGTGGTAGAAGCTGTGAACGTAGGTATAATCCCATTCCTGTGGAGGAGAATGAGTCAGTCTGGGGCCTCAACCCTTTTCCTAAACTAAGTCCTGCTAGCCATCTGGTGCCTCTGCCAGCCACCCCACCCTGAGAATATGGCTGAGAAAGACTCCCTGCCTTCCTTTGTTCGTTGTCTCCCAGGTGCTGGGCACCAGGCCCTAGTCCTTTCCAGGGCATGCATCTTGGGTGCAGGCTTTCTAAAGTCAGGGCCTGACTTGACTCCCTGTGACCTTCCACACAGGATGTGATGCTGGTACACTGGAGATGGAAAGCACCATCTTCAACAGAATAGAACTCATGACTTAGAGCCTCCCTGTGAGAATAGCCTGCTATCCTCCCCATTGACTTGAGCCATTTCCAGAGGGCTCTGGAGGACTTGATCCACTCCCCACAGGCCTGGTACCTCAAAGAAGAAGCGAAGCATCAGGGCCAGTGCCCCAAAGCAGAGGCCAGGGCCTATCTGCTGGGTGTAGATGCTCTTGTCGGGATATAGGCCCTTCTTCTCCTTCATCTTTTTCAGCTGCAGGGGCAAGATAGGAACATCAAAGTTCTCGGAATACAGTTAAGGATCCGTCCATGAGTTGTCTGGGCACAATCCCACTGCTGTCTTCTACCATCTTCTACCATCCCTATTCCTCTATATACCTGAGCACCTCCGTGAGTTCTGCAGAGCCTGCCACCACCACCATCTCCCTCCCCTGCCCATCAACACAGAAAGCAAAACTGGTGGAGAGAGCTTTGCTGAGTGATAGGGCTGGGAATCTCTGGACCAGTTTTCCCTGGGTCCTCCACTGCCCTTACTGGGGGAAGTAGCAAGGCCATTGATGTACTCCTGTCTCTCAGCCAGAGAGGACAGCCATGGAGATTGTTAGCAGTGAAAGGATATTTGGGACTTGTGAGCCCTGCACTTCTCTCTAGGCGGTTTGTGCAGTGGTCTTTGGGACTTCAGTGGCAAATACGATCAGCTTTACCAGCTAAGGGGTCTTCTTCCATTAACCCTGATTTCTCAGGCCCTGATGTCTTATGTGAAGGTCTAGTGTGTGCTCAAGCTTGATAAGATAGGGAGTTACATGGAAGAGATGGGGTGCCCATGGTTCCTCCCTGCAGTGCAGACCCTTGGGCCCAAAGGTATTTTAAACTCAGGATTGTTCAGGTTTCAGCAGGGTAGACCATTACACATACCATTGTCAGGTATAAACTGTGGGCACAGGACAGCAGTCCTGACCTGTGCTGGTCAGAGCAGACTTTGCCACCAAATGGGTGATGATACAGTTTTCAGTATTCTGTAGCTGGCATTCCTAACAGGAGTTGGGGGCTCAGTGAATGATGTCGGTGTTATAGGTGCAGCCGATGAGTGGAGGTGGCAGTGATGATCAGTCTCTCAATTTTAACAGTGGGGCCCCAGAGAAAGGAAGAATAGCGAAGATCACCCATAGGCTTTGCCTTGCCCTGGGAACCCCTATTTTTCATTCCACTCAGCTTCTTCTTCCCAAGTGTTGTTTTCATACTTCTTTCCCCAAAGGGTGAGACATGGGATGGAACTGCAACCCCTTCTAAAAAGTAAGTCCAAACCACCTGCATATCCTGTGGTCTAGGTTATGAGATCTATGCCCCAGATGTGGGTGGCTGCAGCCTCTCTCACTCCCATTCCCACCAGAGACCTAAGCTTGGCATTTGTTGAGGGGCATTAGCACATGTATGCCACCCTGGCTAATCAAGATCTAGTCAGGACGGGCATGCTGGGCTTCAATCCCAGCACTCAGGAGGCAGAGGCAGGCAGCGCTCCATGAGTTGGAGGCCAGCCAGAGATACAAAGTGGTACCCTGTCTTAAAAAAAAAAAAAAAAAAAAAATTAGTCAGATCCAGATCCATTAAAGAGCAGCAAATGGGCCATACAGGACAAAGAGGCTGGTATCAGAGGAAGCCTTTGTGTTTGTGCATTCCAGCTTGTTAATTAGCCACGCAGAACCTCAACACCTCTGCCACAAAGAGGCCCTGGCCTCCAGGGTCAGCTAGGGCCAGATTCAGCTCCTCAGATTAGAGTGAAATGGAAGTTTTCATCTCCCTGAAGCCAAGAGCAGCTCCCACTGCCTATTGGGGCTCCAGGTTTGGCTGAGGAGCCTCCTGTTCACGTTCGCTTCATCCTTATCTTGAAATCAGAATAAATCTGGGTTCCTCAGGGCCCACAGAAGTAGGACTTAGAAGCTTCCTGCCTGATTTTACCTGTCCCTACTTTGCTGCCGATGGATTGGAGCCCCCTGAAGTACTGCCTGCCCTGATCTGCACTGCTGCCACTCTTTGGGGGAACCCCAAGATCCCAAATGGTGTTACACGAGTAAGGCAGAGCCTGGTGCTTGGTACCTACTCTGCTATACGGGCTCCTAACACCTCTACAGTCCCTAGGTCCACCTACCATGTCCAAAGCTGGCTTCCTTTAGACAGGCTCTCCAGATTAATTTAGCTGCTCTCCAGACTAAAGTTGTATCTGTAAGTAGCCGTTGTCTCTTAGAACCGTAATGCCGATAATGGTGAAAATGATGTGGATGAAAAGACTGACAATGATGGTCAAAATGATGAAAGGTCTCCTCATCTCTGGATACATTAAAAAAGATGTCTGTGCCTGTGCTTAGAAGCATTCTGTATGGGTATTTGGACACAAGGCAGAGGCCAAGAGAAAAGAAGTTTTGGTTTTACCCAGGACCAGTAATTACCGATGAGCGAGCAGGGCATGGGCTCCAACATGAGTCACTGTTCTTTAAGGATTCTAGGTGACTGGCCAATTCTTATGTTAGTTCACCTTCATACAAGAATAGGAGGTATAGGACCTCATATAGGAGGAACACAAGGTCAGAGGAGAACTGAGGTTCCCAGGGCCCTGTCAGCTGAGACACATAGTACTTACCCACTTTACAGTAATGATGAGGATGGCCGTTCCTATGGGGCCGGAGTACACACCATAGCCCCAGCGGTCATGGAAAGTCCGCACGGCGATGGTAAGGACACCAAGCATTGTGAAGGTTGATCTCTGGGGTTCATCGAAGTCGGCCAGTGCTGGGGAGAAGCACAGGAATGATGAGCAGCTTCCTTTCTCTCCACCCTTGGGAACCCATTGGGATGTTCTCAGGACCTCAAGGCCCAGCTTGGTCTCCACAAGGTCTGGATTTTGGTTATTTGGAGGAAATGGGAATGCTGCTTCCTTGGAGCAGGGTGGGTGAAATTAAACAGTAGATTGAGTGATCAGTATTTCCTGGGAATCTTGGGACAAAAGTATTAAGACTAGTGAGTGGTGCATAGGACTGAGTCTCAGGAGGGACCCTCAGGTAACATGAACCATCTGTGACAGCATCCACAAGAAACAAGGTTGAGGGTGTTTCCTTTCCTTTCCTTTCCTTTCCTTTCCTTTCCTTTCCTTTCCTTTCCTTTCCTTTCCTTTCCTTTCCTTTCCTTTCCTTTCCTTTCCTTTCCTTTCCTTTCCTTCCTTCCTTCCTTCCTTCCTTCCTTCCTTCCTTCCTTCCTTCTTTCTTTCTTTTTCCTTTCTTTCTTTCTTTCTTTCTTTCTTTCTTTCTTTCTTTCTTTCTTTCTTTCTTTCTTTCTTTTCTTCCTTCCTTCCTTTTTTCATTATGCTTCCCAATTTCTTCTTTCTTCCATCCCTTCTTTCCTTCCTTCCTTTTTTCTCTTTCATGTTTTGGAGTGCTGAAGATGGAACCAAGGGCCTACTGCTCACTAGGTAAGTGTTCTACCATTGGGCTGTACACCAGGTCCAAGATGAGGATTTTGAATGGTCTACTTTCCTAAAACCTAGAGCTGAGATGACCCATGACAGCAAATGCTTCCATGAGCCTGGAGGACACTCTGGGAGGCTAAGTCCCTGAACTGCAGGCAGCAGTGGTCTCCATAGGGCCAAGGTGGGGATACCTTTTCCCTTTCCTTGTATGTCTTTGCATTTCAGGTGTCACAGGTGTTTATTACAGGAGTCACTTAAGAATGGGAAAAGTGAGAGTGCAGACATCTGAGAAATATTCATGTGTCTTTTAGTAGATTAAGCTCTTCAAAGAAGAAAGGAGGGAAAATCCCCCACCTACTGGTAGAGATGACCACTTACCCATCAGTGAGACCCATATGCTCAGGGCTGTCCCATAGATGCTGAAGTACTCCAGGATGTCACGGCGCATGAAACACAGCATAGACAAGCCAGGCCCCTCACAGGCATGGGAGAACTGCAGGGAAATCACATGAGGTCATCAGGCAGTGGGCATCAGTGCTGCCCAGAGGTGGTGGAAACTGGTCCCAAACCTCAGGTCCCTCACTAGCTGTGAGACCTTAATGGCTTTGCGCCTCAGGACATACGGCTGTATACTCTCCTTGCTAGGTCTTGTGGAGATTAAACAGGTTAGTCTACCAGGGAGTCCAAAAGACTTTGTAAATCTCACTTTCAGACTCTCTTAGCACTGCTCCAAGGCTGGTAGTCACTCAGATGAAGCCTGCTGAGGGGGAATTCTAAAATACACCTCTTGCCCCTGGGCTGACTGGAAGTGCACACATGTTCCGTTGTCAGTCTTTGCATGTGAACCTCTTATCCTGGACCCCTGTCTCTTCAATTAAAAAATAAAAAAGGAAGACCTTAGGCTCCCTGAAGCAGGCGCTGATCCTGATACTCTCTTTCTCTCCCCGATACTCTAGCAGGCATGTTCCCCACTTGTACTTGAACAGATTTGCTTTTAAGCAAAAGGTTCTATATGAAGTATTTCCAGGCAGTCAACTTATTTCTTACAGAAAACGACTCACTGTCCCTTTGCTTCACATTTCATCATTTTAAGTAATATTTAATTACATGACATAATTATTTTGACAAGTGCGACTGGCACAAACAAGCCCGGGAGCCAGCACAATCGGCTCTTGGTAAGCCCAGCTCAGCAGGAGGGAGCAGGCAAGCTGGAAAGCAGCCTTGTTTGGAGGCAGCAGGGGCACCATGGGGGACGGGTGCTGGAGACCCTGGATGATGAATGTGTCAGTCAAGCACGTAGAGCCGATTTAGAAGCTTAGGGACCTCCTGCTGATCACAGTTGCAAGGACTGTCTGTCAATCAATAGAGAGCAACCACGGAACGGATGAGGTGGTCTAGCCTCTGTGTTGGGTCAGCCCCACTCAGAGGTTTGGTGTTTTGAGATTTGGATACTGCACCTTTTTAAAGGGACGTTGGCCAAGAGGAGGTTAACCAACCAGGTATGAGCTCTGACTATTCAGCTCAAGGAAAGACAAGCTTTAGGTTGGGCCAGATCAAGGTACTCACTCAAGAGGAGAAAGAACAAGACTCAGCTCTGTGAGGGGATCCTACCTTTTGGGTCCTTACAGAACCGTATCACTCATGCCAACCTGAGCCCTCCATTTGTAGCATTTGTGCTTCCTTCTATTGTATAGGGCCCGTGAATGAGCAAAACTTATTCACCGTGAGATTCCGGGAAACATCCATGCCTCCCCTCATGAGGAACAGAAGAGTCTCACTAGGCCTGATTGTGACACAGAGTACTTGCCTGTGTGTGCCGGCCAGAGGAGCAGAGAGGAGCAGGCTTTACAACAGGGATCTAACTGCTCTCAGGCCCAGACATTCTTTCAAAGCCTGTATGACTGTGAACTTCCTGGGGCATCTCCTGCTCAAGGAAGCAGGGCAAGGGAGTGTGATTGGTACCCTCTCTCCTCAGAGGTGGTGGATCTGGCCAACTGGGGCTGGGCTAGGATGGGCTAGGATGGGTATGGCTGGAGATCCAAGCCTCTAACCAAGTTAGAGGCTTGTCTCTCAGGGCCTCCTTTGTCCAATGGAGTGTAAGCACCTGTTCTGTGGGGCTTCCAGGGGGAACCTAATGGTAGCTGTGTGGTACAGAGCCCCACACTGCAGGAATAATTTTTCTGAGAAATGTTGTTTAAAGTTTGCCTTTAGTAATCAAACTTTCACCCAACCTGAAGCCAAGTTAATATGTGCTTTCAGGTAATTTAGAACAATGGACTCGCCCTGATTGGAATTAGCTCACCTCTGAGAGAAACCTTTAAATCAATCCTATTACGGTTTGAATTTCTATTGTAACTGAGTCTTGCAGGCTCAGATGCATGCATACACTTTGATTAATGTATATGCTCTATTTCCCCTTTGTGACTTTTTCGTGCCCCTGACTTAGAACAATACACGTTTGGGTGAGATGTGGTGACCAGATAGGTCTAAGACCATGTGTTAGAAACAGCAAGGCACTGGAAACATGTTGAAAGCAACATGTGGGTAAAGACTGAAAACATGTGACTGTGGATTTGTGTGCTGTTGAGTCTACAGGGCCAGAGAAACAGCTATCCCCCTGTGAGGCTCCGATCCCTCATTCTTTTACCTTGTTGTGCTGTTCTGCATACAGATACGATACTGTTGTCCAAGATTCTTTGATTATAGACCCTGTTTTTAGACTAGATGACTATCAGATTAGAGCAGGAGTGAGCCGAACTCTTTGGAGTAAATCAGGCCCACTCTTGGGTAAGTAACACCAAGAGTCATTCTTCTTATATTCCACATCATCACACATGCAAGTAGGAGTTGTCATGCAGGGTTCTAGAGGAGCCAGGTGGAAGGCTGAACTCTGTGAGGCCAGAGGACATTTGTCATAAGAGACAGCTGGCCCTGTCACTCTGGGAGGGGTGAGTCAGGCTGAACCTCCAAGGCCAGTGCAGAAACAGCTGTAGGTGAGCCCAAACCCAGGCAGGCACAAGTGACCTAACTGGGGCCTGCGGTTTGCTGGGCTATATCTAACAGGGACCTTGGGGACAAGACCCTGGCTTCTGTCCTTGACCTTTGAGTCTCATCTTGGCTCTGACCTTGGCCAGGTCTCATAAAGAACAAATATGGGACAAAGTATTGTGGGTAGACCAAGATCTCAGAGTAGTGTTCATGGTGAGACTAGCCTTTCTGAGACTTCAGTTTCCTCTTCTAGCAAATGAAAATCACTACCCTAGGCTTATGGGTGATGCTGAGTCTAACCTCACCCTGGTTTCTACCTTGTGGCTTGTCATTGGCCTAATGTTCTCTTCCCGTAAAGTGAACTCAGAGCCCTAGAGTCTCCAGTTCCTTGGAGAAACACACTGTTACCGATAGGACCACCACAACCAGGAGGTAGAAGCATGCCAACCCCTCCCCCACTGTTCTCAGCCCACATATCCTAGTGGCTTCTCCCATCACTAGGAAATCATGCCAGCTGACTCAGGATATGGGGTGGTATATGAGCATATACGTGTAAGCTCGTGGCCTCAACTCACTGAGAGGCAGCTGGATACCCTCACATACTCCATGCTCTTGCCTACTGAGACCTGCTGTAGGAAGGGCAGGCCTAGGGACAGGATACTCTTTTCCAAAAGCTTGGCTAACATGGTACTTGCCAACCTTGGGCACATATCCCATCAATGTGGGGGTCACACATCATACACACTAGTGAGGGAGAGGTGTGAGGAGAGAGAAAGAAAGCTTACAGAACAGTAAAAAAGGTGGTGTGACCCTCTGGTTGGAGGAGAGCAGTGAGGGGCAGTGTGAGTACTCAGAAGGACTTAGGAGCATATTGAGTGGAGGATGATAGGACAGAGAGAGAATAAACGGGTAAATGAATGGATAGGAAGAGATGGTTGGTTAGCAGATAATAGAGGCTAGATAGATGATGGATAGATACATAGAACAAGAAAAATGTAAATGAATAGATGATAGATAAATATATAATTAGATAGATGATGAAATAGGTAAGAGAGACAAAACCAAGTTGGATGGATAGGTAGATAAAGAGACAGACAGATAGGTAGAGACAGAGAGGGTCAGGAGAAGAAACCAGAAAAGAGCAGGCCAAGGAGAAGAGCTACTAAACCTCACAGGGTGTAAGTCTAGAAATCAAAAGAGCTGGATACGGGCAGAAAGAAGGAAACGACAGAGGCAGGGAGAGAATTAGATACAGAACCAGGGAGAGATGCAGAGGGAGAGAGACATGATGGGGGTGAGGAGAAGCAGAGGCTTTAGTGAAGCTGGCCCAGTGCCAGACATGCCCAGGACTCACCCCAGGACTGTTGCCTGGGAACAGAGGGGAGAGGGAACTAAGAGGCAGCCATCCAGACACATAACAGGAAGAGAGAGAAGGACTCAGAAAGAGAGAGAGGCTGGCTCCCCTCAATGGGGTAGTCCCAAGTTCTGGAGTCAGATCCACTCAGGCCCTCTACCTTCTCTGAGCCTAGTGGGTCCATTCCTGGGCTTGCTCACTAACCCCCTGTCCTCTCCAGCTCAGCAACTCATGAAACAGAGTTGGTATAAAGGAGGGTGGAGGGAGCACAAAGCTTGTCTTAACTCACACAGGACTGTCATGGGCTTAGCTTCAGTCACATGTGTCAGCCACTATCTCCACCCCTGCCTCAAATTCCCCGCACAGATGGAGAAACTGAGGTCTATAGAGGAAGACAGACTCCAGGAGCCCTCTGTCCAGTCACCAGGGACGCCCCCCTCCATACAGGCTCTCTCTCTGTCACCTCTCTCTCTCTGACAGTGGTGGTGGCCCTCCCCGTGAGGCCTCTCTCCTAGGCCCCTCACTTACCGCCACGAAGAACATGGTGAACAGATAGACCATGGCCTCCATGTAGAAGCGCCTCTTGGCAGCAATGCTCACGGTAGGGAGGAAGGCCAGGCTGCTGAGGGTGGGCAGGAGCAGTTTGGCTACAACTGTCCCCATGGACCAGGAGAAAGGCACTGGCTGGGGAGAAGGTGCGGAAGGCCTCCTCAGTCTCCAGGGCAAGAAGAAAAAGCCCACTTCTTTGCTTCTTCAGCGGCCCTGACTGCAGCTGTGGCAGTGCCCACAAGGAGGGCTTAAGTGCTCTGAGCCAGCATGTGTCCAGTGACACATGGAGAAGGTCCAACAGCTGATGTACCATGTGGTATGTACTTGCCTCTGATATTCTCTCCTCTCTCTCTCTCTCTCTCCTCCCTCTTTCTCTCCCAGAGGAATTCCCCCAAGAAAGCAGTATTTCTTCTTTTGGAGGTAATAATCCTGGGAGCAATTCCCTATGAATGGGACCCCCCCCCCCAATCTTCTGGTTATTTACTCTCGGGATCTTTGTCCCAGGGTGAACATGTCAAGGGTGCTCCTATTTGGGTCATACATCAAAGGGACACATGAGGTGAGAAAACTTAAAAGTTTAGCCAATTCTCAACACTCAGAGGACCTGTAGATAAGTGTCCCCTTTCTCAGGCCCTTTTTACTCGGAACTGATTACCCACAGCCTTCTCTGATTGGTTACATTGTTTCTTACCGTAAATCAGCAGACAGGACCCCTCTCCATTCTAAAGCTGTTGTCTGGCTTTTAAGCTCTTCTTCCCTCTTTTAACAACAGCTCCTTGGCCTGACTCCAGGAAATCACCTTCTCCTGTTGCAAAATGTCTTAGGGAAGCTGTCTGGCAAGGACCCCTCAGCCCCCGGCCAAGGAACAATGGGTGTGTGGTCTGAGCTTCTCAGGCCAACTCTTTCTCCTGTCAATTTCTGATCAGCTTCTATTGCCATCTGTCCTTGTGCGCAGGGTTTAAACCCACAGCCTGAAGGGTTCTGGCAGGTGCAAACACCTGTGTAACCCTCAGTGCTCACTCCCAGTGCTCTGGGATGGGCCATTCTTTTATGCCCTTTCTGGTAAGCTGTTCTCCTCTCCCCAACGGGGACAGCCATCATTACTGATTTCTGCCTTCGTCTGACTTCATTAGAACTTAGTAGTAGATCACACAGTGTGCACTCTTCAGGGCTGGTTCCTCTTTCACCTGCACAATGACCCTGACATCTGTCCATGCTATTATTCTGGGCATGTTACGCCCAGTTTCTTTGGTGGCTGGCTGGGTCAGAAGGCTATCCCCTACTTCCCTCCTCCTGGTACCTAGACCTTGGGGTGTAGCAGACTCAGAGGCTTCCTCTAGGAGAGGTTGTGGGCTTCCCTACTCTGTGAGGCCTGGCTGTTCTGTCCTTGTTTAACTGTCAGCTCCCACATCCCTTTCTGGAAGCACCTTGTCTGAAGTTGGCTGAGGCCCATTTCTCCTGCTCACAATGAAATATGCGACTTGAGACACCTGGTCCTGTCATTTTTCTGCTTAAGACTTTTCCAATATTCTCTCAGTCCCTGCAGGAAGCGTAACTATTCACAAGATGCCCAAGCTTCTCATATCCATACCTAGCTGTGCACCCCAACCCTTGCACATGCTAGTCTCAGAAGCAGCTTCTGCCCCAGCTGCAGATTCGGGACAGCACTTCCTATTCCCTGCTGTTCCAGCTAAGGCCTGGTTCACTGCCAGCCTGGACGTGTCTGAGGTGAAGCCTTCTGTGTTTGACAGTTAGTGAGCCAAGGGGTCTCTTCGCTCTTCCCCTGGCCTGTCCCCCGACTCCACATCCTTCCTATCCCAGCACTCACCATTCTGATAGAGATGCTTGTGTTGAACTGCTTAGGTTAGATCTGTCTGCCTGGCTCCCTGCCATAGTCCAACCTAGTATTTTGTGGGTCTTCAAAAAAAATACCAGAGGAATGAATGGCTGTTAAAAGAATGAATGAAAATCCAGGGAGGTGGGGCTGATTTCAGTCTGGCTTTCTAGGGTCCAGTTCCCTTTCTAAATGGGAAAACCAGTCCTTGCTATATGAACGCTGGTGATGGGGGCTGGGGAGGTCCATGGTTTCCCCTGAGCAACTCAGGTGGGCTCTCTCATGACTCTCACTGCTCCACAGTCTAAACTCAGCCTCAGCTTCCCACACGTGTTCAAAAGGGGAGCAGGAGACTAGATGTCAGATACTTGGGGAGGTGGCAAGGAGCACATGCCCAAGAGCCATAAACCCCAGAAGCAGGAAAACATTCCACAGCTGTGTGTGTGCATGTGTGGGTATGTGCATGTGTGTTGCAGCTATGAACTCCAAGCCAGGCTGTAAGCTTCAGGAAGAGAGGGAGAAAAAGAAGTGGGGCTGTACATATGTTATAGCCATTAAAAAGGAAGGGGCTGAGGAGGGGACATCCAAAAGCAAGGAGACAGGTGGCTGGGCCTGGGGTAGCAGGAGAAGCCCCATATACAGGCTGGACTGCAAGCTGCCCCCCGAGGGGGTGGATGTGTGTGGCTCCCGTCCCAGCCTGGCCGCCTGGCCCCAGACCAGCTGACTCTGGAGAAGACATCCAGTCTTGAACAGGACTGAAATGACCCTTGGGTCTCTCCAGGGCAGGAGAAGTGATTTGCCCAGGGTCTGGGGTTGGAGTAAGTAGAGTAGAAAAGGCAGAGAGCTGTCCTGGAAGGAGGCCTTTCCTTGGAGACACAGGGAAGGTGCCACAAGTCCACCTGGGCAGTTTCAAGGCCAACAGATGTAGGAACTAGCTATCCTGGTCCTTACCATCTTTGAAGTCCCCACCTACCAGTCCCCTACCTGCTCTGTGCTTTGCCCAACAGACCCCAAGAGCTGTGCCCCCAAACCATGAGTGTCCTGAAGAACAGGAGCCTGGTCCAGAATGTGGCTGTTTCTCCATGGCACTGAATATGCACATGGGTCTTGAAAATTGCATATACACACAAGGTCCATCCAGGGCTAGCCATTGGCCAAGCTGTCTTTATGCTGTGCCTCATAGGTCTCTTGGCAACCAGCAAGTGAAAACCTCTGTCTTTTCCATTTTATGAGGGAAATGAGGCTGAGGGAAGAGCAAAAACTCATTCAAGGTTACCCAACCATATCAGACTCGCTGGTCCTGCCACTTCCTCCCATTTGTCCTGTAAGATGAGAGGGGGCAGAGCTGTTGTCTTCGTGTCTTGGTTCATGAGTGAACCCAGTGAGCTTTTGGAATGACATGGCTTCAGTGGCCAAGGGTCCCAGGTGGAATCTCTTCTCTGCCCAGCAGGTGGCATAGCCCCAGTGGAACCATGTAAGGGTCAGCCTCTAGGCCATAAAGCCTAGAGGACTGACAATTTGGTTCCCCTTTTCCTAGCCCCTCGGCTGAGGGAGTGGCTGGATTTTATAGAGGTGCTGACATGCATGGAATGCTGAGCTCTCAGCCTTCAGGACAGCTGTCTGTCTGCCCAGCCCAGGAGTGCCTTGCCAGCTGCTGTATTGGCCTCTTCCAAATTTTGAACACCCAACCCATAGTAGTGGGTCACTCCAGAGCACAGAGGCCTTGTTCCTGTCTGGGATCTACTGAAGTTACCTGGAGGAAAGGAACAGGTTTTAAATCTCTCTAATTCTATCTTTGAGGTCTGTGCCTAGGCAGGCATTTGGGGCTCTGTCTGTGCGCAACACAGGGATTATAATTGGCAGCACAAGCAAAATACCCCAGCTCCTTAACACTGCTGGAAGGCCATGCAAAGGCCTGTCACTCCTAGCATGGAGGTCAGAGCTGCTTTATGGCCCCATGAACTTCTGCTGACAACTGCAAAGGGCTGAGTGGCTCAGTGTAGGCCAGCCCTCCACTAAGTACTGTGTCGTCTGCTCCATCATTGCTTCACCCTGAGAAGAACTGCCACCTTCTGGACCTGGGTGCTGGAGCAGGGGTGGGTTTGAACTCCAGATTCCCTGCTGTTACCTACCCCACAGACTGTCTGTCAAATGACATCCACTGCATGTGGCCAGAGGAGACAGCCACAGCCAGGGTCTTCTGTGGACCCAGGAACATGAACATGTCTGTGTAAATCTTCCCTACAAAAGTCACATTCTAAGTTTTACTATAGCACTCAAGCTTCTAGAGTTCAATTGAAAAAGCTATTCCAAAGCCACTTTCAATCATTCACATTTGACCTCAAAACTCCTAACTACCAAAAAGGCCTAATCAAATTTTACTTTTTGTCATTCCTTATCGCATGTCTTTTCATCTCTGAATTAGAGAATACAGGCTAGTGGTAGAGGAGTCTGTGGGGATGACCATGGGTCCTTTGGGCAATGGACCTTCTGAATTTGCAGGTCCACTGGGATGTCTCTGGCTTTTGCTGGTGTGTCTTGAACAACCACGGGCAAGCTGTGCTATCCCAGGAGGCTGCAGTACCAACATTCCCTGGCTAGCAGTAGCTTTGGTGTCTAGCCCCTCTGCGTTCTGTTTATTCAGTGCCAGCAACAGCTCACTTCCAGCTACACTAAGATTTCTAATCCTCTCCTTGATTAGATTTGAGGACAAAGAAACCCACCTTTCTTGAGGAACTCAGACAGTAACCTGAGGAGTCTTGCCTAGCCACAGGCCTGGGTTCCTTAGCTTGAGCTTCATGTGTGAGCTTCACAGAAAAGCCAGTATTCCTGAATGAGGTAAGTGGGAAAAACCAGCATTCCTGAATTACATAGGTGGGAAACCCGGAAGTTTGCTTTGTGGTCTAGCTCAGAACATACTACATATTACATGTCAACCTCTGCTCACCCAGGAGTCTACCCACTTCCTGGGCAGCCTGCAGTGGGTGGAACAGCAATGACTCAAGAATGTCCATCCTCCAAGGGAGTCCCAACCTCAAGTCAGAGAGGCCATTCCAACCAAATAAAGTTATGGGTCCTAGTGGGGAGCTTCCCAGAAAAAGAAGCTCCAGAAGAGCATGTTGGTGGTGGGGGGCTGTCTGAGCATGTGGGGAAGAATCAGACAGGACCAGACCAGAGGCCTGGAGCCTCTGGGTCCTTCAGTGACTCTAGGATACCTCAGGCTCCAGAAGCTTGATGGATTGAGTGAGGAACAGGGACACAGTGGCTCCTGGGCTACATGGGACTCAGTATAAAATGTCCCCATTCAGAAAGCAGGAAGACACTTGCTCCTTATCAGTATTTTTCTCTTGACACATCATCACTTGTTTAATGCTATACTTCTTCAGCTCAGGGGACTTGACAATTGAGTATCCGCCTTCATGGTGCAAGGGAACCCTCCGAGTGTAGGGGGTATCACTGTGTAGGGGAGGAATCTGGTTGGCGTGGTGTCTTTGAATCTGTTTCTCTCTCTCTCTAATCCTCAGCCCATTGTGGACCAGGAAGTTATGTCATGGCTGACAGGGTGTCTTGAGTCTTGAATATGAAAGTTCCTAAGAGTAAGGTGTGGGGAAATGATAGCATAGCTAATGCCAGGGCCTAGAGGGTCACACACTGGTGGGGATCACAAAACCAGCAAAACTGCCTCCACACGTCTGTCTTCCAAGGGGCCAGGCTATGGCCTGTGCATTGCCAGGCCAAGGGATGATGCTGGGTGGTTGTGACAGTTGGCTGTGGGGTCCCTCCCAAGGGAAACTGTTAGTCACCTTGGCACTGGGGCATGTGGGAGCCTGAAGTGCCAGGAGAGCTTGGGTCTGTTCCAGGGTGTACAGAGCCTGGTAGTCAGCCAGAGTGGAGGAGAACAGTGGCAGAGGCTTTAAAATGAAGGCGATCTGTTTTTTGTTTTGTTTTGTTTTTTGAGACAGGGTTTCTCTGTGTAGCCTAGGCTGTCCTGGACTCACTTTGTAAACCTGGCTGGCCTCAAACTCACAGAGATCCACCTGCCTCTGCCTTCCCAAATGCTAGGATTAAAGGCATGTACCACCACGCCCAGCTAATAAGGGAGATCTGATCTGTGGCTGTGAGTGAGATCCTACCCAAATGTGTGTTCATGTGTGTGTAGTGTATCACAGGTTACAGAATGTCTGTGCTTCAGCTCACTGGCTCCAGGGGGCAGTGTGGGCCTGAGTAAGGGTCAGGGGAGGTCAGGGTGACAAAGAGCAAAACTGAATAACTTAAGGTCAGTTGCTACTGGACACGGAGAAAGTGAGACCCAACCCCCAGTCCCATATCTGGGTCTAAGACAGAAGAGCCAGCCAGCACCTTTGAATAACCAGGCAGAAGAAGGTATGTGACAGAGGCGCACTGCAACCCATATTTGTCACAGCTTTGAAGTGTGGCCTTAGACAGGTCACTCCATTTCCCAGCCTCAGTTTCTCACCTGTAAAGTACAGATAATGAAGATGCTTGCAATCCAGCAGAAGCCTCACGCCAAGGCTGGGTCTTTGTTGTTTTCACTGGTTGTGTTGCTTCTGGACTGTGGTGCTCAGACACAGTGCTTCCCTATGGTACAACTCTTAGCAGCACAAAGAGGCAGCTGAAGAAGCTCACCATCTAACACAGAGGGGGCAGGAGGGGGAGGGAGGGACACAGACAGGAAGAGGACTTCCACTCACCATTATAGAGCTAAACATATGCATTGTGGAGACAGGGGCATGGATGAAATGGCTCAGCCATCTTATGAGAAGTTGTTTCAGTAATCACTTGCCCTTTAAAGGTGCCTGTTTTCCAGAATGAGGTGCTCTGCAGAGGTGGATATGTCAGAGCAGACACCCCAGAATCCAAAGTCTGCTGGAATTCATAGGTGGGCTGAAGCTGTGTGCCCTTCAGCTCTACCTCAGAAGACCAGAGCCCTGGATTCCAACTTGCTTGCCAGTAGCTGCCCAGCTTCTGTGGGGTCCAGTTAGGCTGGTACCAAACATCTGCAGAATACCCCATGCCTCCCCTCAACCTGATCCTCCCAGGTCAGCAGGCTGTAGCCACCTCTTCCTCTCCCTGGAGCCACTGGTTGTTTCTCTGCAGTTGCCCCTTAGTCCCTCTGTTGTTTAGGTCTGTTTTCCAAGGACGGAGGGTAGCCTGGACACATGTAACGTCCAGACCTCTGTGTCTTCCCTCGAACAGGAGCTGGCAGCCTGCACACCATGGTTTCCAGACCCCTCTGGAAGCTGAAGTTAGATGGGTGGGGCCAGAGGTTCTGCTCTACCACTGCCAACCTCCCTCCACATGACCTCAGGGTAGTTGATTCATTAGGGTCAGGCACTGTGGACCCAGGCAAACCAGTCTCAGGCTCACTTAGTGCTCCTGGACTGTGGCGGCAGCAGCCAGCAGGCAGCTGGACAGCCTGGCCGCGCTCCAGAGGCGCAGAGCGGGTTAAAGTGTGCGCCCGGCCAGCCGCCAGCAGGCTGGGCGGGGGAGCGGTGGTGGGAAGTGTGAGTTCCTCCCCGTCTGCCTGACAGCTATAAAGGCAGCTGCGGCCACAGAGCAGCCACTGGGCTGAGCGCCCCTCCTGGGAACCCCCTCCCTTGAACGCTCTTTGAAGTGGGAGAGGGAGGCAGCTGGGGAAGCAGGACCAGAGACAGGCAGAGCCCGCACATCTCTGCACTCACCTTCCTGCACGGTGCACCTGGCAGCTAGCTCTCACTCCTTTTTCTGGGAGGACAACCTGCTGACCCTGGGTGAGGTAGGCCCCACATACTCGCCCCGGCTCATGCTGTGGTCTCTGGGAGGTGTGAGATGTAGCTCATTCCAGGCCGGCCAGCTGTTCAGAATGGGGCTGGGGGATGTCCTCGCCCCTGGTAAGGGGTGTTCACCCACAGAGAAAGGGGGAGCAACCTGTACCACACAGTGGCAGGGTGGCCCTGAGGCCACAGCCTTGGTGCTAGCAGTTGCTGCCCATGCTGCAAACCCATGCTGTGGGCCTGTTGAAGGTTTTGGACCCTAGGGAGAGATGGATCCTGTTTGAGCTGAACTTGGCTGGAATCCAGCAGTGTCTGGGAGCCTTAATGAAAACCAAGTGTGAGGCTGACTGGGCACCTGTCTTTGGCGGCGGCAGGAACTGGGGAACCATGGAAGCCAATGGGACTGTATGGGACGGGGGCTCTGCTGGAGTGGAAATGGGATGTAGATGGAGTCCTGCAGGGGAGGATTGGACAGATGGGGTAGGGAAGCTGGTGAGATAGAGGGGTCTTGAGGATGAAGAGCCCCATTTCAAGATCTACAGTGTCATTGCAAGTCTGTCTGGGTGCAGCTGGGTGTAAGGGTGTTGCTGGCCTTGTTCCCACACACCTGCAGCTACTTGGGGAAAGAAGGATGAAAAGAGAGAGAAGGAGGGAGAAAAGAAGGAGAGAGAGAGAGAATGATAGAAGTACAGCCGGCATCAAGGCTTCCAGGGTGCAGGCAGTTTCCAGACTTTCTTCCTGTGGAATTACGGGGTTCTGGGCTGAGCCTTGTGTTTGCTCTGTGGTGTGGGGGCAGGAGGCTGCCTTGCTGCGTGGCTATGGGCAAGTTGACTCTTCTCTCCAGGCTTGGTGTTTTCTGAAACCCATTGTCTAAACTCACTGGCAGATGAACCCACCTGAAAGAAGCTCTGGATAGAGGCCATTAGCTTCCCTTCTTAGACAGGGCTTACGCTGGTTTAGGGGACCAGTTCTGAGAGTTAGGAGAATGGGGCTAGAAGCTGTCCTTGATTTGATTCATCTTAACCGTGGATGGGTGTTTAGGTTTGAGGGGCTGGTTTGTTGAGAGGGTTCAGAAGCGGGGGTCCTGGGCCATTTACACACAGGCATAAGCTATATCTCCTTCTGCACCTCTCCGACTTTCATGTTCTCTCAAGAGAGTACGGCCCGTACTTCTGAATTGTGGCCCATCTCAGGACCAGATTGTTGGATACCTGGCTTTGAGAGTAATCCTCTGAGAAGGGAAGGCTGCCATTACCTGAGGACCATGGGGGCAGGGCAGTGACAAGCAAAGGCAGGGAGGAAAAAGGAGAGAACCCTTTTTATAGCTCATGAACTCTAGGGGGAGGTCATTCTCTCAGGTGGCCAGCCAATGCTAAGGAGGCAAAACTTCCAAGGTGCTCTGGACAAGGTAATGAGCTGAGACTGGTTCATATCTCTCCTCACACTGACCTCTCTACAAGGCTGGGCCTCCAACCTCTTCAGCTGTCTCTATTCTCCTCAGCCATTCTCCAGGGGCAAAGCTTGGCAGAAGCCCTCAGATGAAGGGTGGCTCAGACTTGGCACTTATACCATGCCTTTGTGCCTAAGCAGGGCAGACATCTGTAATCATTTACCAAGCTGCTTACTGAGCCCAGATAGATGGTTCAGTCCCTCTCAGATGCCAGCCACTGCCGTAGGATCCCAGATAACCTTACCACTCAGAGTGCTGGGAGAACCCTGAGGGCTTATCCCTCAGAGCCTGGCCTGGCAGTGATGGGGTCTTGCTTTGTAGGATGGACTGCAGATGGCAACATTCACACTGGGTTTGGTCTCTGCTGGCCATGGCAGTTGTGGCTGGGGGTACAGCATCTACTGAGGCCTCGGTGAGTAGCATGCCGTTGTCCAGCCGTCATTGTCCCCGCCTTGCACCTCCCCTGGGTTCTCAGACAGGCGTTGACCTCACTCTCAAGTGGGCTGACTTTGGAGGGTTGTGTAGTAAAGGCAGGCACATGGCCAGGGGTCCTGGTGTTCCCTTTGGCTCCAGAAACTAGTTCAGAGAACCAGTCAGACTAGCCCTTTACCTGGCCAGAGTCCCTGACCAGAGAGTGAGGTGTGTCTGGTGTCTCTCTTTCCAGCAAGGGCCTAGAGGGAGGCATGTGGACAAGAGGCATGTGTGAGTGAGCCTGCAGATGCAGGTGAAGTGTGGGCTGTGAGTGAGAAAGCCTGACAGGTTAGATATGCTGGCCGAATCCCAAGACTCTCAGCCCGTAAGATGGGGGGCACACGTGGTCACCAGTGAGTTCTCCCCAGCTGAGAGACACACCAGCAGCCCTTTAGGAAGCTGCACCATCTCCTTTTCCCCTCAGCTGCCAGTGGTACCCTGCATCTTCAGAAAGTAGGTTTCTTCTGTGTTGTGGTTGAGCCTTCTGCTCACTATTGGGGGCTTTTCACCCAGGACAACAGTCCCACATCCAACAGCCTGGAGGGAGGTGCTGATGCCACTGCTTACTGGTGGGGGGAGTGGACCAAGTGGACAGCATGTTCCCGCAGCTGTGGGGGCGGGGTGACATCCCAGGAGCGCCACTGCCTCCAACAGAGGTGAGTTTGTCTAAACTTCCAAGGGTGGGTGGGGAGGGGCAGCCTGGCTGGTGACCTGCTGGCTTTTCTCCTGAGCTTGCATTTGATGTGCACAGACCTCTTTTCCCATTGGCCTCCACTGGGCATAGGGCTTCTGACAAATCCTTGGCAAGAGTGTTCTGGGGTGCTAGAAAGGAAATGTCAGAAAACAAGGTCTGTTTTTAGGGCTCTGCCACTGAGGAGTGAGACCCCCTTTACTTCTGAGGCATGAACTACAGAAGCAGGAAAGAACACAAGACAGGCAAGGTGTTAAGAGCCTTTGCTCTCAGAGGGACCTGGGTTCAAGTCTTGCCTCTGCTACTTCTAAATTGTGTGACCTTGAACAGGTCACTTAACCTCTCTGAGCATCAGTTTCTTCATTTGTGGCATTATGTGGAAAGCATGATGAAGCTAGCTCATGTTTCTGGGCACACGTGACACCACATGTATTTGCATGTTAGCACACGTGTTTGCAAACATGCTTATTACCTATTGGTTCTGTACAGTGCAACTCTGTTGATGCTGGGAATAGAGAAGGGAATCAGATGTCATCCTAGGGCGTCAGGGAAGCTACTGGAGGCTAGAACATGGCAGAACAGGTTTCAGGACCCATGGCTGTTGCTCCAGCCCTGGCTCAGTACCACATTTTCCCACCAGGAGGAAGTCTGTTCCAGGCACAGGGAACAGGACCTGTGTGGGCACATCCAAACGGTACCAGCTCTGCAGAGTGCAGGTGAGGCCAGCTGTCTGCAGCCCTGAGGCCCTGCTGTTGTCCCTGGACCACAGATATCCTATGTTGGCACTGTCCTGCAGGGAGAGTCCAGAGTAGGCTGACTGACTTCCGGGCTCACACTGAGTCCTTCAGGCATTAGATACTGCATGTTCTGCCCCTGCATGTTGGGGGTGTTAGGAGGGATAGGGCTCCCACCTGTTTCTGGAACTCTAAGCACAGCTTCAGAAGCTGGGGTCTCCTATCATATTCCCACTCTGCCTTGGACATCTGCACAGCAGGCAGCCACAACAGCTCTTTCCACCCACAAGGCAGTCTTGCTGCAACCACCCCAGGCCTCTCTTGCCCCAGCTCTCAGGTGTGCACCGTTCATTGGCCTTGGCTGGACACTAAGGTGGCAGAGGCTTGGGGAAAGGCACTGGCTGCGTGGGTCGTGGGGCGTGCTCTCTGTGGCACCAAAGGCATTTTGAAACCTAGCTGCCTTTCCAAGGGCCACCACGGTGTAGCGGTGGGGGCGCCAGCTCTCCCAGTCTTACTTGGCTTGCCTGGCTGAGCTGCTCGAAGTCTGTGTGGTCACACGTGTGGGGCGTCAGAGCTGAAGGAAAGGTAGTGGCCGAAGCTAGTCATGGTGTAGGATTCTGTGGACATCCATGAGTTCCTGAAGGAGACAGACTCTAAGCCAGTTTGGACTCCAGTTCCAGCATGGGCAGTTGCCTCCTGTACCTCCCAAGGTTCTGTTATAGAGTCCCTCCTTCCGGTTCAGTCCCTATGTGTAGCCACTGAATACACTGGATTATCATAGGCTACCTGGGGATGTGTGCACATGTGTGGAGACGTAAACATGCTGACAAGGTCTGTCAGAGGACGTGGGTGTGGGCAGAACCATTCATTCCACACAGGATTGCTGAAAAGGTCAGAGTGGTAAAGGGTCATATCCAGAGTAAGAGGGAGGCTGGTACCCAGTGGTGTCGGAAGAAGAGTCACTGCTCCATTCTGAGTAGTTGAAAATGAGGGGGATGGAGTGAGACCAGGAGCAGTAGGTGGTGACATGGCATATGGTCCCCAGGGTCATCTGGTTGTAGCCACTTCCTGCTCAGCCCCTCCTGGAGCCCGCCTGCTTTCTTCTTCCAGGAGTGTCCACCGGATGGGAGGAGCTTCCGTGAAGAGCAGTGTGTCTCCTTCAACTCCCGTGTGTATGATGGCCAGGCGTACCAGTGGAAGCCTCTCTACCCAGGTACCTGAGCCTCAGGATTAAGCTTTATGGGTGGGCATGTGGGGAAACAGGCTTAGAGCCAAGTCCTGTTGAAGGCTATGGTGGTCATTTACAGAGTTTGGAGCAGACCCCACTTCTCTAGAAGAGGGCTGGGAGGTTGTCCTCTCCTTCCCCCATGACCTGTGACATCACCAGGGACAGATTATAGAGCTGAGTTTCCTGCAGGGCTGCCCTCCAAGGTCATGACTCTCCCACTGTCTCCAGGGCTTGCACAGGAACCAGCCCAGACAACCCCAAATGAGGAATGGCCAAAGTTCCTTCGGACCAGGGGCATGCTTGCCTTTCCTTCCCCACCTTTCCACCTCCTTCCCTCTCCCCTCGGGGGGGAAAAAAACAAATTGTTCGGGCACAGTGTAAATGCTCTATTCTCCCCCAACCCTGAGATTGTCCAGTCCCTCTATCATGGAAAACCCTTGTGTGGATCTCAGAGGGAGGCCTTCTCATAAGGAGGCAAAATTTGGAATTCAGAGCTTGAACTGGGCCAGAGAGCCTGTGTCTCACTTCATTTCTTCTATCAATGCTTTGTCAGGTCCTGTCTTTTCAAGCCTCAGTTTCCCCATTTATTTAATGGGAAGGGAGGTATCTCAGTAGGAGGGGCAGACCTAGCATCCCCTCCCCTAAGACCCTCTACCTCACCCCCCAGATGACTATGTCCATATCTCCAGTAAGCCATGTGATCTGCACTGCACCACTGTGGATGGCCAGCGGCAGCTCATGGTGCCTGCCCGAGACGGCACTTCCTGCAAGCTCACCGACCTGAGAGGGGTTTGCGTGTCTGGAAAATGTGAGGTTGTTAAACATTGTACCAAAAGTATGGCCGTCCTCACTGTGCTGGCCACCCTGCCTGTCAGAGGCAGTGGTGCCCCTGGGCCAACCACAGTGCCCTCTCAGCAGCCTCTCTCATTGCTTTTTGCAGCCCATTGGCTGTGATGGAGTGCTCTTCTCCACCCACACACTGGACAAGTGCGGTGTCTGCCAGGGGGACGGGAGCAGCTGTACCCACGTGACAGGCAACTACCGAAAGGGCAACAATCATCTTGGTAAGGGAGGGTGTGGCTGCTTGAGT
Source organism: Psammomys obesus (assembly GCF_907164565.1). Lineage (NCBI taxonomy): Eukaryota > Metazoa > Chordata > Mammalia > Rodentia > Muridae > Psammomys > Psammomys obesus. The sequence continues at coordinate 53,582,578 of NW_026585895.1, read as the reverse complement.
GGGTGTTCCCCTGCCTCCCACGTGACAGGTAGGCGTCCAAAATCAGCTGCTTCCTCTTCTGGGTCCTCTCGTTCTCTGCCCAGGCCCAGGCAGAGGGATAAGCCTCCCTCCTAGTGGCACAGAGAAGGGGGTCTTTACCATCCTTGCACACGAGAGGACACTTAGCATTGGGATCACATTTGACCTTTGAAGCAAACTTCACGGAGAGCTGAATGCTGGGAAGAGGGAAACTGAGGCACGAATCTTGGAGTGTGTGAGACTTGACCCTGAACATGCTGGATTCTGGGCCCAAACTGAGACCTCCCTCTCTAGTGTTGAATTTATTGACCTTGTGTTTGCATCTGGCTCTAGCCTGACCCTTGCATTTGGGATATGTGCATTAGACAGACCTGCATGCATCCCTTGTCAGTGCATTTGGCCAGTGCTGTGTCCCAGGAAGTGTGCATGGAGCCAAACTAAGTTATTACAGAGGAGGGTAACTCGAAATCCACCTAGCATGGGGAAACTGAGGCCTAGTGTGGGAAATGCCTGCTCATCTTCTTTCAGGGAGGCAAGGGAGTCCTATTGAGATGACTAGAGAGCCCAGGAGGCCAAGAAGTCTTGGTTGCCCCCACATGAGGAGCCATCACTGGGTTAGTGTGGGCTCCAAGAGTCCCTGCAGGAGGCCACCAAGAATGAAGCACAGATATATGGCCTAGGGATGAGATTAACAAAGAAGGGGTGGACACAGCAGCTGCTTGTGTATAGGGTGAATTGGTATGCTAAGTGTCTCTCTCAGGTTTGGAGGCCTGCTAAAGAGGGGATGTGATGAAAATAGGCTACTTTGCTTGTCCCTCCTTTTGTCCATACACCTGCCTGCACAACTTTCTGCTGGACTTGGGGCTAGAGTTGGAGGTCAGAGGTCAGGGAGTGCCTCTTCTGGGCTCAGTTCATATCAGATGCCACAGGCTGTAGCAGTACCCATCAGACAGGGCCTGTGCTCTTAGTGGAGCTCCCTCTGGGAAGGCTGGGGCTGACGTGAAAATGATCCCCCTAATACGGCTGAGTGTTTCCCAAAGAGGTGCAGAGCCAGGTCTGGCCAGCATAACTCATTCATATCTGGGGACATTGCTATGAGGCAGTTGCTGCTACTGCTGCCCAAACCTGCAGAGGGAGCAAAGGTTTAAAATGCCTGAGATTCTAAGGCTCTGGGTCTCAACCTGGGCAGCTGGGCTCTGGGGCCTAGCTACAGAGCTCCGTCTGCCCTGACAGGTCTGTGCTCCCCAACCATGTTCAAGGCCGGGCCATATCCTGAAGCTCATGGGAGTCAAGTGTTAACTGCTCAGGAGTCTTGTGAACCACTTGCTAACTTAAAAATTAAAAGCCAGGTGTGGTGACACATGCCTGTAATCCCAGCACTTGGAAGGCAGAGTCAGGAGGATCACTGTCATGATTTACATAGAAAATTCTAGGCCAGCCAGGCTCACATAGAGAGAGACCCTGTCTCAGAAAAGTAATCAATCATTTGGGCCTCAATTAGTAAGTTTGTCTTCTGGCTCTGCCATCATGAGCCTCTTTCCTACTTTAAACCTAGAGATACCACACGGACATTTTGTCCTCAGTGTGCTACAATGGGGCAGTGAGCATCACATAAATAGTTCAGTGCTACAAATCAGAGCTCCTTGGGCTCCCCTGGTTCCCAAGAAGCCCAATGGGAGACACTGTCAGGGCAGGATATTCAAGAGCCTGTAAGGTGAGGGTGAAGCCAGGGCCAAGGCAAGGACCTCTATTCTGGGTGGCTTGAGTGTAGACTCTGCAGCCTTCAAAGAAGGAATTCAGGGAAGAACTACAGTCCCTGTGGTCCACTGTGTCCCTTGGGGCAGGGCTGGGACAGGCCAGTGATCTTTGTGGGCAAGGGTGTGTGTGGGCAAGGGCCCTGAAAGAGGGTCAGCTTCTTCTGGATGACATGACACCAACTCTACCAAAACCTGTCCTGAGACTGCTTTCTTCTGCCAGGAGATAGCTCTGTTCTTATTAACTCTTTTTTGCCAGGGTCCCCTCCCCTGGCAGCTGGTAGCACTTTGTCTCCTGACCCACTCCTGCTCTCGGTTAAAGTTGTCTGTGGCTGCCTCCCCACTAGATCAAGGCCTGGATTGTGGGGTCTGAGCCAGCTGGTGGTGCCTCTTACAGCCCTTGTAAGGTGGTTGGCTTCCATTTGAGGCTCTCTGTGTAGATGCATGAAGCCTTGACTATCAGCAAGATGTTACAATGAAATGGAACTGGACAAAGATCATGTGTCTGCATAGCGTTGGTATTGGTGATGTCTCTGGACTAGATGAGAAAACTGAGGCCCAAGGTCTCTTAAGTGATAAAGCAGGGTATGATCTAAGTCTGTGGACTTCAGCATGTTTAATGTCCCTGTAGTCCACTGTGTTCCTTTGTGGGTAGGCAGTGCTGGGGCAGGCCAGTGGCCTTGGTGCAAGGGCCCTGGAAGAGGCTCAGCTTCCTCTGGACGACACGAGAAGTTCATCAGGGCCAGGTGAGACCACATACCTATGGCTGAGGCAACCCTTAGGCAGGGGCCCCTTCCCATCCAGGGCTCAGAGGCAGCACTAACACCCAAGAGGGGCCTTGCAGGGGAGAAATGTCAGCTCCCTCTGTGTCCTGCCCTCTCTGGCCTTGCTCACAGATGTTCCTATGCCCACAGGTTACTCTTTGGTGACCCATATCCCGGCTGGTGCCCGAGACATCCAGATCGTGGAGAGGAAGAAGTCAGCAGATGTGCTAGGTGCGTAGGTAGAACAGAGAGGCCCGTGTATGAATGGAGCAGGGCACCGGACATTTGACCTCTTTTGGGGGGAGTGAGACAAGCCAGGTGGCAAGGAACAGGTGCAACCAGCTGTGCAGGAGGGAGACTCTGCCTTCACCCTGTGTGGAAGGACATTGTCCTTAGAGGGGCTGGACAAGAGAAAGGGTATGACATCAGGCAGCGAGTTCCCCATCAGTAGAGAGCCTGACCCACAAAGAATCCATCTATTTGAGGAGTGAGTCCCAGAGCTGAGAGGTGGGTAACCAGTCATGGTTATGAGTTGCTGAGGAAGGATTTGATCACAGGTCTATCTGTAGTTTTGACCATGTCCAGTTTCCTATGGAGGTGGTACTCTAGAGCAGAAGTGGCTTCCTTAGATATTCTGGAGATGTTGCACAGACGTGAGGCCCCATATTGATGACAGTCTTTGCATGGGTCGTGTATGGAGCTGGAGAGTTGACATGACCTGGTGGCTGAAACTCCATATGGACAGGTACCAGTACCTGAGCCATCCTGCCCTTGGCTTTGTCCTGTATGGGACAGAGACAGGTTTCAAGCTGTGTTAAGGAGCAGTTCTCCAAAATGATCAGCCTCAGTCTTGACTCAGAGTCCCATCATCCACATGTCTTCCCTCCCCATACCTCAGGTACGTGAACAGGCCTGAGCTCCGCCCCAGGGATGTAGAAAAGGGGAGGTGTGTGCTGAAGCTCCTCAGGCTGAGCTCGACACCAGGCTCTCCTGTCTCCTGCCAGGTTCTCAGGGCATTTGAAGGCCCAACCCCGGCAAGTTTGCATATGGCTGGCCCCAGGCCCACACTGCTGGGGACATCTGTGGGCTGAGCATGGAGAGCCAGGCCTCCAGCCAGGCCGGTGGCTCTGCTGTCTGCTAGCTCACTAGGGCTGCAAGGAGGCCAGGAGACGTTGTGTTTTCTGAGCTGGCTGCAAAGTTCTCATTCTTGAAGCAGACACTGGAAATACCAAGGGCCGGGAAAGCCGCAGGAAGGAAGGTCCTTGCTGTCAGGAAACAGGTTTTGGATGAGGGCCTTGAGCTGAACCCTGGGCACAGATCTGGAAGTTGAGTCGGGACAACCAGGCCCCAGCCGGACTTGGACTTGACGCTATGTTCTGACATTATTACGTTAAGGGTATTTTTCAGACACGTCCTGCTTGTTGCGTCTGTCTGATAATAAATTAATTGCCCCGGCTCCTCTGCTTGGATTGCATCAGGGCCTTTGGAAACTGCATTCACTTCTCTGGCAGGCCAATTCCTGGAACTGGCTTTAAGGACACCCTCTAGAAGACAGAATGTCCCCCAGTGCTGAGACTGCCTCCTCCCTTTCTTCCCTAGTCCTCAGCTGAGCTCTGAAGGCTTTTGCTTAGCCCCCTTAGCTCCAGGAAAGGCCAGCTTCCAAGGCAGTGTTTAGCCCCTGGGCAGCTGGAAAATGGGCTGTTGGGTGTTGTGAGCATATTCCTTTCTGATCCTGGCTTTCAATTGCCCACAGCCATGTCCTGAAAGTGTCCAGTCCTACCTGGCTGAGGGAAATGGTGATACAGTGTATCCAGACCCTGCTCATGCCTGATGGCTTCCCCAGTATGTGTTAATCTCAGCAGGATGGACAGGCTAATTAGGTGACAGTGAAATCAGACCTCTGAATTCCATAGTTTGTAATAAGGAGAGCAGGGATGGATAGGCTTCGGGTGGTCCGGTGGTCCCAGGAAAAGCCTTCTGGAGAGCATTCCACACTGGCCAGGCCAGGCTACAGTGTCTCTCACTGTGGGCCCTGGATGAGGCACCGAGGTCCCTTTCTGTGGAAACTGGAGTTGGTACCACAACCAGTGTCACAGTCAGGTTGTACAGTCTAGTCTAGTATCTGGCTGGTACCTGTTGTTCACGGCTGCAGACCCTCCTGGCCCAGACTGGCCACTTGGCCATGGTTCTAGTTCATTACCTTACAATCCCTTTGGCCCATCTGAGGCAGCCAGAAGGGCAGGGCCAGCCTTCCCTGTTGGCTCTCCCAGCCACCCAGACAGGCCTGTGGTTGTTTGTTTTAGACTGATAGGAAAGTGTGTTTGTGTCTCTTAGGCCCTCACTGGCCAGGGCCACATGCTGGCCCCAGGCACGGTGTCTGTCTGATTCCCTGTGACATTGAATTTCCTGTCTTTGGGTCATTTTGGAGAGGGAGGGCAAGACTGACCACCATTCTTGGAGCATGTTTGCTGGCTCCTGCCTGTGTCTCTCCTTTCTGCTCAGCCCATCTAGCCCATGTGACTCAGTGATTTTTTTTTCCTCTTTCAGCTCTTGCAGATGAAGCTGGTTTCTACTTCTTCAATGGCAACTACAAGGTGGACAGCCCCAAGAACTTCAACATTGCTGGTACAGTGGTCAAGTACCGCCGGCCCATGGATGTCTATGAGACTGGCATCGAGTACATTGTGGCACAGGGGCCCACCAACCAGGGCCTGAATGTCATGGTGTGTGTGCCATAGGCTTCAGAGACAGTAGGGGTCGTGGGCACTGGCTTTCCAGAATCCAGCTGCAGGTGGGGGCTTGAGGGCCTTGAACACACAGCTGTATTGCTGCAGGCTAGAGTGGTAGTGGGGGGGGGAGGTTGTTCATTCATCTATTCACTGTTCACTTTCTCATTCACTCACTCACTCAGATTTTAGTTCAGAACCACTGATTTATTAATTCATCTATTCATTCATTTGCTTACTTCTCTCATTCATTCATCCATTTGGCCATTCATTCATTCAGTACCTCTGTTCTGTGTCAGCCCATTCTGTGATCTTTTGGAACCTCATGGGAAGCTAAGGACAGGCTGGAGCCACTGCCCTTCTTCAGTTAGGACTTTAAGTTCTTTGGGTTCATACTACCTCTGCTGCTCATATTGCTGTGGCTCCTTCCCCCCTGGAGTCTCAGGGCTCTGCACAGCAGGCAGGGCAGAGTTTGGACCTGATGTGTGACTAGTGTTTTTCCATGCTGGCCTCAAGAAATGCAAGCCACTGTGGCTTCTCACCCTAGATCTATGGATATACAGAGTGACTGTCCTTTGAAATCAGGGCCATCAAGATGAGCAGTTCTGACCTTGTCTAAGACCTGCCATCTGTCTTCAGACTTCTAGATCTCATCACAAAGGGCTCTGTGGCCCCACATTGGAAGTACAGAACCTGGAGAGGTTTATGCGGTCATTTACCTGTAAGTTACAGGAGAGCGAAGGCAGGTCTGTCTGGGCATGGGCCAATTGTCTGCTTCCCTGCTGTACTGGAGATATCTCTAGGACATGCAGAAATTCCATGACACATTCCACACCCCACCCACACAGGCATGTCTGCTGTTTCTGAGGCAGGCTGTACATCCCAACTGGGTCTACACAGAGCCTTCTCTGCTTTGTTCCACACAGCATAGGCAACATTTTAAGTTACCTGCTGTGCAGCCTAGGCTCATGTTACTGCCTGTGGAATGAGCCACCTCAAGGATTTCTGCTCAAGGTAGAGGCTCCAAGCTGCAGTACCAGCAAGTGTCCTATATGACACAATGGTCCTGTTGTTTTGAATTGCAGGGTAACTGGATCAAAGATGTGTACATATGCTATGGTCTACCCAGGTAGATGAAAACTGCTCTTGGAGGAGTAGGAGACTATTTACCACATCTGAGCCCAATGTGCTCACCCCGGGCCATGTTGATATGCTCTAGAGAATCACCACATCTGTACAGACCTCAGTAAGGCCCACTGCTTGGCTGGGCTTACAACACCCACTGATGACAGATCACTGTAGTCATTTTATTACTGTCAGGGAAATATGAGCTGTGGGACTGAATGTGTGTGTTTTCTGCTCCTTTGTCCTTGAGGTCATGACTCATGGCACTGATATCTGTGATACCCCAGGAGACAATGGTATCTTAGATTTTCTCTCTTGGATATGTCAGAGGTATTCTCTTAGCACTGTCAATAGAGGGCTGCGACCATCATTTATGCATTTGTGGATGAGAAACCCAGTGGGACACATTGCTGGCCAGACCTGGGCCACCCCTCTGGTCACTACTTACTCAAGTGCTTGCTCTGAGGACAACAATCAATGGTGGGTACAGTCCACAGTCAACAATGACAACTCAGACATGACTCTTGGAATGTCAAAACTTCTCTACAGGCAACAGTTGAGAAAGTAGACAGTTGTTCCTTTAGGAGAGAACTGCGGGTTCCTTCCTCATTCAGTGGATACTGGGTCTAGAAATTGGTTCAAGAAATGGAGGAAAGGGTCATACCCTTGCTTGGACAGCTTCTTCTGTCTCCTTCTCCTCCAGCTTGGTCTGTGCCAATCAAGAAGGACCTCTTTTGGCCCATCAGTTCATTCCCAAGGTGTGTGTATGTGGTGCTTTCCTTTCTGTTACCTGTGTCTCTGTGTCTTGTCACTCTTACTGACTGCCACTGAGATACTGAAATCTGCCTTGTGATTGGAGTGTGGGGGGAGGGAGACAGAGACAGAGACAGAGAGTGGAGAAGAAGAGGGAGAGGAAGACTCATGAATGCACTAGGAGGCCACAGGAAGATTTCAGATGCCTTCCTCATTACCCTGCTCTCTTGAGATAGGGTCTCTCACTGGGTCTGGAGCTCCAGAGATCTGCCTATATCTGCACCCAACAGTGGTGTTGTAGAAGTACCCAGCGGTTTACAAGGGTGTTAGAGTTTTGAACTCATGTCCTCATGCTTACACAGCAAGTGTGCTTACCTGCTGAGCCATCTACCCAGGCCCTTTGTTACTATTTTCTGTTACTCACCTTTACTAATTCAGGGCTTGCTCGTATCTACAACCACTGGGGAGTCCAGAATTTGTCATCACCCCTTGCCACCAGCTCTGTCATGTCAGAGTGTCCCACATTGTCCTTCCAAATGACACTGGTGTCTCTTAGCCACCCCCTAGTGAATAGAATGTTCTGGGGCTTTCTGGTAGAAGTGATCATGGAGTGAATTGCCTGCTTTTGAATCAACCCTCTTGCAATTGTGCTCAGTGTGGGCCTCATTCACTCCACTCTCCCTTAGCAGGCCAGCTTGTTATTCCAGAGTGTAAGAGTACTCCTAGGGGACCCGTGATGTCCTGAAGGCTCGGGACCAACCATTCTCTGTTCTCTAGGGGAGAAGCGTATGACTTTACCAAAGCTGTTGGTCTGGTGGTCAGGAGTGGAGGCCACATGAGGCTCAGAGAAAGGCCAAAGTTAGAAAGAGAAGCTTTCACGCCAGCGTTTCAAAGGCAGTATTAGCTGCTGAGGGAAGGACAGTCTTTTCCCAGTCCTAGACCATACAGGACCATTGAGATGTCACCATTTCCAGGTATCTTTTCCCAAATCTCTTTATGCAATAGGCCTCACTGGCCTAGCTTACATCTATCTGTCTGGTGAGACGCTGACCTGGGCTCATTCTCTCTCTCTCTTCTGCCTTTTTTGCCCTGAAGCTTTAGGCATCAAAATTTCTTGACCACACCTGCAGCTATCTGGTTATCCTGAAGTGGTGTTGGCTGCCTTCGCTACCTTGTTCTGGTGAAGTGCCTTCCATAGTCCCTGCTCCTGTCCCTAGCTATCCTTGAGATGTCGTCCAGCGGTGGCCACCCCTTCTTTGTTGTCTCACTATGGCTTGTCTTGGCACTGCTTAGCTTTCGGTGGTTCGTTCATTGCCACTCTTCCAGGGCCTTGGTGTGCTCTGTGCTCTAGTCAGGCAGCTCTATGGCCCCATGAGCAGTTAATTCTGCTGCCAAATTCACTACTGTCAGCTTCCAGATCTTAGGGTGGTGACTCTGAACAAAGCCTTTGAAGTCTGTCTAAGGGAGAGGTCACACTGGCTTGTGGTCTCTGCAGAGGCCCAGGAACTCCGTGACCAGCTGACCCTTCAGTGCTGTCCTGAATGAGGTGTGGTCTGGATTTTAGTTCCTCATCAGCTGCCCTAGAAGTCCTGGTAGATGCAATGAGACCAGTGCTATTAGGATCCCTGGCCTGTGATGGCAGGGACATGCAGTGTGTCCCCAGTTCCCTGCTCCCAAGGTGACCTGCCCCCCGCCCCTTCTGGTGTGCCTCAAATTCGTAGTCTCTGGGCACAGCTGCTGTAGTACATTCTCATGAGACCACATTCTTGGATCAAGTGTGATTCCCTGGAAAAGACTCAACTGTAACCAGGGCCACTGGGTCTCAAGGGGCTTTTGGTGCTAACATAGGCATGAGGGAAGAAGCTAGGTCTCACTTCTTTTCCTTTCCCAGGTGTGGAACCAGAATGGCAAAAGCCCCTCCATCACCTTTGAGTACACGTTGCTGCAGCCTCCACACATGCACCACCTGCAGCCTGTCTATTACAGCTTCTCTGAACCAGGCTCGGAGAGCACGGAGAGCACGGAGAGGCAGGAGCTGGACAGTGCCAGGCTGCTGGGCTTCATGCAGCACAATGGCTCACTCTACCGCCAGGCCTCCTCAGAGAGGCTGGGCCTGAACAACCAGCTGTTTCAGCCTCCAGCCCCTGAGATGGAGCTAGGACTGAACAGAGGCCAGGAGACCAACGAGGTGTGCAAGCGAGCCAGTGGTGGGGTCTGTGAGGGACCTCCCAGGGGCAAGGGCTTCCAAGGTGAGAAAGAGGAATAGTGGGTATGGGAAAGGTCCTGGCTCCCCAGGGCAGAGGCTTCAAGTGAGAAGTGCTGTTCCCCTTTGGTGTCTGCAGAAGAGGCTGGGGAGAATTTCCAGTTGCTTGCACATTCTCTCTGGCAGGCATGGTGTGAAGTCTGAGGTATACACTCATAGCTCAATATCTGCTGATTGACTATAAGATTCTCCTGGACACCAAAATTATCAGCTTCTCGAATCCCTGTATGCAGTGGTGTTTATACAGAACCTAAGCTATCCTCCATGTATCACTGATTACTGGAGCTGACCCACAGTACTAGAAGCAGTGTGTGTGCTGTGGATAGCAATGACACCAAGTCATGGCAAGGTAACATGTGACAAGACATATGCATCAGTGGATTAGTTACTTGTCTTGTTGCTGTGACAGAATACCTGAGAAAAGCAACCTCAGGAAGGAAGGAAGGAAGGAAGGAAGGAAGGAAGGAAGGAAGGAAGGAAGGAAGGAAGGAAGGAAGGAAGGAAGGAAGGAAAGCAGGAACCAGGAGCTATACAGTCCAGCATGGTGGCAGGAGTTTGAGGCAACTGGTCATATTGTATCCGTGGTCAGGAAGCAGAGAGGTTGGAAGCTGGTGTTCACTATCTCCTTTTACATGGGATGGTGCTGCCCACAGCTCTGGTGGGTCTTCCCTCCTCAGCTAATTCCTCATAGACAAGTGCAGACGTTTGTCTCCTTGGTGTCTCTAGATCCCGTCAAGTCCACAATCAAAATCAGCTGTCAAAATCAGTTTAATATCAATGCAATTCTTCCTCCTCCTCCTCCTCTTCTTCCCTTTCCTTCTCTTCCTCCTGTGAGACAGGATCTCACTAAAACTTGTTATGTAGACCAGGCTGGTCTCAGTTTCATAGAGCTACATCTGCCTCTGCCTCCCCTGTGCTGGGATTAAAGTTGTGCATCATCAGACTTAGCCAGTATGAAATTCTTTGTCAAAAAATTCAGTTCTTCACTATATGACTCTTAGGATGTAGACCCCACATTTGCAGAAGGAGAAACATATACCATTAGAGAGAGGAAGTGATCTGCTAACTCTTCCACAAGGTGGAACTGGAAGCCAAGGGCAGCTCTTCTGCCCCGTGGAGCACTTGGATAGCACCGGGCCCCAATAAACGGATGTTGTTGGTGGCTCTGGCTGTGTTGGCTCACATACACTTCTTTCCTGTGCTGGACCTCTTGAGGTTTATGTGTTTGTGCTCTCTCTTCATAGCCAGACACTAGTCATTTAAGACTCACCCTAAATCCATGTTATATCATTTCATGAGCCTATAAAGATCCCCTTTCCAAAACCAGATCCTATGCTGAGCTTCCAGCTGAGTCTGGGCTCTGGGAGCAACTGCCCAACCATCTACAGTGACCACTGGGTTTCCTATCACTTGATGATGTTGGCCAACTGTGTCTAATGGGGTAGATCCTGGGGTTCCTGTTTTTTCCCTACCCCATGAAGTCATCCCCGTTATGTAACTCACCTGTCTCACACACAGGAATGTGGAGAAGGAGGAGGGGCAACAAAGATCAACACGATAGCAGTCATGGCTGTTAAAACATCTGTCTCTCTGCAGACCACAATGCCACTGGGATAGCTCTCTCAGGGGACAAGGATGATCAGGAGGCTGATGCCCATTTCACCTCCCAGGAGCTCCTCTCAGCCAACGCCATCTCCGATCAGCTCTTGGGCACAGGCTCTGACTCAGAAGAGTTCTCTCTCAACGAGACCATGAATAGCATCTTTGCCCAGGGCTCCCCCAGAAGCTCCCCAGCTGAGAGCCTCTATGTGGATTATGAGGAAAATGAAGGGCCTGCAGCCTACTTGATCAATGGTTCTTACCTGGGGCTGAGCAGTGACAGGCTCAACAATACCTCCTCTGAGGCCCCATTCCCCAACACCAGTGCCAGCTTCCCCACCTTGGCTGGGAACAGGACTCACAAGGCTAGGTAAGAGGTACTTCCCTTTGCCCTACCTTAGTGCCCTCCAGAATAGGAGGAATTACAGGGGATCTGGATAGAAGATACAGGAACTTAGAGGTAAGTGGGGGAGAATGGGTGAGTGACCCTGACACTAGGTTATGGTCCTGAACTGTAACATATCTTTCTAAAAGGTAGGTTCATGGGTCTAAATGTCCCCAGCTATGATTGATTCTACTCATGGTGCTGACCGTGAGTTGAAGCATGCTGGAGGTATGTTGCTAACAGCCTCCTGGTGCTGGGATGGGCTCAGCATTTTAATGCATAGATCAGGGAGTGATCACAACTACCCTTATCGTTGGGCTCCTGGGAAGGAGTTCAGAAAGGGAAGCCATGTTCAGCTCACAGAGCCTAAGGATTTGGGATCCTGGGTTCTGTGTCTCGACAGCCTCTGAGATATGGCTATGAGGCTAAAGGTGGGTTCTCTATGTAGCCCCTCAGGTGAACACAGAGCCTGAACAACAGCCTTCACCCCGATCAAAGAGATGATAGAAGAATCTGGGGTCCCTCCTCTCATAGGGAGACTCTGAATCAAAGTAAGAAATAGACTGAAGCTGCTAGGGCAGTGGGCCTATGCAATGAACTGCAAGCAGACAGCTGCTATGGCTGGGGATGCCTATAGCAGGGCTAGAGACACCTGCTGTGAGAGTGAGGCTGGAAATCCACTAGTGGAGGGCCTGACGATGCCTGGACAGCCAAGATTAGCCTAGAAGGGCCTGAGGTCTCAGCCTTTCTGGACTAGTGTTGTTTGGGAACAGGTGACCCTGGCCCTTCCATACCAGTACTGGAGCACCTATCCAGTGACTAACATTATTTCTCAGGTGCCTGGGTGTGCATCAAGGCTTGTGGAAATAGTTAGGACCAGAATTTTTAGTCTCTGGTGGTGGATGAGGACTGAAGATAGGAACTAGTCCATTGACTTTTGTTTTGTTTTCTGGGAATCTGCTCAAAACCTTGAGCTGAACTCTAGCTAGATAAAGGAGGCCGAGGCTGAGTTTGGAATGGGGTTGATGAAATATCTGACAGTCACCCTTAAGGTGACAGAGTTTAGGTTACCTCTTCCACATCTCTAGTTCTGAGAGTAGTAAAGCTGGAAAATCTGGTGCTTTCTCTTCTCTCAGACTGTCTTCTGAAGCCCACGGTTTGGGGTGCACACCAGGGACTCTGCTGATGAGCTCTGGCTAGATGGGATTCTTGTTCTCATCTCAGGGCTACACATGGCTAGCCACTTAAGATGACTTTGGAGCTATCAAAGCTTCTAAGGGTCTCTGCTTACTTTGGGGAACCCCAGTGGCTGGCAATGAGTGATGGGTTTTATCCTAGGGGCACAGGATCGAAGTCTGAGGGAAGTCAAAGGCAGTGTACATGTTTTGTGGTTCAGCCAGTTACTCTGCACTGCTGCCTCTCTTTGTATTTTCCTGTGGGACAACAGGGATGAAAATACATTCTTATATGATGCACGGCAAAGGCTCTAGGTATAGATGCTCCCAGTTAGTCACTGAGCCTCCAAGGCTTGGGGGAAGAACCTCCCAGGACCCACAGCTCAAGTGGTGACCCCAACGTGGTGCTATGTAGGTTTATCAGGTATCACAAAGAAAGGCCTTCTCCTTTTATTTGGCTGTGACATGGGTCATGTGGGTGACTGTGTGGTATTGTGAAAGAGCAGAACACCCTATGGGAATTGGGTACATCTCAGTTCTCTTTTAGGTCTCAGTTTCCCTGTCTGTCAGAGGCCTGGCTGGGGGCTCAGCAATGCCACCAGGCCAAAGTCATACACAAGCTATTGAGAGAAGGGTAGGACCTAATCTACCATCTCCATGTTGTCTGGATCAAGGTTTAGGTTTTGTTTTTCCTCTGAGAGATTTGGCTCATTCTGAATGGATGCTGTAAGTGTGTCCCACTGGAATCCCCATGGTCCAGAATCCTTAAGCCACGTTTCAAAGTGTCTGTTCTAACCCTGCCCCCATCCCTGTGGGACATACTAGATTCCCAGAGTCAGTCATTAGAACAGATTGTCAGCACTCAGAAAAGTGCAGCTCAGTGAGATGCCCAACCGGCTGCCATCAAAGGATGCTGCTGGTGGGGACCAAAGATGGTCTGGGAAGATAATGGACTGAGGGAGGCCGTGGGGGAAACTACCAAGCCGAAATAGCCACATCTCGGTGTGTTGTCCAAACACAGGAAGTCGAGTCTGCTCTGGGAGCGGGTGAAATCAAAGGGGCAGCCCAGAAAGGAAGGGCTATTTTCATCTTCTAGAGAGGCTTCAAACAATCCCGGGAGGGGCTGTCACCAGATGCTTTGGGAACAGGCGTCTGGGATGCAGAGGCACACATCCCTCTCTGAAGCCTGGAGGGGGGTAGGAAGAGAATTTCTGGTTCATTTATAAACAAACACAGTCATTTCAGAGCTTCTGCTCTCTGGGGATTTCAGGAGCCTGTGTCCCACCAGGCATTGGGCAAAAAACCAAAAACAGTGGCCACCGGTATCTTGGAAACCATCGAAGCTGAGGGCAGGGCGCTTCCATATTGGGGCAGTGATGGTTTCCAGGGTGTGGTGCTTCTTGGTGCACCTTCCAGAAAAAACAAAACAACAACAACAAAAAACCAAAAAACCTGATAGATGCTGCACTGCCATTGAAGCAGCACCCAGCACCCCACACGTGCTGGAGAGTGGGTGTAGACAGTCCCTTCCAGAAATACCTTTAGGGCTTAAAATCCGAAGCGTTATTTTGAACCTGGCGGCTAGCTCTTGAGTGGAGGATGAGTCATGCAGGCTGTGGCTGGGAAGTGTGTAACTATATAAAGATGGAGGCTTCTACACCAAGCGCATCTTCTCTCTTTCTGTTCTGGGGAGGAATTCAAGGCTGCTGAAAGTGGGGGGCACAACGGCTCCGATGTTGTCTGGGTTAAGCCTTGGGGACTGATTCTTCTCCCCAATCCTTTCCCCCGAGAGGTTTGGCTTACCCTTACTTGGTGCTCTAAGTGGTCCCACTGGGAACTAACTCGGAAAAGGATCCTTTGCTTTGAGGAGCCTCGCCTGCCCCATGTTAAAGTTTTGCTTATAACCATGGAGGAGGGCAGAGCTTCCCCTGAATAGAACCCAGCTCAAGGGTTGGTTTGAGCCTCAGGAGAGGTTGCCCAAGTCTCCCTCCTTTCTGCAGCCACCCTCTCCTGAGAATTCATGGACTCACATCAATAAACTCATGGCTGAGGCTCCTGTTGGTAGATCATTTCCTGGGTTCTCAGAGCATGACGTGCTATCAGGGACAGCATTCATCCCCAAAGCACTCTCTTGGGAAACATGAGCCAATCAGAGCAAAACACAGACGCAATTCTCACCCATTTGACTAACAGTCCTGACAGATGTCTCTACCATAAACTCAGCCAGAATGACTTTTAGAATGTAATGGCCCATAACACCCACAATCCTCCAGTGACTGTGGTCCCCAGGGAAGAGACTGGTCCATTAAAGTTCTGTGAAGCCCTTAGCTAGCTTCTCTTAGTTCTGAGGAAAGTGGAGCCAGGCTATGCAGCCTTGGGGAGCTGCTGTGATGGGCTTGCCTCCTCAACTGCTCCTCTTGGCTCAGGGTGCCATGAGACTCAGGGGCAGTGTTCTTATTTGAGGGGCTAGGTCTTGAAGCAGACCTAGGGTAGAGGTAAGTGCAGCGGCCACTTCCTCCCCCTGCAGAGTCCCAAATAGCCTGCACAGCGGGTGTTGAGGCTGGTTCAAAGAAGCTAACAGTCCTAACAATACTTGGCTGTGGCCACCAGAGTTCTGGCCAAGAATCAGAGCTGTTAGCTGGCCGGCCCCCAGCATGCCTCTTCCCGTCAGCTGGCCTGTGTAGCCATCACTGACCTGAGCTGCAGTGTGGGACTAGACCCCTCTTCCTCCTGCAGCTGGGCTTTATGAGTTTGAAAATTGGAAGCTGAATGGCTGGTGTCCCCATTCACCAGAACCCCAGCTGAGGGAGGCAGCTGGGAAAAACTCTGGAACAGCCCCTAAGTGCCTTCTGAGATTCCTTCTCAGGTGGGAAGTAGGAATCTGCTGGCCTAGTGAGAACCCTGTGAGTGTTGAAGGAGCAGCTGCAATGTTGGTGAGACCCTTGTTGTTCAGTGCACCTCTGAAGGAACTACTGCCTCCATGCAGTCTGTTCAGTTTCTGAAATGGGAAATGCTCGTGTCTGCTCAGTGCCAACATGTATGTCTCCCTTTCTGTTCCAGAGGGTGGGAATCCTGGTCTTCATAGAGGGTCCTGGCTGGAGCCCAGGAAAGCGTGTCTTTAAGGAGCATCACAGGGGGACCCAGCCACCTGATAGCGAAGCCTAGAAGCATCCAGCTTTCTCACTACACTCTCTGTTTGACTGTGTTTCAGGACCAGACCCAAGGCGCGCAAGCAAGGTGTGAGCCCGGCTGACATGTATCGGTGGAAGCTCTCATCCCATGAGCCCTGCAGTGCCACATGCACCACAGGTACCGAGCCTGGGCCACCTTCTCTGAGTCACCTTTACAATGACTGGGGTTTAGCTGGAGACTCACCCATTCACTTGCCATCCCAAGCCACCCCAGGAAGCTTGCCTGGCTTCTTGATCTTGGAGGTAGGATGGGATGGCAGGAGCTGAGGGTCACAAAAGTATCCTGTTCCTATGGCATGCTGGATGACAGTCAGGTCCAGGCTCCTTTGGTGAGCCCTAATTATTCTCTGACATCTCAGGAGAAGTAAAGATGGGAACCTTCCACCTTTGAGGCTCTGCCCATGCTGTCCCTGCCCCCAAACACACAATACTGCCCTGTTCCTAACAATCTGGAAGCACACAGACAGCTTAGGGAGCATTTGAGGCCTACTGCCTACCATGTCACACCTCAGGCTCTCAGGAAATTGCTACTGATTTCTACCTGTGACTAGAATGTACCATGGCAAAGGTGCTTGTGGGATAAATGGAAAGAAGCCATCTGCCTGGTCCAAACTCAGCCAGTGAGCACCATTGCTACAGCTCTGCTGTGGGGTTCTGAGGCCAGGCTGAAGCTGGCCCTAGGCCAGACATAGTAGCCCCGTGACCTGTCTTTCATAGGGATGGCTTGACGGAACCAGACTTTATGGCAGGTGCTGTGGCCTCAGCTTCCCAGAGCCTGCTGAAGCTGGGTATGGACATGCTACAAATTCTTCTAGCCATTCTGGCTGTGGGACATTGCATGTGTTCTGACTGTGTAAACTCTCTGGAGGCTGGGGAGGTGACATCACTTGAGATATCTCCGGGTTGAAGCAGCCATAGTGGCAAGGGACCTGATGAATGAGCCCTGGTAGGTGATGTCCCCAGGGAGACATGACACCAATGTCTTTCAACACTCAGACGGTGGCCAGGACAGAGAGGATGCCTGTCCTATGTGGCCACAGTGCAGAGGACACATAAAGAAAGGAGATAGGACAGGTCTGATACTGGGGAAGGGATGAGCTCTGCCTTAGACAAAGATGTCAAAAGAAGAGGAGCCCCTGTTTAGAGGAGGGTCCACACTGTGAACACTTCACTGCCTCAGCACCTACTGGCCTAGAGCTGTCCTCAGGGCTTGAGTTTGATGTGCACAACTGCAACCTTGCTGAAGAGGCGAGGCTAGGTGTGTGGGTGTGGCCAGCTGTGGATGCAATGTCTGCAGCTGTCCTGTCGAGAGTCATGGGAGCACCCACTTCTCTCCCCCTTCCCTCATGCTGCGGGCTGTTCTCGAGACTGTGCTGTGTTGCAGGGCCTGCCTTCTCTGCACCCTGAAACCACAG
Organism: Psammomys obesus; assembly: GCF_907164565.1. Taxonomy (NCBI): domain Eukaryota; kingdom Metazoa; phylum Chordata; class Mammalia; order Rodentia; family Muridae; genus Psammomys; species Psammomys obesus. The sequence continues at coordinate 53,565,410 of NW_026585895.1, read as the reverse complement.
CCACGCTGAGGATCTTGGGTTTGTTCTTTGGAACAGCAGTTCAGGTGGTCTTGGACTTGGCTTGGGACTCAGGGGATGGCTTCCAGACTGTCGCCAGTCCCCTGGGGCACAGCAAAGTGTCTCAGGAGCAAAGGCTGTTGGTAGGATGATTACTGAGGATGGACATCTGGTCTTGTCTGTTTCCTGTATCAGGGCTCAAAATGCAAGGCAAGGGCTCTGTGGTTAGGAAATTTTGAGAGGCTCCTCATTCAAGACAGGTGTAGGGAAAAGGTTCTCAGAAAAGTGACATTTTGATCTTGCAGTCTTTCTGGAAATGAGCAATCTGGGGCCATAACAAATGTGGTGGTCCTGCTAGGTGGGATTGAGATTTTCTTCTGTGTGTTCCCATTCCATGACGACAAGCCAATACATAACCAGGTACTTTGGGCAGCTGCACAAGTCCCCACCCTGTCTGCATGTCCCTGGGTCCCCGAGCTAGTGTCTTGGAGGTCTGAAATGTTCCAAGTAGACCTGGCCAGGAAGCTGCCTCCTCCTCCAGCAGGCTGAAGGCTGCACAGCCCAGTGCTGGCAGGGGAGGAAGCAATAATTGCCGCCTGGCTTGGCCCTCATGGAAAACAAACAAAACAAAACACACGCATGGTTTCTTCCCAGACTCCATGGTTCTCCAGGGCCAGGGCTTTAAGCACCAGAGGCCCACTCAGACACCCCAGGCAAGGTAGAAACATTGAAAACCTCAGGAGCTTCTTTCGCATACAGCTTCATACTGACCTTCTTGGCAAAGCTCAATCCTGGAACACAGTGCTCCAGAGTAGGGGGTGCTCACAATTTAGAGAGCACACATGCAGGTTTGCTGTTAGGTGTAGAAAGTAGGCCCAGGGAGGAAGGAGAGGACGTGTGGACAGGGAATCCATATGGTTAAGAGAAGGCTGGTCGTGTGTGTGTGTGTGTGTGTGTAACTTTCTCTATCCCCTTAGTGTTTTAAAATTCAAGAATCTCAGAAAAAGCCACAGAGACAGGTCAAGGCATTTGGAAGGTGCTGGTTGGGTACCTTGAAGAAGAGCTGGGGCACCTAGTCTAATGTCTGGGGGCAGGGCATTACTGCAATGGTACTCATCTGCCACAAATGGGGTTCATCAGACAGGTAAACATCAGGGTACCTGGCAGTATCCAACTCTGCCTCTATAAGGCCCACCTGGGTTTGTGGCAGGTGAGCTAGATGCCTGGGCTGGGATAGAGGGGCTGGGCAAAGAAAGAGACTCCAGCTCACAGAACTTCCCGCCCCCCCCAACTCCAGGTTTTTACCATCCCTAACCCAAGAAGCAACTCTCTGAGTGATTATGTGACCCATCCAAGATCACAAGGCTCCCCGACCTGCAGGTGTACAAGGTCCTCACTGTTAGTCACACAGTTTACAGACCCTTCCCTTGTCCTGAATCTAGGAGTCATGTCCACATATGCCATGTGTGTTCGCTATGACGGTGTTGAAGTGGATGACAGCTACTGTGATGCCCTGACTCGTCCTGAGCCTGTCCACGAGTTCTGCGCTGGGAGGGAGTGCCAGCCCAGGTACCTGTCCCTGAGCACCAACTGGGTGTCAGAGTGTGTGTGTGTGTGTGTGTGTGTGTGTGTGTGTGTGTGCATGTGTGTGTGCTCACATTAGGGCTCTGTGTGAGCTGAGCTCTGGGGCTATGTGTGGGGAGCATAGCAGGGCACATGGGATGGTCACTAAACACTTTCCACCATAGTTACTTTCCACATTAGTCTCTGTACTAGATGGCCATCTTAGCAAGGTTGTGCTGTGCAATTAGGATCTTTATAAACTAAGAAGGATTGCTTCCCTGGGATGTGAGTAGAACCTATCTTCCTAAACCCCATGTCTCTTATCTTGTCCTCAAGGCAGTCAGAGTTTGGGTGTTATTTCCAGGAAGCCATGTGTTTCTTGATCCTTGGCATGGTCGCATTCCCTTTTTACTTCTGGCTACTACATCTGGGCATTTGTCCCTTTCTGGAGCAAAAGAACACAGAACCAGCTGACCTGCACTCATCTTCTCAGAGGACCTGCATAGAGGACTCCATTCTTTTATAATCCCACTCAGTAGAGGAGGTAGAGATGGGTGGTCATCCTGCGCACTGGACAGGCCCTTCTCTGGGTATAGAGCTGGACACACACCTTTGCTTCATTTCCACCTTTGCCTTTGAAGAATCAGAATCCAGAGGGGCCACAGTCACCTATATCACCCAGCAGGGCAAGTGAGGCCTGGGCTAGGGCTCTGGGACACTGGAGTGAACCTGAAGAGTGGCAAGTGGGAAAGGCATGGGAGCAGGGGACAGAAAGGACAAAGGAAGAAGGCCTGGGGGTGAGGGTGACAGTGACAGGTTCCTGAAGGCCATGGACACCTGCAGGATATTCCCCCAACATTTCACTTAGTTTATCTAACGCAAGTTATGATGGGCACAGTCCCCACTGGTGGGTCTCACCTCCTTCCAGTCTGTTTTGGCCTGTGTGATTTGGGGCCACTGAGGGCTGTCCTCGCTCCTGAGGCAGGTGGGAGACCAGCAGCTGGAGTGAGTGCTCACGCACCTGTGGCGAGGGCCATCAGTTTCGCATCGTGCGCTGCTGGAAGATGCTGTCCCCTGGCTTTGACAGCTCTGTGTACAGTGACCTGTGTGAAGCCACGGAGGCTGTGCGGCCTGAGGAGCGCAAGACATGCCGCAACCCGGCCTGTGGGCCACAGTGGGAGATGTCCGAGTGGTCAGAGGTGAGCATTGAGCAGACGCTGGGGCGGCGGCCTGGGCCTGAGAATGGACGCATCATGATGCTTCTCACCCTGGCTTCCTCGTAGTGCACGGCCAAGTGTGGGGAGCGCAGTGTTGTGACCAGGCACATCCGCTGCTCAGAGGACGAGAAGCTGTGCGACCCCAGCACCAGGCCTGTGGGGGAGAAGAACTGCACAGGGCCTCCCTGTGACCGCCAGTGGACTGTCTCAGACTGGGGACCGGTGAGGGGCAGGTTCAGGGCGTGGGGCTAGTGATGGGACCCTGACCCTGAGGACTGCTTTTCTATGTCTGTTTTTTTTTTTTTTTTTTTTTTTTTTTTATCTGGAGTAAAGGCAAGAGAAGAGGAGTAAAATGACCTCCCTTCCAGTCTTTTAGGAACTCAAACCCCTGTCCAGAAACAAGAGTGGACATCACCACCCCTCCTGACTCCATCTCTCCTTGTCTCTGTCCTTCTCTGTCTCTCTGCCTGTCTTCCCTCCCTGTCTCTGTCTCCATCTGTCTCTCTTATCTGGAACAGAGCTACTGATATGCAAGGTAGGGTCCTCTCTGATGGTGGGCCTAGATGACCTTTTGAGCTGCGCTTTCCTCTGTGTGTGTTTTGCACTGAGCATGTTATTTTTGTAATTAGAACAACAACAACAACAAAAGGTTATTTAAAAAGTGGTTACTGTGGCAACTGCTTCCACACAGTGCCCTGGAGGCTGTTTCTCTCCTCTGGGGATGATGCAGTCGGGGCTTGCAGCATGTCCCTGCTACCCTCCCAGCAGCCCCTGTTGTTTCCTCTTGCAGTGCAGTGGAAGCTGTGGGCAGGGCCGCACCGTGCGGCATGTGTACTGTAAGACCAGTGACGGACGTGTGGTCCCCGAGGCCCAGTGCCAGATGGAGACAAAGCCTCTGGCCATCCACCCCTGTGGGGACAAGAACTGCCCAGCACACTGGCTGGCTCAGGACTGGGAACGGGTGAGTACCCAGGAGCCTGCATAGGGCCTCCTTATGGATCACAAAGGGAATGGGGGAGAATTTGCCTGAGTGTCAATGGCTGGTCACAACGATAAATCCGTAACACCCTATGAAGAACATTTGACTTACAATTAATTTGGAAAAAAGCCAAAAAGAAAGTAAAACCACTTCTTGTCTCCCCCCTCAGGGGTATCTGCAGGTCCTCTTTGCCTTCTTACTGGGCCCTGTTCTGGTAGACACAAAGCCAGAGGCAGGGAGTATTGGCCACACGTACTTTCAGCCCATGGGGGCCTTCATGACCTTTTGTTATCATCACCTGTTTGTCTTCTCTCTCAACCTGTCATTGTCATCAACTTGCCATGTCAGACAGTTGCTCTCAGTCAATGGTTTCAGGCAGCCACTATTAACTAAATAATCTTGAGCCAAATTGCTTTCAATTGATTTTGGCCTGATCATCCTTGGCCAAATTACATTAGCCAATTTGTTTCAAAACAGATGGTTTGGGGCCTAATTGCTTTTGATCAAATCTGGATGGGGCCAAATGGTTACCGAAGAATTCTCAGCCAATCCTCCAGCTGAAAGTGCTTATACTTTCACCCAAATATCATTGACCAAACCTTTAGCAGCAGAGGTGCTGTGGTCAGGGTTCTGGTTCCCTGGCCTTCTGGTCACTGCCCCATCTTGTCTGGCCCCTCTCAGTGCAACACTACCTGTGGGCGTGGCGTGAAAAAGCGGTTGGTCCTCTGCATGGAGCTGGCCAATGGGAAGCCTCAGATGCGCAGTGGCCCTGAGTGTGGGTTAGCCAGAAAGCCCCCTGAGGAGAGCACATGCTTCGAGAGACCTTGCTTCAAGTGGTACACCAGCCCTTGGTCAGAGGTAAGCAAGCACCCAACAAGCTCTGGCGAGGCTGCTTTAAACCAGGCCTGGGCTCTGATCCTATCACAGAACATCCATCTTGGCCCATGTCTGTCAAGCCTTCCTCTGAGCCTCAGTCAGCCAGGGTGCTTGTCCCTGGATCCTTACAAATGAGCTGGTAGAAAGCTGCCAGAAGCATTTCTGATCTTACCTTGGTGTCTCTGCAACTCTTCGTGGGCCTGTCTGGGCCTGGTCACTTCCAGTTTAAGTGGCTTGTAAATGGTGTGTGTGGCAGAAAGTATGCCTGGTGCGCTCCACAGTGTTGCCCAAATCCCTGGTAGACACAGAGGGTAGGATTGCCTGAGGCATGGCTAAAGCAGGAACATGAGGCTTGGGCATACAGGGGCAGGATGTGAGACCTAGGTTAGGACGCTGAATCAATGGGCAGAGCAGCAAACTGTCCTGGCACACCCCTGAGCCCTGTTCACTTCTACAGACTCCTTAGCATGTTAGGCAGGATAGAGCTCTCATCTCTGAAGCAAAAACAGAGCCCTCACTCATTGTCACAGAGGTCACTGAGGGCAGCTGTGGCCCAGCACTTGTCCCCAGATCTCTTTTCCAATTAGCACTTATGAAGAGAAAGAAACTGAAGCTGAGAGAGCTTTCCAACCTGGGGGCAGAGTTTGAAGTGTGTTAGACATGAGGCCCAGGAGCCCAGGGCAGGGAGCCTGAGGTGTGAGTAGCCTCAGCTCACAGGCTAGTGATTAGCAGGCAGAGAGGAAGTGAGTAGCAGGGTGGGAGGGGCTCCCTGTGTAGTCTCTGATTGGCAGAGCAGTGACTGAACCTCAGGTGCTCTTCACCCTGCCTTGGAGTCCTTGGGGCTTGTCAGCACCCCAAGCCGTCATAACATCACAGAGGCAGTCACACCTAGATGACAGCTTTTATTAATTCACATCAACATCTGCATATTATTTCCTCCTCCATGTCTGCCCATAGCAAGGGACAGTCTGTCCTGTGTAAGGACATGAGGAACTCAGAGCCATTTTTAAGCATTCCTGGGCAGGCTGAGGAAAGGACTCATGTGGCCAGGCTGGACAACCCAGGGTCTCCAGCTGCCTGTGGCTTTGGGTTAACTCTGAATGCTTAGGGACAATGTGGAGTTCTATAATGTTCAAGATCCTAACATGTAGGTCCTCCCTAGGCTCAGCTGCTGGGATGAGTTGGCTACAAGTCCAAGACTTGAAAGTCCAAGGGCTCTGTGGGGTGAGGCTCCAGCAGCTGCCTGTCTCAGCTCTAGGATTCTTCTGTACACACACACACACACACACACACACACACACACACACACACACACACTATAGTGCCCATTAATGAATAGCATCCCCAAGTTAAGAAGGAAGGGAAGTAGGGCTGTGATTGCCTAGAGGGTGCATGGCAGAGCTTGAGGGCCAGCAAGCATCCTTAGGGGAAGCAGGCAGAGAGACACACACAGGTGTCTCTGGAATGAAGGTCTTCTCTGAACTGGCTGAGCATATCTGGAGGTCTGGCTGTGGTCTAGGGCACCCAACAACTCACGTACTTTAAGAAGAACACTGGTCTCAGGGTAGCTGTGTAGCCAGAACCTAGTAAGTCTGGGACTGTGTGGGACAATGGTTGGGAAGGAGAAGGAATAAGGAGGATCCCCAAAGCAGCCAAGAGGGAGGGGTGCTTCCCATATTGCCCTGAGGAGCTAGCAGGAGCAGCCTGGAACATACAAGTGGTAGACATGTGGGAATCTGTCCTTTGAGGCCCTGGCTGGGACAGTGCCCTTCTCTGTGGCCGCCCCCTCATGACACATCAGCTCAGTGTTTGTTTATCCTAATGTTGTGTTCCATGCACTCTCCAGGGACAGAGCAGCAGGTACCAGGACCTCTCAGGAGTCCACTTAATAACTTCAGGGGCATCTGCAAAGGCAGAGTGTCCTCTGTGCCTGTGCCAAGCCAGCCTCTCTTCTCAGGGCGGGTGAGCAGGCGGGTGGCCTTCTGCCAGCCTTCATCAGCTCCTCTGTGTCTGGTAACCAGACTAGGGGTGAGCCTGGGGCAGGGGCCTCCCCATACCTCAGGTCCCAGGCATGCCTGGGCGATGTGGGGCCACCACTTCAGGGAACCACTGCCTGCAGGATCTTGGCAGGGGGATAGCAGGGTAATTGGGGTCAGCAGATGTCCCTGGTATTCTGGGTAGCTCAGGCTTTCTGAGGGGAACATCTGGACTCAGAGTGATGGCTCTGGAAGTTGCATTGATTGGCCGATGGCAAACTCTCTGTGTCACTAATCTGGGACAGATGGAACCTGAACACCCAGCAGGTCACAGGAGGGGCCACCCCCTCACTGTGAAGCTGGGAGAACTGAGGCAGAGAAGCCAGACAGTGCCTTTCTCTCCCTTACCTCTACTCAACCCCAGCTCAGGCCCTAGGTTCTAAGGAGCTGCTGTGTCCTGGCCAGCCTGTGGATGGCTAGGGTGCGGAAAGGAGAGTGCTGAGCAACGAGATTTCCTATCTATGTCGCTATGGAAAGCCTTGTTATGCACCTATTTGTCTGTCTGTCTATCTGTTCCACACCAGTGCACCAAGACATGTGGGGTAGGTGTGAGGATGCGAGACGTGAGATGTTACCAGGGAACCGACATTGTCCGCGGATGTGACCCTCTGGTAAAGCCTGTTGGCAGACAAGCCTGTGACCTTCAGCCATGTCCCACAGAGCCCCCAGGTGAGAAGGGAGAGGCTGGGCACAGGGCAGGGACTGGCTAGAGGAGTTGTGGGCAGAGCCAAGTTCTAGAGGACTGACAGGCATCTGTTGGGAAACAGCTAGAGAGACACAGATGTGCCTACAGGAGAGGTCTTCTCTGAAGAGGGAGGACTAGCTGGGGTTCAAGGAGCCCATGCAGAGACCTATGTCTTGGAAAAAGCTCTGACCTGAAATGTGGTGGAGGAAGCTGTGGGACCAGGGACCAAGATGACCTGGTCTGCACACTAGGTACTAACTCCCAGGAGGCAGGGAGGTCTCAGGCATGGTCTCTGGCTTGGGAACCTGGAAAGACAGACAAACAAGATCTGGTCTCCAAAGTGGATGCCAACTGTAGAAGGTGAATTATTCTTTGGTAATACTGAGACAAAGAGAGAGGAACTCCTGGGCCCTGGAGGTGTTTGGACTTTTAGAGGGGATTGGAGACCCCCCAAATCCTAGGGTTTTATCCCTCAGGTGATCAGATCAAATCACTTAGATCCATACTTTCCTGGAGAGGGATTTGGTTTAGGAAAGGGGCAGCTGAGCCACAGGACTGGCGATCTATAGTAGCTGGGCCCTGGACAAAGCCTGCAGGGTTTTTCTGCTTACCCGTTCATAGTGTGTCTGCTGGGCTGCCCTTAGTGAGATTCTGCCTTTGGGAAGATAATATGGCAAGAGTTGGGAACCCTGGGAGCTGTTCTCCTTTAGTCTTCTGGCATTTCATCCTTTCTTCTTGTACTGTGTCCCATCCCCAGATGATAGCTGCCAGGACCAGCCGGGCACCAACTGCGCACTGGCCATCAAAGTGAACCTCTGTGGCCACTGGTACTACAGCAAAGCCTGCTGTCGCTCCTGCAGGCCTCCTCATTCCTAGCTGGTGCTGTAGCCTTGAGACATGAGCACTCCAGCCTGGGGCTCTCTTTGGACACCCACCCTCCAGGGCATTTGGGCTGTGAAGATGTGACACAGAAGCATAACTGACAAGAAGGGACTGTGGCCTTGTCTCTGCCTCAGGAGAAAGCCTCCAGTGCCTACAGGCCCCTTCTCAGGTGGAGCCATCCTGCTGCAGGAAGACAGGAGCCTGTGTCTATGTCCACCCCAGAGGGCCCAGAGTCCAGAAATCAGAGTAGGCAGTACCTGCCCAATTTTCCAGGCCCTTCTCTGAGGTGGCAGAACTCTCTCAAGATGACTTGCAGATGACCTAGGAAGGAGAGAGTCTCCCTTCTTTGGCTGCCTTGGGTGAGGAGGGGCCTTGGGTCATCTGAGGAGTGCAGGCTGCCCTGTTTCTTGAATTATTGAAGGTACCCCTTCCTAAGACATTAGCGCCACTGTGTCTCCCCTCCTGGTGTTCCTGTGCTAGGCGGGAGGGACGACCCTTGTTCCTGTGGTGTCCCTGCCAGCATCCTCATTACTCACTGGTGCATTTTAATAAAGTGGCTGTATTTATGGCAGCACGCTGGGGTTTCAGTCACTTTGGGAAGAAATGGTGGGCGTTTCAGGGGCTTTGAGGCTGTGTGGGGTCCTTTGCTGGACAGCAGGTGCAAGGATGGATAGGAAAAAGGCAGTCGGGTATAGAAAGTAGACAAAAGGCAACCAGAAGAGCAGGGAGTGCACAAGGAGAGACACTGTGGGCAGCAGGACAGTGCTGAAGTAGAAACTGGCATGAATCTCCAGCCATTTAAGCTGACCCGGGTCTGGAGCTCATGGCCAGGATGGAACTCAGGGCTGTAGAGATGCTGGAGGAGCAGAGGGAACAGGAAGGCTAGAAGATACAGGACAGGGCCACCAAGGTGTCATGTAAGGCCATCTACTGCTCTCAAGGACCACCTTCAGGGCCACGTACCTAGCTTCCCACATCAAGGGGGCTTCTTGTGGGTGCAGACATACAAGGGGCTACTGGGAGGGTGAAAGAGAATGAAAAAGAAAACAGCACTCATACGCACCCCCACACACGCACCCCCACGCACATGTGCACACACAGTGCCCAGGAGGGCAGGGAGGACAGGGCTGAATCTGAGATGGCCACCATCGGTCAGTCTCAGCACCCTGGAGGAGTCCTTTGGAGACAAGTAGTAGGAAGCCTGGTGGCTATCTCCTGTGCTTTGGGGTCAGTCTGCCCAAAAGGCTCTGTTCCTGAAGGGCTTAGGGTTTGGGGGGAAACTGAGGCAGTGACACAGCCCAGGGCATTGTTGCTTCTGTGTATGCCTGTACACAAGGGCTGAATCAGAACAGCTGTCCCTGGAGATCTTATTTTAGTCCCTCAAATACAGAAGTTAGCCATTTGGGAGACGGTTGTACTTTAGCTCACCAGCTGGGCTCAGATAGAGCAGTGTCCTTGTGTCTCAAGAGCTGGGGCCTCTGCCACACCTGAGTCCCTCCACTCTCTTCCAGGCTCCTTCCCTTCCTTATCTCCTCCTCTCACTTCATCCCACGCTCCTTTCTTATGCACCTACCTATGCCAGGCTCTGCGTCAAGCATGCCACCAGCAGTGGCTAGTTTCTGAGGTGGGTATCGTGAGTACCCGCTACACTGATGCACGCTCAGGGACAGTCAGCCACTTGTCCTCAAGCAACATAGCCCATCATATTCAGCCTCTTCTCCATATTGGTTAATTATGAAAGCTACTGAGGGCACTGGAAAACAAAGGTGGCTTGTTCTGATACCTCCCCACCCCAACCCCACCTGAGAGCTGCTCCCAGCCCCTCTGGGTATAGCTGGAGTTCAGCAGCTTGAGGTGGACTCTGTCTTGTTCCAGGGAGGGTCTGTGCCTGAAGGTGCCCAGTAAATTGGATGGATAAGCAGCCACACACCATGCTGTGGGAAAACAAATTTATTGGCTTTTACTCTTTTCAGGGTGCTGTGTGGGTCCCTGGCAGGTCCCATGGCGGTGTTGAGTGAGTGGTAGAGATGGATGCTTAATTCACTTTGAAGATGTCTATGGATCTATACAGAGATAGTGAAGGTAAAAAAGAAAGTGGGGGTAGAAGGAAAAGACAGAACAGCCCAGAGAATCCCTCCCTACCTCACCCATACCCCAAGCAATGCAAGGGACAGATGTCATGGGGCAGAATGGGACAAAGGAAGTAGATGGGAAAAGGGTAGGCTGAGGATTTCTGTGATTCTAAGGATGGATTCTGTTAGCAAGACCAGACTGAGGCAGGAAAAAGAAAAGGAGAAAAACTTCAGAATGCCAAAGACAGCAGATCCTCACTTGCATGGTTCAGCTGCCTGTAGAAAGGGTGGAGGGCCCTGCTGTGGTATCTGGCTCGGGGGTGGCCACTGTCCTATAGGAAGGCACCTTCACAGGGGCACTTCTCCCCTCTGGAGCTCCACGGCTGGGCCTGGGGATTAAAGAGGCCCCCAAGAGGAAAGGATTCTTGAGGCTCTGCTGTCAAGAATGGTGCCTCTTTCAGAGCAGAGAACTGTACTCCTGATGGCTAGGGTCCTGGGCTTGGGGCACCAATTCCTCAGCCAGATGAGGACTTGGAGCAGCATGGGTAGAAAGGAGGCTTCCACACAGGGGCAACAAGCCCTGCCTGGCTGGGCCTGTGGCCTTATTCCAAGCAAGAAACAGGAAGTATATGGTCTATAGCTCGGCTTCTCCCCAGGGATCTCAGCTCCCACTGAGGGCCAGAGTTCAAAGGGTTTTCTGCAGCCAGCCCCCCATACCCAAACTGCTTGTACGGGGAGACAAGCACATGGATAGGGTAGCCTGCCTAAAAGTCATGGCAAGTCGAAGTCTCAGACCCCTAGCGCATAGCTGAGCCACCTCCAGTGCCCCCGAAACCTCACTGGATGTCTGCCGGGTGACTGGGTTTAGGGATAAGTGCCGGATGTGTAAGCTTTAGTGTCATCCCTCCCAGAGCTGTGTTCTCTGTGCCTATGCCTCTTCTCCCAGAGAAAGCAGATCGGGGCAGAGCAAGCATCCAAGAACACCACTGTTTTCTAACCGATCCCTTCTATAGGGAAACTTGTCCATCTTCAGGAGGCTAGGGCAACAGGCATCTCCAGCTTGGGGCAGATGCTTGGCACCTAGGAGTGTGAGACAGAGAGGCTGGGGGATGGAATGGAGAGACGGTGGGAAGAGGGATGGGAAAGGGACAGAATATTTATTTGGTCCACAGTCTCTAAGGAAGGTTTACGCTTGGAGCGCCACTGGCAGCCAGTGAGGCCCATGCTCCCTTGAGCAGGTAGGAAGCCCAAGGCCTGGTGAGGGAGTGACAGGCTAAGACCACGAAACCAGAGCCAGACAAGTTGCTGGGGTTGACATTTCACTTCATGGAAAGAGGACCTGGCCCCTGTGTCCCAACATAGCCTCACCTTACCCTCTTGTCCTCTGCCTCCCGTCCCGTGCCAGCGGTCCCTACCCCCAGCTGCTACATCTGGTTCATTGGGCTTTATCCCTGTAGAAGGCCTGGGAGTTCCCCATCCCTGGAGCCCCTAGGACAGGGATACAGGGAAGACTTGGCTGAGCAGATGTCTGGACATTGGGCAAGGGTGTGCCATGGGGATCTTGCCATGATCTCAAGACCCTCCAGGGCTGGGAGCCTGGGCAGGATGGAGGCCTGTCACACGTCGGTGCTCACGCTGCGGCTTCTGGAAAAGGCCTCACGCATGGCAGAGAGGCGGTTGGGGTTGAGCGCCTGCAGGCCCCCGAAGCTTGTGGGGGGCAGCTCCACGTCCTCCTGGCTGATGCTTCTGTAAGCCACTCGGCCTCCACCGTTGCGCACACCCTCAAAGTCGCTGTCGTCTGGCTCCTGCAGGAAGAAGCTGGGCGGCTCGTAGTGGGAGCAGCTTCGGCAGAGGGCACGGGCCTGTGGGGATTTTTGGCTGAAAGAGGTGGTGGCAGCTGGGTAGAGAGCAGGCCCGTTGGTCAACACAAGGTTGCGGTTGGAATGCAGGGGCGGCAAGTGTGAGTGCACTGCGAAGTCGGGCTCTTCCTCGTCCTCCTCGGATTCGTCCTTCTTGCAGCAGTAGTACTGTGGGTAGAGGGCCAGGTGACCACAGTGCATTGTCCACCAGTGTTGACTGGAGGGTGGCCCTCATGAGTACAAGGTGGCCCTGCTCAGTCACCCCCACCTGTTCCACCACCACCAGAAACTACCCAAGACCACTTGTAGCTGAGGTCCCTCCAATGCATCACTTATCTATCTCGCCCAGACAGCTGGAATGTAACTCTAACTTCCAATTTGCAGGCGGGTAAACTGAGGTATAGATAGTTAAGAAACGTGAAAGTGGCAGAGATGGATAAGCCATTTCAGATCCTACAGTTGAGTTATAGGCACTGGGTGCATCTTGCACACAGGCTCCCCCCTTCTCAGGAAGGCCTGGGGCCTGGGGAATCTGAAGCTCAGGTGGGGACAGAGACAGAAGGCAGTGTGCTTATCACTGCTGCTCTCCTCAATGGTGGCTGTGTGCCGCTGGTTAAGTCCTTGGCGGTCTCTAAGCCGTAGCCTCAGCACTGAGAGAGTGGGCAGCTGGCCACTGAACTGCACAGAGATACCCAGCCGCATTGCTGAGCATCTCCCCTGAAGCTGGCTATACCCTCCTACACTCCATCCTGGACGCTGGCCCTGTCTGTTTTTGGGGGGCTCTCTCTGCAAAGCCACCCTTCAGATTCCATTCCAACCAGATCCCCTTCCCCACCCCTTGGGAGTAGTACCTGAAGCCGACAATAGCACAGAACAGCGATGATACAGAGCAGAATCACAGTTGCCAAGATGCCCCCAGTGATGACCACAGTCCCGGCTGTCATCCGCCCACCTCTCCATCAACAGCCTGCAACAGATAGCACAGGCCGCAGCATTGTTAGCGTGTCTACACAACAGCCACTACCCTACTCCACAAGACCAGAGGGAGGGGAGAAGGAAACTCCCTAGAATGTGCACACCACAGACCAGATATCAGCCTTGAATTCGGCAGGCAGGAAGAGACTCAAGCCTCCAAGCCCTCTCTACCTCTTAGCCTCAGTTTCCCCATTTGCAAAAGGTGTCTGCTGACACTGAGGTTTGTTTTAATTTTTATGTGTATGGGTTTTTGTCTGCACACCATGAAGGCTGTGCTCATGGTGGCTAGAAGAACGCATTAGATTGCCCTGGGACTTGAGTTACGAACAGCTGTGAGCTGCAATGTGGGTTCAGGGAACCAGGTCCTTTGGAAGAGCTGCTGGTACCCTTAACCACGGAGCCGTCCTCAATCCAGCACCTGACCTTAACTAGTCTGTCTCTATCTCTATCTCTGTCTGTCCGTCCCTGTCTCTTGTTGTACGTGTCTGTGTACAGCGTCTTTGCACGTGTGTGCACATGATACATAAGTGTGGAGGCCACAGGCCAACCTCAGCCCCAGGTGTCCTTCCTCCAGCGATTTCTACCTTACTTTTGGAGACAGATCTACTGAGCCTCACAGATGGGCTGGTTTGGATGGCCAATGAGTTCTTGTCTTTGATTCCCCAGAAATGGAGTTACAGATGTGTGCCAACACACCAGGCTTTTCCACAAGTGCTAGGAAGTGGAACTCGGATCCTTGTGCCTGCAAGGTAAGCACTTCACTGGCTATCTTCCTAGTCCAAGAGCAAAGCTGTAATACTCTTCCTTCCAGCCTAGCCTGCCACTCCCACTTTAAAGAAAAATGTACTCAAAGCAGGGCGTGGTGGCCCATACCTGTGATCATAGCAGGGAGGTGAAGGCAGGAGGCTCAAGAGTTCAAAGTCAACTCCAGCAACACAGCAAGTCTAAGGTCAGCCTGGAATACACGAGACCTTGTCTCAAAAACAAACAAAAAGTAAGTGCCAAACCCAATTCAGCCAAATGCTGACTTCAGACCCGGCCTATCTGGCTCTTTGCCTATTTTTCCACATTTACACATTTTCTTCTGTAGTACAATTTCTGACATATCACACCACTTAACACAGACAATCCCTATTACATATTTAATGGTGGCAAAATGCATAACACATAAATTTGCCATCTTTACTGTTTCAGTGTAGTCGTGTATAGCTCTGTATTAGAGAGAGAGAGAAAGAGTGTGTGTGTGTGTGTGTGTGTGTGTGTGTGTGTGTGTGTGTGTGCCATGTGTGTGGAGGCCTAGGTCCACCTCCAACAGTTTGTATTAGGAGCTGTCCAACTTGTTTTGTTTTTTTGACTTGATTTTTATAATATCTATTTATTTGTGTGCATTTGGGAGTCAGCTCTCTCCTACCATGTGTGTCCCAGATGGACCTTGGGTTGTCAGGCTTGGCCACAGGGTCTCCACCCACTGAGCCTTCTTGACGGCCTCTGGTGTGTAGGGGCTGAGTGTGGGGTGTGGCACTGTTTGATTTGATTTTGTTTTGACAGGTTCTGTCATTGGATTGGCATTTGCCAAGTAGTTGAAATGGCTGGCCAGCGTGCCCCAACCCTGCCCCCACACCCCACCTGCTCATGCCCCCCATCCACCTCTCTCCACCTCCCCATTGCTGGAACTACTAATGTGCACACCACACCTGGCTTTGTGTGAGGGGGTGGCATGGGAGATAAAACTCAGGTCCTTGTGTTTGAGCACCAAAGGCTTTTTTGAGTGTGCCATCTCTCCAGTCCTATCTTCACCATTAAGTATCCAATTTTAATACCACACATAGGTTTTCTTTCCAGAACTGTTTCATCTCATGAGACTGAAACAAACAAATTATTTTTATTCAGGAAATTTATATTTAGAAAAATATATTCCCAGTGATGTTGGGAATTGGTCTGGTACTGTGTATTCTAGTGGTAATTATCAGCCCCCAAGATGGCCGCCAACCACACACTGGGCTTTGTTATGTAAACCTTGCTCTACCTAATTTAAAGTTGATTGGCTAATAAAGTTGCTGAAGCCTGTAACTAGGCAAAAGAGAAGTAGGCAGAACTTAGGTTCCTGCGCTTGGGGTCATGACACTGGGAGGAAGAGAGAGAGAGGAAGCAGAGGAAAGGGAAGCCGGAGAGAAGGAAGTTGCCTCGGGACAGTAGGGACATAGCATAGTGGGAGTGCATAGCCACAAGGGCTGCCCTGATGGAACAGAAGCAGCCCAGGCAGGAACAATTATGGCAAGTAACTTGGGATGTGCAGCTTGGAAATAGCAAAACAGCTTAGAGGCCCAGTTACTGTGCCTTAAAGCTTTTATAACTCTGAAAGGTCTCTGTCTCAATTTGGGAACTAGCTGTGGTAGAGAAGCCCTTTAGAGTCTAATATATATTCTGCAACACAGTGACATTAAGGGAAAGTGATGGAGAGGCCCCCGATGTTGCAAAACCAACCTCGATGACTTTTTCAGGATAAATGCTTAGAAGACAGACTTCTGCAGCCTTGATGGCATGAGCTCTTCATTAGAAGGAGCCTCCAGCCTCAGTGTGCCACTTTCAGAGCTCGTCCCCACAGAGCCTGTGCTGATCCCAGCCGTAGCCTCAGGACACAGACTCTCCCTTGGGCCTCTTTTGCAGGGTGACCATTCCCATTATGGCCTGTGCCAGCTGAAGACTTACTAGCTTCCCACAGCCCTTCTGTCTTCCAGGGTCCTCCCCTGACTAGCCCTCTATAACCTGGGCAAGCCCGTCTCCACTCCTAAGACTTCCTGGTTTTGTGAGGAGTGTGGGAAATGAAATTTCCTTTCCTTCAAAGGAAAGCTAGCATATATCAATCTACCCATAAACAGGGGGGACTCCGAGAGGACAGAAAATGCCGCCACTCCTCTGCTTGGCCTCCCCATCCTCTGCTTGGCCTCCCCATCCTCTGCTTGGCTTTCCCATCCTCTGCTTGGCTTTCCCATCCTCTGAGGCGCTGTCCTTACAGTGTGTCTGCATACATTAGAACCAACTTGTGTTAGAACCTTTCATTCCAGAAGGCCTTAGTTCTTAATTGTTCTCCATTCCATATGGCTAGAAAAGAAAGGGAGTTGTTTATCTCACAGAATTTTCTGTGTTAGAGTTGGCATGTCTCCTTGTCATGGCTACTTGACACTAAGCTGGCCTTCTGACGCATCACCTTCAAGGCCTGAGGTTGGTTCCTCTACCTTGGATGTTGTGTTGACAATGGTTCAGTCCAGTTCTTCTATCATGGGGTTTCCCTCCTGACTGTCACCTGGCTATTGTACAGCAGGTACAAAACAGTGATTTCCCCAAAGTTTCATTTCTCTCACATTGTTTACTCAGGTTCTGCCAGATAAAGTTACAAAGAGCTTGCTGAGCTTGTGCAAAGCCTCATCTGAAGAAGGCACCCATGCCCAGTTCTTACCCCATCACTTTCTAGAGGAGACCTGGCTCCCTGTGTCTGAGGCCCACTGCAATGCCCCCGAGAGACGTGTTTCTGTCTATCACAGCCATTATTCTGCAGTGTTCACACTGTCTGAGTGGGGCCGTGGATTGGAGGCCTCTCCACGGCTGCTGCTGTGTCACCCCAGTGACCTCACAAGCCCTTGATGGAGTTTGATAGGAGGGTCCTCACCATCTCAATGTTCACAGCAACCAGAGCATGGGGACCTATTATTATGAATTAACTCATTTATTAATTTGTGTTAGTGCCTCGTTTCCTTTAGACAGGGTTGCTCACTGAACCTGGCTGGTGCTCACTATTTGTGAGGCTGGGGAGCAAGACAAAGCAATCACCTGTCTCCAGCCCCCACCCCCAGTGCTGAGGCTACAGGTGCATGGCCATGCCCCTGGCATTTTACATGGGTGCAGGGATTCCAAACTCATGCGTGCACAGTTCTTACCCACTGAACCACCCCACAGCTCAACACTTTGGTCTTACTGTTTTCGAGGTACAGCCTCACGAAGACCAAGCTCAATCCCCCGACCCCCACCCCAGTCCTTCTGGCTCTACTTTCCAAGTGCTGAGACTGCAGGCAGGCACCATTTTCAGAAGTAGAAACCTAAAGCATGAGTTCCTGTTGATATTTTCACTTAAACTTTGGGATTCTGCTTTTACTTCTCTTTTAATAACCTGAATTTAACTTGTATCTGTAGCAATTTTGAAATGACATGTTATTGTCCCCAGTGAAGCCTTCTGTTTATCTCTGAAAGTCTGCTGTTTATCTTTCTCTATGTTTGCTCCTAGGGGATGGAGTAGACTTTCAAAGTCACCACAAATAATTCTTAACAGTGGTTCCCCACCAACTCCACATTCAGGTTCATTTTTCTTCTCATTTGCTTTTAATCTAAAATTTAATTAAAAATTGCTTTTCAATAATAGAAAGTGCTTGTTTCTACAGACCACAGCATAAATCCAGGTGCATTTAAAGCCCTTTTTTCCTTCCTTCCACCCTCTCTCCCTTCCTTCCTCCCTTCCACTCTCTGCCCTTCCTTCCTCCTTTCCTTTCTACCTTCCTCCCTCCCTTCCTCCCTTCCAGCCTCTGCTCTGCCCCGGAAACAATGATCTGTTTTAGGTCTGCATTTCTCCTTTCATGGTCTCATCCTAAGCACACACACACTTTTCCATTCTCTTCTCAAAGAAAGATGCTGCTGTCAAGATGCTCCTTCGTTCGCTTTATGCAGTAGTCTGGCCCAGTGTTACAGTCTTAGGGAGCCCTTTGAATCCATTGTGGGGCTTGCCTGGTCTCCTCACACCCAGGCCATGCTCCTCGAGGTAGAAAAGCCTAAGATCACCCAGCTGGACCCTACAGACACCGTTGGCCACCTTTTGCTGTCACAGAAACTTGCAAGGAAATTCCCTGAGGTGCATATGTTTTCAAATCTCTGTTAAACCTGGCCAAAGCCCTGCTGGGATTTGGGTTCATTAATTTTCTTCCAGGCGTGCATGACAGCGATTGACAGATGGGTGTTTTGCTTTCAACTCTCTGGGTCCAGGTGTGGAGGGTGTGTGTGAGGTGTTGCCACATACTTTGCAGCTGGACTTGGGAAGGTCAGGTGTCTCAGCAGGGTCAAACGGGGGGCCTGGGTACAGATGGAGGAGACATGGACATGTACTGTCATGGAGAGTCTTGCTCGGGCCATGCTGTAAGCCAGAGGCAAGGCTGGGACTGGAAGACAGACCCCAGAAGACAGATGGACAGACAGATGACAGGCAGGTCCAGACAGACCCAGAGCAACAAGGCAAGAGATACAGACAGACACAGGGACAACTCCAAATACAGGCAAGTCCAGACAGCCCCAAAGTGTGAGACAATGGGGTGCAGACACGCTGAAGGCACAGAGAAGGAGCCCCAGGGACCCTATACATTCCTGGGCATGCTGCCTGGCAGCTCCAGCCCCTCTTGGCCTCTCAGGAGGCTGGGGCCAGCTGGCTAGCTGGCCTTGCTAGGGCTGCAAGCCTGCAGAGCAGGATCTGGGAGCAGGCATACAGTAGAGGTGGCTGGAGGGCTGTCCAGGTACGTGGCATGCTTCTCACAGTAGGGTGAACCCAAACAGGCAGTCACTGTGGCCACCGGACTCAACCACCCTGCTCTCCCTCTGTTGGGGTGCAAGAAACATTGATTTTCTGGGTCACTAAAGAGATTCCCCCAAAGCCCTCCTTAGTGGTCAGAGAAGCTGGAAAGGGTGTGGTAGACATAGGAACCCTGATGCCGTAGGAAGAGGACTGAGAAGGGTCCACCTGGAAGGTGGACCAAACCAAACAATGGAATTAGGAAATCCGATGGTCCCTGCTGGTCAACGGCCTTCGTAAAGCACATGGAGCGAGGGCTGGCATTTGTGGAGAGCAGAAGGAGCTGCACAAAGGAAGAAATAGACACGATGTGGGAATGTCCTGATGCAGTCTCCAGGACCCTCTGAGCCTGTAAAGATGCCGCTTTAAGTGGGTTTCTGCTGCTCACACCCAGGACACATAGATAGCCCCATGGGCCACCATACCGGTGGGAACTTGTTGCATTCAGAGAAGCCAAAGCAGAGGCAAGTGGCTAGCAAGCTGGACTTCAGTGCCCTGAATGGCAAGATTCAATGCAATGCAATGACCCACCCCACCACCTCATGTGCAGGCTCATTGCAACCACAGGGCTGGAGCTGGATTTCATGCGCAGCGTATGCCCCAGTCAAGGGTGCCCCCATGGATGCAGGGTTGGAGCTGAGGGAAGGACAGGACTCACAAGAGGCATGGCAGGGCTGAGGGGCCTCCTCAGGACAGGGAAAGGGGTGCTCCATACAATGTACACAAAACCTGAATGACAGCCCAGCTCTTCCCCAGTCAGTCACCAGACAGGCCCAAATGCCTCATGCCTCAGTTTCCTCTCTTGGAAGGCTAGGGAAACACTGACGATTCTGTGGGGGGCAGGATGATGTCATACTATAGGCATGAGTCCTTCTTCGGGTGGGACTCCGAGGGATCTGGCTGCACTCACAATAGAGCCTCTCCCAGGTCTGAGAGACACATCCCTCGCTTGGCCCTCAGGACCCAGGCTGCTTTTTGCTGTTCCTTGGGGCCTGGGTCCTCTCCAGCGGCAGGCAGCCTGGCGGCATGGTGGGAAGGGTGCCAGCTCAGGCCAGGTGCCCAGGGCTGTCAGCAGCCGCTGCTCCAACACCCAGGCCATCCAGCTGGAGCGCCTCAGCATCGCTTTGCAGATACACACGCACCCACAATGAGCGCCAGGTCCCAGGGCTGCCCCAGCACAGCCACACAGGCCACTGGCAGCTTTGCTCGCATCCAGCCTGACATCATCTATAGTTAACCACCAACAGTCTCAGGGTGACCAGACCTCCCTTGGCTTTATCCACCTGCTTTCCCTCTGGGATACCCTTTTCTCACACTTCCGCTTCCATCAAAGCCCAGCATATGTTTGCTTAATCCAGAAAGCCTTCCTGAATTTCTTCAGTGTGTACCACATATTTGAAAAACACCAGAAGGAACCATGATCCATGTTTTTAGTCGATGAAAGGAGGGTATGGACCAGAGGCCACTTCCTTCCACCTCACCCCACTGCCCTTAAGTTCTTCCCTATCCTCAAGGGCTGGGACTTTCCACGGCTGCACCCTCTACCCCACCTCAGGTCAGAGGCCTCCTTCTGGGCCCCAGTTCCCTCATCTGCAATGCTCACTCGGTACAGTTTATCCAAAGGCTTCCCTCTACGCCACATTGTTTGATTTTTTTTAAAAACTAACCTGCAAGGGGTCTTGGTGATTTAATATAAACTAAATGTGAGGGCCATGAATGGAAGAAGTGCCTAGCACTGAGCCAAGGTGGCAGGGAAGGGCTTCTGGTTCATTTGTTCTTGCCTGGAGAGGTTTCCCAACAGGTTCTGAGAAAAGCTAACCTGGGAACCTAACAGACCAGGAAGGCTTTGAGGCTCAGTGATGGAGCTAGGTTTTACCCACTGGGAGGAGGAGCCAGGGAACTTTCTAGAGGAGGAAGAGGAGGCTTCTATGCTGGTCCTTGAGGGATGGAGAGGAGGAAAAGAGTCTGAGGGGCCCAGGACAACCTGGCAGAGACCACCCTACAGCCTGTCTGAAACCCCAAGGCAATTCTGCAGTCTTCTTATGCCAGCCAATGCAATTTGGCAAGGCTCTTGCTAAACTGTTGATTGCCCCCCTGGGACCATAAACCGGTTTACGGCCTTATAAACACGTGCTCCCCATCCCCATCCTGATTTCTTCAGGGACAGAATGTGAGATGGTGCCACTCTGTGGACCCTCCACCCATTTTTGGAATCTTTGAGGGGGGAGGGGTCTGGTGAGTGACAGCGTGTTTCCCATAACCCATGTCTAGGCAGCCAGCCTGGAGAATAGCCATGTTACAAGCTCCTGTTGTCGGGGGCTGGGACAAGGCAGGAAACACCTGGCAGCAGAACCAGACGCCTTCACCTGCCTCCTCCCGTGAGCTCCCTCCTCTGGCAGGAGCCCCCCACGTAGCTGCCATCTGGACTATGCATCCCTCCTTTAACCCACTCCTTTCTCTGCTCTCCTCACTGAGCCCACTTTGCCTTTGAAGGCTTTTGTGCTCGGCTTGTAACTCCACCCAGTGCCTCACAGGATACAGGGCACACAGGAAGGTTTTGTGAAGGCTGGTGCTCTGGGCCAGCCTCACTGTGCCCAGGGACTTTCAACACCACAGGGCACCAGAATTGATAGCCTAGCAAACACAGCTGCCTGGGCCATGGTGGCGCAGCATGAGACCCTGAGACTTGCTAGTTTAATGAGGGTCTCTTCCAACCCAATGAGGCCACTGCTACTGTTCACTTGTAAATGGAGAAACTGAGGCTGGGATAGGGAGCAATGCTCTGTCTGGAAATCCAGGATGGCTGCCTCACAGCCTCTTTTCCTTGCCAGAGTCTGGGCAAGGGCTTATGGGGACTCAGAACCCTTTCCCTCCCCCAAACACATCTGTCTGGTTACAAGTATTTCTGCTACCTGGAAGCCCAAGGGCCCTGCGGTCCTGAGTGCACGGAGAATGGCCTGCAGGGTTCCTGTCTAGACCTCCTCTGCATTTGTTCCCAATTTCACGCTCTGCGAGCTCCCAGATTCCTGCGTTCGTTCAATAATAAATAGATGGGAAAGCGTTCAGCAGCTCTGTGTGGCTGGATTGGTCTCAGAGACACTAACCAGAGCCCACCACAAGGGGAGGGCTGACAGGAGACGGCTGGCTGGAGGGCAGCTGCCAGCAGGGTTGGAATGTGTCCCCCTGGCAGCACTAAGCCCCATGAGTGCCCCCAGGATCCAGGAAGGTTTCCAGGGGCTTATAATCTGTAGAAGACCCCCAGAATATCTTACAACAACTCAAGGGGATTAATGCACCTAGACTTAGGGTTGGTTAGGGAGATGGTGACGCAGGAAACACAGGGATGCCCTGAGCTTGCCTGTTTGGTGGCTTGCCTTCCCAAAGGGTCCTCAGAAGGAGCATAGGGACACATACATTCTACCAGCCATCTCCAGGGTGTCCTAGGTGGAAGGTCTTCTTGGACTCCAGCCAAATAAATATCTCAGTGAGCCCCAGACTGCTGAGCCGAGCCATGTCTGGTGGGCTGAGCTCATTTCACCCTAGGCTCCCCCTTCATAGCAGATTCACCCCAGGCCTCCACATACTGTTTTGCAGAGATGACCTGACACATTCTGTAGGAATAAATGGGCCAGAAGGGTGAAACCATCTGCTGAGCAAGTAGATTCTGATACACAGGGACTCTGAGACTGTATACCTGGAAGGACCTTCCTGGAGCTCAAAGTCTTTTGGAGTCCACTCTGGAAGGCCACATGCTGACCTGCTCCAACTAATGTAAAGCCAAAAAGCTGCACAGACAGAGGATTCCCAAGGCAGAAGCCCTGTCCCCACCCACATGGGAGTGGCTCAGAGCCTGCAGGACAGCCTATTAGGGGGTGAAGATGGAGCAGAGAAGAAGCCAGGCATATCCAGGGTGAGAGTACAACCTGGTGAAGCCCAGGCTGAGAAGGAATCGGGAAATAGGAGGGAGCTGAGCTTCCTCACTTCTTGAGATCCCTCCCCAGCTGGGATTCCTCAAGGCTCATGGAAAGATCCTCCATTCTGCCTGAACCCCAGAGAACCCACTCCCCATCCCAGAGCCACAGTAAAGGGCCCAGGCTTGGGTTCAGAGAGAGTGAATGCTGGTTAGGCAGGGTACAGAGGAAATGATGTTGTGGCTGAGGGCTGTAGCTGGCTCCTTGACTGGGTGGTTGCTGGCCTCAGGAGCATGGCTGAAGCCTGCTGGTCCCTGCTTTGGTGGGTTTACTCCAGGAGCCAGCCTAGACAAACTGATCTAGGACTCAGTTTTCTAGACTGGGGCCTTTATGTCCTTCTCTTGGGTCTCTGTGAGGCAGAGAGAGATGGAGAGAACAGGAGGAGGAAGGGGGAGAGCAAGAAGAAAACTTGAGGGCTGGAAAGATGGCTCCATGGGTAACGTGCTTGCTGTGAAAGCAGGAGGACCAGAGTTTGGTCCCCAGTACTTACGTAGAAACCTATGTGTGGTGGCTCGGTGTATAGTCCCAGTGCCGGGAGGGAGCTAGCCAGATAGTCTGGGGGAATCGGCAAACTGAAGGTTCAGTGAAAGACAGTGTCTCAAGAAATAAGAGAGACACAATGTTAATCACACACACACACACATGCACGCACGTGCGCACACGAGTGTGCTCTCGTGAGTGTGTAAAAACAAAGTAAAAGACATGACCTAGTGGGAAACCTTGAGCCTATTCCCACCTGATCCCCCTTGGCACACAATCGGGGAAAAAGTGAGATGTTTTCTCCTTGGGCTGAGCCACACTGGCAGTCAAGCCTGGAGCTGTGGCCTCAGGCTGAGGATCAGGCTACTGTGGGCTGTGACCGAAGTGAAGCTCAGGGGCTGAGCCAAGGGGCATAAGAGGGTAGAGCTCCCTCCCTCCTGTAGAGAAGGGTGGCTCTGCCCCACTAAAGAAGCATCTTTGCCTCAGTGAGGGGTGAACTGCCTGCAGGCTAAGCGGGTAGGAGGAAGTGCATGGGGAGCACGGTAAGGGACAGTGTCTCAGCTAGGGCCTCTTTCGCAGTGAAGAGACACCATAACCAAGAAAATTCCTATAAAGGAAAGCATGTAACTGGGGCTGGCTTATAGCTCAGAGGTTTAGTTCATTATCATCATGGCAGGGAGCATGGTGGCACGCAGGCAGACATGGTGCTGGAGAGGTAGCTGAGAGTTCTGCATCTGGATTCACAGGCAGCAAGAAGAGAATGAGACACACTAGGCCTGGCTTGAGCTTCTGGGACTTCAAAGCCCACCCCCAGTGATACACTTCCTCCAACAACACCTACTCCAACAAGGCCACACCTCCCGACAGTGCCATTCCCTATGACTGTATAGGGACATTTTCATTCAACCTCCCACAGACAGGTTTCTGGGGCTGAGCTTACCTGCTGCTCAGAGAAGTGCTCAGAGGTCCCCCTCCCAGCTCCCGGTGCTCTGAAATAGTCACACGCCTGTCCAAGAACATGCGCGCAGTTGGCCCCCATCTCTGAGACTGGCTCTTCAACTGCCAATCTTGCTGATTCTAGCCAAGTTAAGATAGCCATTCTTCAGCAGGAGGATGCTCAGAAACATCCCAGGCGTGAGCAATCGCCCAGCCTGGGCCTCTGATCTTGCCATTGTGTTGTACCACTGAGCTTCCCAAACCCTCACATCCTTACAGGTCATCGCCTCACTCAAACACCCTGGCTGTATTCCCAGTGCCTCTTAGTAAACACACACCCCGCAGTTACTCTAGACACTAGGAGAGATGTCATATCCTCCACCACCTCCTTCGGTCCCCTGGGCAGAGCTGTTATTAGTCTATTCTGTACACAAGAAGTAGCACAGGTCGGAACTGGAAAGAAAATCACACACAGTCACACAGGAACGATACCGGTGACTGAGAGTAAGCAAGCTACCCAGAACGGATGTCTTCCTCACCCCCAGGTCCAGCTACCTGCAGGTGTGCGGACATGGGTACACTCTCCCCTCATCTCCAACTCCACCCCAGGAAAGACAAACAAAACTGGCTTCCCACCTGTTGGCAGTCCTCCGGCCACAAGGGGGCAGTACTGTAGCATGCAGTGTAGCAGTAGCACCTAGTCTAAGGATGGACCTAACCTCTGCAGCCCCAGTCCTCACCTGCCTGTTCCCAGTCAAGAGAGCTCCCGCCTTCCCCTTAAAAAACAGGTGCAGAGTTCAGCTTTCCAAAACCCTTTTGCTGCTGTTAGCTTTCTGGTTTTGTTTCCTTCTTTGTTTGTTTTTTAATTGCAACTTCCTCTCCCAAGAGTTCAGCCTAACTCCTGGTTCCAGCCTGGAATGTGGGTGAGGTGGGGCACCCCCTCTTTTAACCATGGGTCACGTGCAGTGCCCTGCTCATGCCCACAGCCTGTTATGTGTGGCTGGAACACTTTCACAAAGAGAAGAGGAAAGGAGGGTGCAGGCACGACCAGGGGCCAGGTCTAGGTGCCTCCCATTCAGGGCCCACTTTTAGTAAAGCCCTCACTGACCTGAAGAGGGGCCCTGAGACCCCTGTAGCTGCACCCCTGCACCCCAAGCACTCAATGATGTGAGTCCTCCAGGGCTGGTGAAGGACCTGGTTCCTGGCCCCTGTGTATGATGGCTATAGAAAGGAAGGGTATCAGCTTGGTGGGCAAGGAAAGGTTAGACCAGTTGCGTCCAATCTGGGTGGGCATCCATCCTGTTAGTCTCCCCTGTCCTGGTCTAAGATGGATAGTGAGCTATGGACCAGGTCCACTCCCTTGGCTTACTTGAGCCAACTGGGCTTTTGGACCAGACACACCAACTCATGTTGCATTTACTAGGCCTCTGCCTGCCCTACTACCTCTGCCTGACAGTCCTGGGGATGCAAGAAAACCCCCAAACCCTAGCTGGCAGCACAGGTCAGAACTCTGACCACAGCCAGGAAATCTGGGCTGTGCTGAGGACTCTTCTGTGAAGGGCCCTAAGTGCAGAGTGGCTGGCAAAACATGTGCGGAACAGGGTGGAGGGAGCCACTGGACACTGTCCCCACGCCTTTCAGAAAATGAGTGTGCCAGGACACCGAGAGGGCCTGGCTCATGGACTCAGCTCTGCGCCAGCATGTAGGCTTCCCCAGCATCCACACAAAGCCATGTAATTATGCCAAGACTGGGGCATTCTGGGCTGTCCTCACAGTCCTAGTACTCGCTCCCTGCTCCATCCTTCCTAGGCTACCCTGCGGCACTGCATTAGCTGCTGCCTTACCCCTGCCAGGTGCTGGCAACTGTGAGGTCATCAGTCTTGTAAAAAGCAGAAGGTTTGGCTATACCTTGGCCCCTGCACTGTGGCCTTTAATCTACCACCATGAGAAGCTTGACATTTACTTAGAATGGAGGCTCACTGCACACCAGGCACTGTTCTGGGCAGGAACTGAATAAGACACATCCAGCCAGTGCTCCCTTTATCCAGCACCCCATTCACTAGCTTGTTACCTGCTGGAAACACTGCCAGCCAGTCCCCAACCATAGTCTGTCCTGGGGCTCTATGTCCTGTGGCTGGCTTCTGAGTGGGTCCCCAGCTCTAAGAGGGTTCGGTGCAGTCAGCTCAGGGGCAACACTCAAAAAACCCTGTGCTAACCAAAGAAGCCAAGCATGGAGCTGGAATGGTAGTGTACCATCATATCCTGGGGATGGATGGATGGATGGATGGATGGATGGATGGATGGATGGATGGATTTTACAGGGTCTCACATTTCCCAGGCTGGCCAAAGATGACCTTGAACTTCTGATCCTCTTGTCTCTGCCTCCTGAGCACTGGGGTTAAGATATGTATTACCATACCCAGTTCATGAAGGTTGAACTCGGGTTTTCCTGCATGCTGGGAAAGTGTTCTGTCAAGCCGAGACTTCCTCTTGCATACAGGGAATATGGATAGCTCTCCCTGCACCTGCACCTCAGGATGAAGCCCTCCCCTGGGTTGCCTGAGGAGAGGCCTTACCATGGGCCACATATCAGAAGGCAGGAGGGAGGCCTGAGCAGAGCTGCTTCTGGTCCTCACCAGCTGTGTGTCATTGGGAAACACTGTTGCCCAAGATATCTCAGTTTATTTGCCATTGACACTGGCATGGTGACAATTTAAGCCTTCACAGTACAAAGGCGAATGCCCTTGACGCCCTACTAAAGCCTCACCATCATTCCTGGAACTGGAGTCAGTAACCTCATTTTGCAGGACAAGAAATCAGTTCCTGAGCCAATGTCTCTTGCCAAGGGTGCATGGCCAGGAAGAAACACAGTTGACAACTGAGATTGGGACTAGACAGAGGCTGGGTCTGACACCATATCTGGGGCTGGGATCGGGCTCGGACTAGAGTTGGAACTAAGTTGTGGCTGTGACTAGCACTGTTAGAGCTTTTACTTGGGGCTGAAGCTGAGGCAGGACCCCCATGCACCACAGAGGTGCCTCTGCCTCTAGCATCTCCCAGGGCTTCTCATTTCTGTAGCTAAGGACCCAGTCAACCACTGAGCGTAGTCATGGGTCTCTGGTTTGATACTCGGTCCAACCCTGGATCTGGGTGGGGGACTTGGAAAGAGTGGGTGGGAACAGATATAAGTAGAGTGAGAGCTGAGTCCATTTGAATCAGTAAGTCAGGAGGGCTTTGGGAAAGGAGAAGGCTTCAGCCAGGCCAGGGGATGGGTGGAAGTAATTGCGGTCAGGTGGGAGCGAATACTGTCACAGGAGGCCGCCCAGCTGGGAAACAAACCGGCCCCTTCAGCCCTGCGCAAAACCACACCTGTGTGGTGTGCGCCAGGAGTGGGCTTTAGCCACGCCTACCACCCCAAGGGACCGTGTGCTCCAAGCAGTCCATGCTCAGGCCTGTGAGCGTCATCTTTCCCCTCACTCTTCTGGACACCTTCACATATCTGTCTGGGTATCAGAAAGACTTGAACAGAAATCTAGACATTCCTCCTGTCCTAGCATTCTTGTGTCCTGGTACCTCGCCTTATTTTGTTTACTGTGGCAGAATCTAATCATGCAGCTCAGGCTGGCCTAGAACTTTCTGTGTAGCCCAAGTTGGCCTCAAACTCAGGATCTTCCTGTTTCATCCTCTAAAGTGCTGGGATGACATCACTCCTGGTTCAGTCCCTCATTTTAAGACAATTACGGCACTCTTCAGGTAGCCCCTCTCCATTGGCTGACTGTGTGATGAGCACTGGGATGTGTTGGGTGTCTGCTGATAGGCAGGGACACAGTCCTTGCTTGTTGAGCCCCAGGGAGCAGGACGGTTGAGCAGGCTAGACACAACCCTGGCTGAGGCCTCAGGTGCAGCCATGGTCTGGCAGTGTTGAGGTCTTAGCAGTGCCACTGACTTCCCCTCTCTATTTTTTTTTTGCCAAGTCCGAGCTCTGAGCAGGCCTGTCTTGGTCACATTCACGTCCCTGAGCCAGCACAGGTGCAAGAGGTGCTCTAGGCCAGGTGTTCAGTTCCTGGCGGGGTGTGTGTGTGTGTGTGTGTGTGTGTGTTCTGTTCTCTGTGCTTAAGAATTGACAGGCTGCAGCTCACACTTTCCAGAACAGCCCCCTTGGTTTTCTCTGCAGCAGTTCTATTGTGTCCCCACCAGGCTCTGAGCACAGAACTGCTGCTGGTCCTAGGCCCAAACATCTGTGTTCCTAGGCTCTCCATGGTTGCCCTCCCTTCCCATCCCCACCCTATGTTATGCTTAGAGGCTCACTATCCCCCAGGACTCCTTGAACTGAAGAAGCTTATTTCCCAGCCTGCCAATCACAACTCTAGTATTTTTTTTCTTGCCGTGGGGACTTCAGCCCTGAACTCCCTCCAGTTCAGCTTCTTATTCAAAGGCTTGATTCAGCCAGTTCCTTGAGAAAGTCTTCCCCGAATCCTACCCTTGCTCCCTCCTCTGGAATCCAGCAGCATTCACTGTTCACGCCATACACTTGGCACTTAAAATCTACCTACTATTCAGATGAGATCAGGCACTTTGAGGGTGTTAAGGCAATAGACATCTAAGCAGGACCCCTCCATGGCTTATACATCAGCTCCTGCCTCCAGGTTCCTGCCCTGTTTGAGTTCCTGTCCTGACTTGATGGACTACAGTGTGGAAGTGCAAGCTAAATAAGTCCCTTCCTCCCTAACTTCCTTCTTGGTCATGGTGTTTCATCACAGCAATAGAACACCTAAGATACCACCTTTGTGTGGTTTTAGTCTTGTGGGCAGTGTGAACATATATTAATACTAGGGAGTGGAAGGAGGAAGAATGGAGGAAGAAGAGAGCAAGGAGAGGGCAAGAAGCCCTGAAGGTAAGGGGTGATGTGGGAGAGAGCATTCCACAAAGAATGTGACAAGCATGAAGGCCCAACGCAGCCAGAGCTCTATGGATCATTAGAAGAGTCATTCTGGAGCTGGGAGACAGAGCTCAGTTGGGTGAAGAGCTTGCTGTGTAAGCATGAGAATTGACTTTGGTCCCTAGCACACAAGGAAAACCTGCTCGTAGTGACACCTGTCTTTAATTCCAGTGCTAAGGAACTAGAGACAGAAGGATCTTTGGGGCTTCTAGGCCAATCAGTCTAGTGAATTCCAGGTTCACTGAGAGGATCTGTCTTGAAACAAAAATCCCCATTATGTAGGAAGGATCATAATTCCTGGAATACTGGAAAGTTCTGAAAGGTTTGGGCTAAAAGCTGCTCTGGCCTTACTTCACAGAATTGTCTTCACTGTAGGTGGTTTGCTTCTCTGACATTAGGTGATTGTCTCCTGGGCACAACACATCATGGATTTTTACCTGGTTGGGAAGGTAGGTATTTCAATATGTTCTTGTGCCAGCGAAATGGATCAGTGACTAAATGTGCTTGCTGGCTAGCCTGATGGCCTAGCTGGCTCTGTAAGTTGTCCTTTGGCCCTCACAAGCACACCTTGTCACATGCGAACATGCACACACATAAATAAATGTTTAACAAAAACAGTTTCCAATCTGGATAACAATGATAAACCTTTAGATCCCGGAAGCTCAACAAATTGCAAACAGGAGGGGCTTAAAGGAAACAACAGCCAGGTACATTTACTACAATATCCAGAGAGAGCCTGAAAACCACAGAACAGGGCACTCAGGAAAGGAGGCAAGGATGACAGCAGACTTTGGCAGGTGACAGTGGCAGAGAGGAGATAACAGAATGACGGTGTCAATCAAACACAAAGACAGCGCACCAACTTGGAACTTATTGCCCAGAAAAGAACAAAATCCCCTCCAAAATGAATGGTAAATCTGGGGTGACTTTAGGAATGCCTCCCCACCTAAGCTGCAAGGTCCCAAAGTACAGGGCCACAGCGCAGCCAGACACCGGTTTGGACCTGATACCAGTAGATTTTTCACGTTTACTCTAGTGGCCCAAGGGCAAGGGACGATGTCCAGGTGAACCAGCCTAGGGCTTCCCGGGAGGGCTTGAGCCTCCCAGAGTTTGGCATGCACTCTGCTCACATAGCAGTTGGTGGTATCTGCGTATTTCAGGGGATGCCCAGGCTGAGGGCAGTGTCTCTGAGGGGTTCTCCACCCTGAACACCCTCACAAAAGCAATGTGGGTGGGGAGTGAGGGTGCAACGCAGAGTGATACGAACATGCCCTTGTTCTCACCCATCATTAAGGTATATGAATGGAGAAGAAACCTGTCAATCTTCTCAAAAGTCAGGAAAAATACATTTTAGTTGTTCATAAGGTCCCTTGTAGTTTCCATGGCTACTGAGGTGCCCCAGGTAATGGGATGAGAAGGCGGTGCTGTCTTCAGCCAAGCACATGACCCTGTCACTTCTATGCTGGAGTAAAATCTGTGTATGCTCCAAAGTTGAGGCTGGAATCTCAGGCCAGAGAGTCCCAATCTGGCTTTTTTCATAGGTGGGAAACTGGGACAGGCAGCCAAGTCACTGTAAACAGCAGAAGGGTAACATGAACCTCAAGTCTTCTAGGGCCACTCCACAGGCTGATCAGAGAGGGGCACTCTGAGACTCTCGTCCAGCAGAGCCCTGGTCTGGTGAAGAGCAGGGCTTGTGCCCACCTGTGTCCCAGGCCCTTCTCTCCCTTTCACTTATATTCCTTGTCTGCTCAGGTTCATCACTGCCTCCCTCCTGACTGGACTCACACACTCCTCCATTCTTGCTCCTTAGAGCTTCGCCTGCACTAAGTCCTTGCTTCCACCTGCCGCCATCTCCCCGGAACCACCATAGGCCTTACCATTGCCTCAGGCTTTAGACTGCCCCTGTGGGGAGCTCTCTTGACCACTGCTTATCTGCCCTCTGGGCACCCTCTCAGTACAGGGCCCTTGTACTATGTGCAATGGCCTGGGGCCCCGTTCCAAGCCTGTCGGAAGCTCTGTGCCCAGTGACAACAGGCAGGGTAGATCTGCCTACCTGCCTGAGCAACTTCTCCTTTCCCTTGCTTCTTGCACACCCAAGCTCTGCCTCCTCTCCTCCTCACCTCCCTCCTGACTCCTTCTCCGTGAGCCACGACTTTGTCTGGATTCTCATGTGGACACATCAGCAGGACTGGAGTGGTCCTGAGCCAGCAGGGGCAAGGGGGATCCTCAGTCCTCCACCTAGTCTCCTTTTCCCCAGTATCTGTTCAAGTCTCTGCCAAGCCTGGGAAAGCAATGCCAGCATTAACTACATGAACATTTACGGAGTGCCCATTCTGTGCCAGCCATTGTGTTTTCCCCAGCCATTGGTTTTTACCAGCTGTGGCTGCCACAGTCATTCCCTCTGCTCAGGCTGGGGGAAAGGTGAGGAAAAGGATCCTATTCCTTATTCCTCCCCATCACTTCTCTAGATCAGTGGAATTGGGGCAGACCGAACAGCAGGTGCCAGCCATAAGCTTTCATCTCTGTATGACCTATTCATGATATCACATCTGGAGTGCTTGAGCCAGGCCACTCTTGGGAACTATCTAAAAACACAGACTCAGTCAGCTCCCTTTCTCCCCTGATATGGACCTTGTACTACCATGGACATGGCAGAGTCTTATTTTGGTGACTTTGGCCTCAATCATATGACTTAACCAAAGAAACGGAGGCAAAAGGGACCACATCCCAGTTCTAGGCAAAGTCTTGAAGAAGTATGCATTATGCATTCCTGGGATTCAGAGAGTGTGCTGAGAAAGCATATCGTCACAGGCTGTAGCTATGAAAGAGCCCTGAGAACCTGGACTGGACACCCATAATGAGTGGAACAGCCCCAGCTACTTACAGGCCTGCGGGCAAGAAGAGCTTTGCTTGCTATTTGTTGCTAAATGTCAGGACAGCTTGTTGCACAGTCACTATGCCAATAACTGATTGACACAAACATGAGCTATCAGCCTTGCTACTCAGCCTGAGACATAACAATAAAGCAAGGCAGACCAAGAGAATGTCCAGTGGTTCTTTGTTTCCCACAAGGTAGGCTTGATGAAGCTTCCCTAAGAGTTGGTGGTCAGAGAACAGAAGGGTGCCATGCTGTTGGAACAGCTAAGTGAAAACAGC
The DNA here is from genome assembly GCF_907164565.1 of Psammomys obesus. Classification (NCBI taxonomy): domain Eukaryota; kingdom Metazoa; phylum Chordata; class Mammalia; order Rodentia; family Muridae; genus Psammomys; species Psammomys obesus. Next base: position 53,533,182 of record NW_026585895.1, on the reverse strand, counting down.
TCTTCCAGAGGCATGGGATCTTCCAGAAGCCTGCATCACATGCCTTCAGAATGGCAGCTAGGCAGTGTCTCCAAAGCGGCTCCTTCCTGTCCCTTGTCTGCAGAGGGCACAGGGTAAGACTGGGTGTGTCTCTGGGTGTGTGCCTGTGTGTACATGTGTATCTCTGCATGAGTGTGTTTCTTTCTTGTAGTGCTGGATAGAACTCAGGGCCTCCTGCGTGTTAAATGAGCATTCTACTACTGAGCTACATCCCTTCTGTGTGCATATGTATCGTGTAGATGTGTATGCTTCTGTGTGCCTGTTACATGCATGTACCTGTTGTGAGTTTGCATATGCGTATTTTGTGTGTTTCTGCATGTCTGTCTCCATGTGGATGTCTCAGTTTGTATCTTCTGTGTGCATGTGTATCTGTCATGCGTGTGCATGTGTGTCTGTGTTTATCACCACATGCATGTCTCTGTGTATCTGCTAAGTGCGTGCCATGTGTGTTTCATGGGTATATTTGTGAATGTCTCTGTGAGTGTCCATTTGTGTGTCTGCATGTGCATTGTGTCTCTGAGTGTATTTGCTGTGTGTAAGTCTTCCATGTGTGCATGTATGTGTTTAAGTGTGTCCCCATATGAATGTCTCTGTGTGCCTGTGTGTGTTTATGCTTGTGTCCCCATATGCATGTCTCTCTGTGTGCCAGATGTGTTTTCTGTTTCTGTGTGTCTACTGTGTGCATGCCATGTGTTTGCATATGTCCTCATATTCATGTCTGTATGTACTTGTGTATTTGTGTGTATGTGTCTGCCTTTGGCCCTGTTGTGCATGTCTGTGTGTGCATGTTTGTCTTTGCATGTGTCCTCAAGTGCATGTCTCTTCATGTGCCTGCTGTCCGTGTACATGTGTGTTTGCATGTGTCCCTGTGTCTGTGTCTCTGTGTATGTATCTGATGTGTGTGTGTGTGTGTGTGTGTGTGTGTGTGTGTGTGTGTACTGTATTGCTGACACACAGGAAGAAAATAGGAACAGAGTGGGGTCCAGGGTTCCTGCCATCCAGTGGATATCAGCCAGCCTTCTCAGCAGTAAGGGAAGGGCTACAAGTCCTCTAATACCAAGCTGAGTCTCTGCCTCCTTTTCTTCCCTAGCAGCACTTCAAGTAGTGGACATATGAGGTCCCAAGAAGGCCCCACCTGCATACACACTCTATAGGGCCAAGCCCTGAGCACCAGAGTCCTGTGCTGTCTGCCCAGCATGCAGCCTCGGTTTCGCTGGCACCTTTGTCTCCTCCCTAGCTGACTGGCATGGCTCATTCCCTCTGGAGCACCCTGACCTGCCGAGAGCATTTTCATTTTAAGAAATGGGGCTCAAGCCAGGTACAGTGGTGCATGCCTGTAATTCCAGCACTCAGGGAGGCAGAGGCAGGAGGATCTCTGTGAGTTCAAGGCCAGTCTGGTCTACAAAGTGAGTCCAGGACAGCCAAGGCCAAACAGAGAAACCCTGTCTTGAAAAATCAAAACCAAACCAAACCCCAAACCACCAAAACCAAACCAAACAACAACAACAAAATGGGGCTCAACTGGATGTGGTGACACACATTTTTAATATAACTACTTTTCCAGACAGCCTGGGCTACCTGCTAAGACCTTGTCTCAAAAACAAAACAAAACAAAACAAACTAACAAACAAAACCACACACAAGACATAAAAACCACCAAACGAAATAAAACAGGATTTGGGGATTTTTCAAGTAAGCAGAAGCATCTTGCAGATTAAATAATCTTCACAAGTCATGGTAATGAAGTGGCAGTGTTGACCCCAGGGTCTGATGGGGTGAGTTGCCCTCCGTCAGGAATGCTGAAATGAAACAATAGGCCCCGGGGCCTACAGCCATGTAGCTGTATCCTGCGATACTCCTCTGTCCTGAGGACACTGGGCAGGGATGCCCTCAACGGGAGTCTTTCCCAAGGCAGATGCCACTTCTGACTCTAACAGCGGGTATCCTGATCTGGAGGCCATTCAGGGACACACACTAGCCACTACACCCTCCGGAAGATGGGGTTGACCCTCATTCCACATGGAACGATCATCGTGTCCCAGGCACTCTACTGGCTGCTGGGGTTGGAGCAGCTGGTAGAGTAATGAGTAACAAGCAGCACCTGGCTCAAGACCTCCCAGCTTCGATGCAGACAAGACCAGAGGGGAACAGACCTGACACTGACAGGCAGCAGGCAGTAGGGAGAAGACTCCCAAAGGAAAGGTCTCAGAGAGTTCCAGAGATAGCACAGAAGCCAGCATGCAGAGGTAGGCAACAGGCTGAGGTTGAGAGTACGGATCCATTCCATACAGGGCTCCGTGGGCTGCACCAGGGTGACTGAATTTCAGTAGGGATAGCATTGGTTTTAAGTAATGACTTTCAGCCACACATGGCAAGGAGGCTGGTCAGCAGCCTCTCTCCTTGATCCATGCCCAGAGACTCCAGAATCCACTGGGTTCCTACAGGGCCGAGGATCATCCCTGGTGACAGAAGGGGAAGCCACGCCTGTCTTTATATGCCAGGAAACTGGAGCAAAAAGAGGGTCAGTAACCTGGCTATTTTCACCAGCAGGCCCTCAGTAACTTCCAAGGGTATGGTTGACTGCAGACCCTATCTCTTCCCATGCCTCCCATTCTTTTCTCTTCTTTTGCCCTCCCTCTCCCCATCTCCTGATCAATGAAGTAGGGCTTCCAAGGAGAAAGCAAGACACAGACCAGTGGGAATATGAACAACTACGAGAGTGATTTCCCAAGACACCATGCCATTAAACAACCTTCTGCAATGGAGTTCTGTTTTGTAATTAGAGGGTGTCTCATGTGGGAAGCCTCATGAAGGTAAAAATCACAGACTGTATTCTTTCATTTTGTAAGTAGGTTTATATGGAGCTTCCCACGTAATGAGTGTTTTAACCAAACAAAGGCTAGACACAGGTAAACACCAACAGTCCTTACGTCAACCGAGTGGCAAAGACAAATGCATTTTAGAGAAAGAGACACAGACTACCCCCCACATCCCCATCCCATCTTCTTCCCAAGGAGATGTGACCACGGTCTCTCACATATAGAGGGATAGTGCCAGTCCTGGGGTAAGCCAGCCTGGACTGGGGGGCTCTGGAATGGGCTCATTCCAGAAAAGGAAAAGGAACCGTAAGTGGGTGTCTGCCTGTAAACTGGAAAAGTGAACATCTTTATTTTGCCTTAGGAAAGTTCCTGGATGTTCCCAGTGAGACTGTGTATGCCAACCCTGAGTGAGAGGATTTGGAAAACACAGTATAAATATTATATTTCAAACACTATAAGGTGAGCCCAGACATGCTTCGAGGAGTTAATGGTACTTCCAGTGTCCTCCTCACTGCTACCCAGAGCTCTGTAGCCTTGCCCTACGCACCTCCTGCTGCTCCTGGCACACTGAAAACAAACAAGAACTAAGGGGGCATACTGCTAAGCATGATGGGTGGTCCAGCAGCAAGTGAGATGACCTAGCAGGGATATGTGGGAGCCTGCAATAGGGGGTCCTTAGGCCAGCACCAGGAGGAAGAGATTGGCCAAGCCTGCCTTAGGAACCAAATCATAGGAGATGAGATTTCAATTGCGCCCATAGAGACCCAGTTAGAAGCCAACGGGATACCCTGGAGTATCCCCATCTGGTACTTTCTTTCCCTCAGAGAAAAACCAGGGCTATTTCCAGAGCCCACTGGTTGCCAGCAAGCATTCTTAGATGGCCTCTCTTGTCTCCAGCGACAGCAGCAGTGTCTGGCCTGCGTGCAATACCTGCTCCCTTGACTATATATGTACCCAGAGGGACTTGGCTGATTTTGCATGCAGGGTGCTCTCCCTGGCTGCTCCAGCCTGAGGTGATTTTCATAGAATTTAGAGTACCTGCCTTCATGCCTCATGCTGCCATCCACACAGAACCTTCCCACACTACAGTTTAATCCTGTTCACATGCCTCCTCCCACTCTCTCCTCCCCCGGCCAGCCACTAGGACTTTCCACTCAAGACCCAGTCAGTCTCTAACAGACAGACCCTGTGGATGGCACACAGGCCTGTTGCCAATCTGTGAGTCAACAGCCGTGCCCTGCAAATGCCTGGACCAGAAAGTTGGGCTGGGGCTTTGTGACAGAGGATAAAGACCTGAAGCCTGTCCCCAGTATGGGGGCAGGGGTCAAAACAAAGCACAAGAAAGGATCACTCTTGAACAGGAACACTGAGGTCCAGTGTGGCTGCAGGGGAGCATGTAGGCCACAGGAAAGGATTCGAGGGATTCGAGGGCTTTTAGTCTGCACATAAATAAGCCAAGAAAAATTGAATTGATTTTCCTTTTGCAGCAAACACACACTTCTTTTAATAAAAATATTTGAATATATTATAAGATGAATATATATTAGGTAAGCACACACAATGCATAGCATAAAAGAGACAAAACCACCCATCGTTGCTTTGTGTAAGCAGGGGCTGTTCCTGTCATGGTGGCTGGCATGGGAGTTTGCTAACCCAGGGTCAGGGAGGCAGAGCTCCCACTTCCAGAGATGTTAGCTGCTGGGTTCCTAGGCCACAGGCCAAATGCCAAAAGCAAGTAAGAGCCAATGATAGACGCCTCTTTCCCAGACCTGGAGCAGGCCCAGCAACCGGGCAGAGCAGCCTGGGCCTACCCAAGGATCACCTTTGTCACTGGGTAGCCTGCAGGAAGCTGGGAGCTGGTTGTAAGAGCCAAACCGCAGGTAATGACAGCTTTGCCCATTGTGGTTTTTGCCTGTTTGATGAGGGCATCTCTTGTCTACTCTGAGGCTATCTTCTGGTTTGGTCAGGAAGTGAGTACCATGGGAGTTTTCCAGCAGTGTGCACTCTTCTAAGAAGCTGAACCCATATACAAGGTAAATAAAGAACCCAGGACCAAGAGGTTAAGTAACCTCACTAGAGATACATACTTTAAACATAAACACTGTCCTCATCAGTTCGTAAGGCTGTGCCACAGTGCCACCCTCAGCAGCCATGGAGGTGATAGTCTGTGACCCTAGGAGCCTGGCTTGTTCCCCAACAACTGCTCAATCCTCTCCTGATTTCCAGATAGCTGTGCAGCTCTTCTCCACAGACAGAGCTCTGGCTCTGTCCACCTTGTGTTTGAGACAGGGCCTCTCACTGGCATGGAGCTGTCCAAATGGGCTAGGGTGGCTGGCCAGCAAGCCCCTAGGATCTGCCTGTCTCCATCTCCCCAGTTCCTGGATTACAAGTATGCATTACCATGCCTGGCTGGCCCTACTCCCCCTTCTGGGTTCTAGAGATCAAACTCATGTCCTTCTGCTTGCAAGCAAGCACTTTACCAACGGGGCCTGAGCCGACTCCTCAGCCTCCTACTGGAGGAGTTGGACACTAGCACAGGTAACTGGCTCAGTCTGGCTGGAGCCACTCCCACCGATGCCCCTTCGGGTGTGCTGGGAGGACCCAGAAGACCAGAAGCAGTATCCCACTGGAGTGGAATGTGTAAACAAGGGCCACATTGGTGCTGAAGGAAAAGCCCTATTGCAGGCCCGCAGGGATGCCTCCTCACCGCTCACACAGCTCATCCCACGCTCCAGTGCAGGCCAGCCGGGGTGATGTTTGCTTAGTCCTGGGCCATGTTCCTACTACTCCAGCCCACCACAGCAGCCCACACAGCTGGCATCTGCTCAGTGCCTACCGTCCTGGTCCAGATAGACATAGTGACCTCTTGCCTTTCCTCTCCAGTCAGGCTCTGTATTGTTAACCCACAGTGTTAAGGTAAAGTCTGACCATTGTTCACCAAGGTTTAGATTTCCACATAAAGACTACTCACAGATCATAGCTTACAGGCTAGATCTGACCACCCAGCCCATCTCCAGCCTCCTCCCCTACAAAACCTTTGGACATTAGGGACACAGTCCCTGTGTCGTGTCTTAAGAGTGTAAATCAAGAACTCACATGCCAGGCTCTGCACCCCAGCTTCCCTTAAGGGTTTGGGCCACAGCCTCCCTGTGCCTTGGGCTAGCAAAGCTTATCCTTCCCACGCCTTTCAGAGCAGCCCCCAGCGAGGGAGACAAGGCAGAGGAGTGGGTCAGAAGTGGCTTCAATAACTTAAGTCTCTTCCAGGAACCCAATTCCTGGGGGAATGGAGAGCTTTGGGAGGAGAGAGGAAGAGGAGCTGGCAGACGCAGCAGCTCTGGCCTGGCTGAATCCCCTTTGGAGTGAATCCAGAGGGACCAAGACTGCGGGGAAGTCATCACAGGCAAGGCAGCTACAAGGTAGGCAGAAAGCTCCTTCCCATTCCACTATGTCTTCATGATGCCACTTCCCGTCCCACTACATCCTCATGCTGCTCCAGGTCACGCCTGCACAGGTGCCACAAACACCCACAGGAAGGCAAAAACACCTTATTTTCGTAGATGAGGATGCTGAGTGATTTGCTGAAAACCTGGGCCTTGAATCAACATGCCCACCATACAAATCACCACTTTCCTGCCACCCAGGTGAGGGCTTGAAAAGGAGAATGGGAGTGGTGGCAGGGTGGGAGTGGACTGGGCAGTCTGGGCAGTCTGCCACTCTGCCTTCCCCAACCCCTGAGAGTTTAAAGTCCAATATAATTGACTGTGAGGTGATAAATTTCTGCTTTGAGCACTATCATCATTCCTCGCTGGATTGCTGGGTCTGCAGGCACCAGTCCCCAGACAGCAGAGCCTCACTCCAAACCAGCACCTGGTGTCTAAGCACCAGGCTTAGACACTTAGATCCAGCCCCAAAGTACAAAACCTGGGTGACAACATACTTAGAAGATGGGGTCATCAGGATTGGGGGTGGGGGACGACTAAGAGGAACCTTAGGGGATGTGAGACTATCTGGGATCTAGAAAGGAACAGGGACTGGCCCAAGGTCACTGAGAAAGATGGAAAGAGCTGGAAAAGTCTTGACTCCTCCAGCTGTGCCCATGTTCTCTGTAAGGTCTTTGTCCATGCTAGCTGGCACAGCAGAAGCCTGGGGCTCTGGGGCTCTGGGGCTCTCTCCCCCCTACAGGGAAGGTGAGGGTGGAGAAGTCACAGCATATCCTGGCCTCCCACATCTCATGGTGCTGGCTTGCCCCAGAGAGACAATGAGGTTCTCCAGCTCACCACCCCAACAGGTATCCTAGGCACACAGTTTGGGAGCTGTGCCTCCTCCCAGATCCTAGACCATTCAGGAGGCATCTCCAAGCTTTACTAGTGGGTCAGCACCTACGGAAGCTCAGGTGACAGGGACAAAGACCCCAGCACAAGACCACTCTATGTGTCTCTTCTATGGCATAAGGTAAATGTACCACACATGACCACCAAAGAAAGGGAGAGAGAGAGAGAGGAAAGGGGCAAGTGAGACCCTGGCCTCAGGAATAAAAAGAACTTCTCAAAGCCACACAAAGTTGCAGGCACTCGGCAAGCCTGTAGCCCACGTATTCATGAAGGGTTTCAGCCTCCTCCTACTGGCCAGAGGTGTGAAGCCTGGAAAGTCTTAGCCTTGGCATGGTGGCTTAATTCTCAATTCTACCTCGAGAAGAGGAAGGTGGGAAGAGGGGCCTTTGCACTTTTCTGCAGCCATAAACTTCTGGGAGAGGAAAGCTGTCCCTGGAAACCTGTCAAGAATTTGACCAGCATAGGAAGGAGGGACCACAGGGCAGCAGCCCAGCACTATCCAGGAGGGATAAGGGGACATGCTGGAGCATGTAGAAAGGTCTGGGAGCTTGTCACTCAGGCTTCTTGCCCCAGAGTCATACCAGCAGAGCCATGTGCATCCATGTGACACTGGCCTGGGGAGAACAGGTCACTGAGTGGAGGAGAGAGTGGAGCCAGGAGGGTGGATGCGAACCTGCTTTCGGAGTCCCGGTGTCTGGAGTGTGTCGTTTCCGGCTGGAAAAACACAACTGCCTGCCTGTTGTGCCCCTCCTGTCCTCACTATTTAAGATGAGGTTTCCAACAGCATAGGAAAGGAGTGACAGAGGTTCCACCTGTTAACTGTGACCTTGAATAAGAAGCCAACTTCTCTAGGCCTCAGTTTTCTAAGCTGTGGAGCTTTCACACAGGGGCTGGACAGTCAGCAGTAGCCCACGCAACACTGACCTGCTGAGGAGCAAGACTCACCACATGGAACGAAACATCTCAGCTCCAGGCAGGAAGGAATGAATGGAGCCAGGTTTCCAGTCTCTTCCGACAAACTTTCTCTCCCCACACCCCTTCCCCCAAGCAGGTCACCCTTGGAGGGAAATAGAGCATTTCTTCTGTCTGTGGCTTCCTCTGCCTCTCAGCTAGGACCCCACTGCCTGTCTCAGAGCACTTGTATGGTGAGTCGCAACGGGAAGGGAAACGCTGTACAGGCACCTGTACAGATAGGTCAGGGCACCTGATGCAAGGTGGCCAGGGCAGGCTGCAGTGGGTATTCCAGGCGAGGTGGGCGCAGAGCCCGGGCTTCCCAGCCTGCATCGCCTGCTCTCACACCGTGACCTGCGCAGCCGCTTGGCCCTTACCTTGAACCATGGGAACCACGCTGCCCCGACTAGCGGAGGACTTGGACACACGTGACGGGGCGGGCGTCCCTCTGTCCAAGGCACAGTGAGTAGCGGCAAATGCAGCCCAGGCCAAGGCCGGTGGAGCCTGCTGGGGCCGGGCTGGGAAGAAGAGCGCCAAGAGGCTCCTGGAGGCCCCAGAGGAGGCAAGTGCGTGGCCAGCCGAGAGTCTCTGCCAGCTGCGCGCTGCGGCCGCGGCTCTGGACGCCCAGCTGCCTCCCTGCTAGCTGCACGCGCGACTCCAGCCTAGTCCCAGGCGCGGGGCGCGCGCTGGAGCGAAGGGCGCGCACGCGCTAGCCTGCTGAGGAGTGCGCGCTGCGGCCCGGCGCGCGCGCCGTCGGCGGCGGCTACGGGGAGCAGGCGAGGAACTGTCCCTGGTGCTGACGCTGGTCTGCGGTCCCCTGCGCTGCGGACACACACAAGGTCTAGGGGCCCACACCCCAGTGCGCGCCCTGAGGAGTCACCACCAGCCCATTTCTTTCTCTCTGATGTCTGTGGTCTCTGTGGCGATGGGATTTACCTGGCTGTGGACAGCACAACCCTGGAACAGGTCCCTGGTCCTTCTTGTTTCTGAGGTGACTAACAGCAGGGCCTTTAAGGCTGATCTGAAAATGAAAGGCAAAAAATGCTCAGAGGCATAGCATACATGTTTGATAAATGCTCACCTTTGCTCTTATTTGTTTCCTTTCTCTGGGTCAGTCTGGTGTAGCAGTGCCTGGTCTGTAGTGGGCTGGTGGGTGACTGGGGCCTGTGCTTGACTCAGGTCTCCAGCCACTAGGGAGGAAGCAAATCTCTGCTGCTTTACTCCCAAGTACAGCACTGGGCTAGTGGTTGGGAGTTAAAGCAAGGCAGATTTGAGCTGGATGTGAAGAAGAACTTTCTGGTCTTACCTCTTGAGAAATATGTCCCCAGGACAAGCCCCTATCCCTGGAGATGTTCAGGAGTGGGCTGTGACTGCAGACCCCAACCTGAGGGGAATATATATTGAGTGAGGCTTTGAGTTAAAACACACCACACTCGGAGAACCTTCCTGGATCACTAGGCACTCTCTACGAATGCTTGACTGTGCTGGGATTGACTGGACACTCTGTAAGAAGCACTGTCCTGGTGGGAGGAAATACGTCAGCCTATCCTGAGGGGCCAGAGAGCCGGTGGAATCTCCTTCCCCTTTGCCCACTGACTGGGCATAGAAGGACCAGCAACTCATTCCAAGACATGCCACAGTGCCAAAGAAACAGGTGCTTCAGCCAGACACCTGCGCCCGCGCGCGCACACACACACACACCCTGCCCACTCCCCTGCTGATCCTTCCTCATCAAGCTCCTCAGCAATAGTCAGATCCTTGGTGCTTGAGAGTTTCCTTATAACAAATTGGGAATATCCTTCATCCCACTTAACTACCAGAAAAAGCTGGCCCTGCCTTTAAGTATCTCTACCCCTTTTGAGATGGGTAATTAATTGTCACCTGTCTCACTTCTCCAGGGACTGGTGGCTGTGTTTGATTCATTAATTAACTTCTCAGAGCCTGCTTGCAGCAGGCTCTTATCTCACAGTAAACATCACTTGTTATGTGCTCAATGCATTCCAGATGCAATGCTAAACACTTGCACACATTGTCTCATTTAGCCAGCTCAGCAACAGCCAGGGAGAGCCAGCCAGGACCCGTTTTGCAGGTGAGAACAAATAACAGGGTCCTTGGCAGCAGACCAGAGCTGGGGCTCAATGACTCCCAAGCCCGAGCTTATCAGCCTATTTGTAGATCTCCCAAACTCGCCAGCATTCCCACTCAGAGACAGGACAATAGACTCCATAGAGATGATTCTACATAAGAGGAGGACAGAGAGCCCAGAGAAACCAAGAGGAAACAGCACGCTAGCCAGCCAATCAACTCCTGTAGCCATTTTCCTTCAGACTCAGTCAGGACTACTTGGCTTTTGGTGATTGTCTCAGAACCTTAGATGCTGTCAGTCAAAAATTTCAAAAGAAGCCGCGCCATCAAATCCTGCCTTTTCCCACCAGCTTATCCACACTTTCCCTTGTTCACATGTCCACATCTGCCACAAGATAGTGAATGTGGTAGCCATGGTCTGAGCAGCCAAGCACCCAGGAAGTAGCTTGGCCTTTGCCTCTGGGCTTCCTGTGTAGAGCAGAGAGATGCATTCCCAGTTCTTGGGATGGTGTGACTTTATTTAGTGGTATCCATCTCACTTAAACAGCGATTGGCTTCAATGATTCACAGCATGCACATGTGTACCAATGTCCTTGCATGTAGAGGTCAGAGGTCAACATTGGCTGTTTTCCTCTGTTGCTCTCCTTATTTTTTGAGAAAGAGTCTCTCTCTGAACCTGAAATTTACTGTTTTGGTTAGATTGGCTGGCCAGCAAGTACTCAGGATCCTCCTATCTCTGCTTTCCCCAAAAACTGGGGTTACAGACACATGCTGCCACACCTAGCTTTTAGTGGGTGCTGGGAGTCAACACTCAGATCCTGTGCTTGCACAAGGGCATTATCTTCTGAGCTGTCCCTCCAGCTCTTGTTACCTTTACTTCAAAACATTAACAGAGGGGTGACCTGTAGGCAAAGATTTTTTTTAAAGCCCACTTTAGGGTTCTTAAACATTTCTCCCTCCCTTCCAACCCACTGACCAGAGGTAGGAGAGAAAGAAGGTTATTAGGAAACAGGAGTTGTATACCTTTTTAGGCATAGTTCCACTTTTCATTGTCCAGTCCAAATGCCAATATCAAACAGCAACAGGAGTCAGCACAATTCAGCAGAAATAGCAAGGCTCCACTGAATCAAAACCAGTCATCAAAAGTCACGAGACTCAGATGGATTGCCCCAAGAAGTTCTCTGGAACATTTCGAAGGATAAAGACCATCTAAGCTATATAGATCCAAAAAGCATTGTCTCACTGTCTGTGGGCTTCTATATATCTTCTCCCCTTGGAGTCCACTCATGCATGTTCTCAGTTGGCCAAAACCATGCCCCTCACGTGCTCACAGCAAAACATTCTGTTCCCTCTCACAAGACAGCTTCTAACAAAAGATTACATGACACATCTGAGTCTTCAAATAAATCAGAAATATCAGCTTCAGTGATGTGACTTTCCTAAAGTCACACAGTCAGCAGAGAAATGCACAGAGCAGATTTCATCTGGATAATGGACAGTGGTCACCACCCAACTTGCTTTTTGTGTATGGAAGCATGCCTTGATTTTACTTTTTAAACTCTTTTCTAAAAATAGAAAAGGGAGGAATAAGGAGAAATCTCTGAGCTGACTTCATAGAAACAACATACCATCAAGTTTCCTGAAACAGCAAGTTCTAGTATAGAAGAAGCAGAAACAGAAGCAGAAGAAGAAAAGAAGAAGAAGAAGAAGAAGAAGAAGAAGAAGAAGAAGAAGAAGAAGAAGAAGAAGACTTCTTAAAAAAAAAAAAAGTCCTCTAGCCCCACTCAGCTCTGCAGGCCAGGCAGCAGCAGGCTGCGAGGAGGGAGAGTGGGAGCCATTCCTCTACAGCAGGCTTTCCAGTTGCGTGGTAACTTCTAACCCTATGCCCAGCATCCTTCACTAAACATACAGTTTAGTGGATGTAACTCACACCTGAAAGATGGTGGAGGTGTTGAAAAGTGTCTAACACACAGCGACATGTGGGGCAGTTTGCAAGGCTTGCTCTCCAGTCTGGACAAATGTGGCTTTTGTAAGAAGTCTTTGATGCTATGGAGATGGGACATTTGGATGTAATTATAGGTGAACAACCTCAGGGCTGAGGGTTGATAACCTCTTCATCAGAGGCAAAGATATCAAGTCCTTCTCTCCAGTGTTCTGCAAATATTCAAGCTCAGGGTGCACTCTTTGGTGGGGTGGGGGAGAAAAAAATACTAGTGACCATGGAGGACTATGGGCATCCAGCCATACTTACACATCACTGTGGGTTAATATCTTCAATATGACAGGACCTGGAACCAAGGCAGGACAGGACCTTCAACAGAACAGGACCAAGAGTTTATAGATGGGGTTAACTGAGATTGGAAAACACCGTCTGAGGATGAGAATACCATCCTGTGGCATCCTCAGGATCCTGGGCTGAATAAGAGAAAGAAGCGGACTGAACACCAACATTCATCCCTCTGCTTCCTGACCGTAGATGCAATGTGACCCATGTGTCTGCCACCATGCCTTCTCCACCATGCTGGGATGTGCCCTCAAACTGGGAGCCCACACTTCCATCTGTGAGTTGCTTTTGTCAGGTGTCTTGTCACAGCAGTTTAAAAAAAGAAGTAACACAGTCCTTCCACATTGTGAAATAGGCACTGGGTCCTCTGGCTGGAAGGGCCTCCACCCAGATTCTGCTCCTGATGGGCAGTGTCATTCTGCAGAGCAGAAGAAACAATGCACTCCTGGAAGAAGGAGGCTTCTGCCAGGACCTGCAGAGCCAGGGCCAGAAACACTCACTAAATCTCTTTCAGGGAACCCTCAGGAGGGAGTGAGCTTGTGACTCCAGACATATCATAGTGAAGGCTTGTAGAGACCCTTTCTGTCCTGGACACCTCGGAGACTTTGGAAGGGGTGGTGCTGGCTGATTGGCAGGTATAGAAGTTCCTATTGTTGAATATCGCCTGGCTCTCTCAGGCTACAGCCCTGAGGAGTTCAGAAGTTGATTGAACATGTCAGGTGGCAGAATCATGCGTCTACCCAACTCCAAGTGATCTGCTCAGGTCGAGCCCATTCAGAGAATGAATGAATTAAAAATAATCAGGAACTCAGACACCATCCAGCAACCATGGTTATTTTTGTGATGTCTGAGGCAGAGTTACCCTCAGGTCTCAGATCAAGGCCTGTTAGATTGCACAGCTGTGAGGGATGGCCGGGAAAAGCGAAGCATGTGAAAGATGAAGAGGGTTAGACAGGTGTGCAGGAGAATGGAGACTGTGGGCAGGAGCGGTGCACACAGGCGTGCGCAGCCCGAGGGACTGGGGTGCGTCTCTCGTAGTTCCCAGCAGAAGCCTCATCTTCTTGGGAAGCACCTGTGATGGCTTTTAATTACCGCCACATCCTAAAACATTGTGACAGTGTGCACGATGCACTCATTCTTGAGAGATCATGGAGGATGATAGATGAGGAGGTAGCAACGGGAACCAGCCCCAGATCTCCTGGGGTTCCTCATGTGAGTCACAGGCTGGAAAATCTTGGTGTGGGTGTTGCAGGGGAAGCCGGCATCTGAGGATTTATTATTCCAGGACCTTCACTGGCTCTCGGGATGCTTCGCTCCAGAGAAGCCTTAATCAGGAGGGCCCTAATCAGTCTTTCATTCCCCCAGGCAACTGGCTCCAGCAATCCAGATGGAGCATTCACTCATTCATTCATTCATTCATTCATTCATTCATTCATTCATTCAGCACACACTCTGGATATGGGGAGACCAAAGAATGAACCCTTGTATTTTGGAAGCTCAGAGGTAAGTAATGTCTCAAAGTAATGAGGTCCCAACGGGTGAGGTCCTTTAAGTTGGGAGGTGGTTAGTGACAGGTAGGCATCTCTCCTGTGCTGTTCTCTGAAATATGTCGACAGTGGTGAGTGGAGAGCTAGTCTTTCCTTTGACAACTTCACAACAAGAAACCTGTCAAAACAGACAGGTCCCCTGGTCTCTGAAGTCCTTGCTGGTGATATCCTGAGCCCAGAGTGACACCCTCAGTCTATCATGTTAAAATAATAATAATAATAATAATAATAATAATAATAATAATAATAAACAATAATACATGAACAATGAGAGACTGACTCTTTGAATTATGTGAACCCCAAGTTAAAGCATCCTCCCCATGCCTTCCTGCCTCTGTTAGCACTGCTTTGTGGGGAAGTATACACTGGGATGCACTGAAAGTATGACACAGAATCCCTTCTATGACTGACACATGCAAATATGGTGACATGACAATAGAATGACAAGACAGACTTGAAGCCCTTTTTTTCTCCAGGGAAAGACAGTGTCTTTCTCTTGGGATGGAGTCTCCATGGAGAGCATCCACAGGCAGCTTTGCTCCTCTAGGAGCTGCTGCCCAGACCCAGGACCCATCTTGGGAACAGAGAATGAACACTTGGATTTATTTCTTGTTCTCCGGTCAGAACTGATAACTATTACCTGCCTGACACCTGCTGACAATCTGGAATGGGGTGAGAGGAGGCAGCATGTGGAGAAGATGGAGGAGGAGAGGAGAACAGTGGGATGGAGTTGGGGAGCAGGAAGAAGCATGCGAGATGAAGGCAGGAGGGAACCCCAAATCTTATAACTCTGTCAGGGGTTATGGGGAAAGGGTTTGGATGTGAATTGCTAAGCTCTGGCTTTAGGGGCTATCACACTCCTTCATCTGGGTGACCTGGGGCAGCAGGAGGGAGATCTCTGTGCCCTAAGCAGAGATACAAGCATCGCCCATTATCACCCACCATAAAGCCGAGGACAGTGACATGCCCAGCATCCCTCTTAGCTCTGTATCCCAGTGTCTGTGAGTCTATCACACCCCACTGCCATTCCCAGTCTCTTCCTGGGTGGCAGAGCAGTGAGGACAGAACTCTGTCTCTTGCATCCTGCTGGCAGTACCACTTCTGTGGCTGTTTGCGGAATGAACGATAAAACTTCACAGAGAAAGCATTTGCCTGAGGCCCTGTGATGTCGTGTGCACTGTCAGCAGCAAACACCCTTGGTTCTAGATTTTAGCCACCCAGACAAGCAGCAGTGAGCAGCAGAGCTTCCCCTGGCCACTCTGAGGCCACCAGTCTCAGAGATGCTTCATGTGGGATTCGTAAGGGGCAGGTTGACTAGGTAGGCACTGAGGTAGTGGGCAGCCTGGCAGTGCCAGCTGCCAGACCTACCTGTCTCCACTTCCTCAGGACTGGAATTACAACTATGCAGCCACCATGCCTGGTTCAGGTGTGGCTGCTGGAGTTCTGATTCAGGACTGCATGTTTGTACAGCAGTCACTTCATGCACGGAGGCATCTCCCCAGCCTCCACGCTGCCCTTTCTAAAGTTGCCTTCCTTTTCTGCAGTTGGGGGCTTAATTCTATTTGAGCTGGGTGTCTGGAGCCAAAGAGGCCAACTAGACTGGTTCACACATTCACTGGGTGAACGTGTACACTGAGCACATGCACCTACTATGTGCGTGCACACTGTGTAGTGCTGGGAAGCAGCCTAAGCAAGATGGGCTGCATTGCTTTCTCAGGAGCCCTTGTCCTGTAATCCCGTGGCCTGTGCCTGCAGTCAGGGTGAATTTCTGCAAGTAGCTGCAGGATAAAGCCCCACCCGCCTAGCTCAGCTGTTGGGTGACTCAGACTTGCAGGGGGTAACAATGGGGTTCCAGCCCATCCCTTTCTTACTGGTGCCTCTTCACTTGGTCCTATCTTGACCTCAGTTTCCTCACATGCAGCATGGAACTGCAAACATCTTTTTTCTGGGTTGGGGGTGGAGTGACCCTCAGGCTTGCTGGCTCAGCTGGTCTTGACCAGCATAAGTGCTCTGCAGGCCAAGCAGGCATCTCTACTTTCCCTGCTGGGATCTGCTTCCTGCTCTGAAGTTTCAGTGCTAAGGAATTCAGTGATGCTCTGGGGGCGGGGCAGGAGATCTGGGCATAACACCCCAGGCAAATGGCCTTGGTGGTTATCATAAAAGGGGCAGAAGACTCAAAACTGCTCGAGCTGGCATTCTCTGCCCCTGGCTTCATCACTATGCGCCTTATGGGCTCCAAACCCCGAGAGGCTGCCCCTCCTCCACTGGGCTAAGGAAGGCTTTGCATCCTTTCCCTTGGCAACGCTCTGGTTCCTGAGAGGCTGGGGGTGGGGACTTGCACACAGCAGAGCCCTGAAACACCTGCATGCAGCTCCCGGGAACATCAGCATAAAGAACACTAGCCCCAATGTCGATTTATTTCTGCTTCTTTTCCACCCCAGAAAAACCCATCAGAAATGCCTAGCCCTACCCTGACCCTTCCTCCACCCTTTCCACTACTGGCCAGATCAACCTGACATAGTGTCAGACACAGTTCCGGAGGGGTTGGTCCGGTTCAGGCCTGAGCTTCTGTCAGTGCTACCTGCCCTAATTCTCCAGGCTAGGGAGAGCTCTGGCCCTGCCTCCCCTCCAGGGCAGCATTTTTCCTCATCTACCCAGGTCTCTCCTGCATTTGCTTGTCTTTTATTGTGATGGGAGGATTGGGGTAGATGTGACACCGTGAAATCAACTGAACCTCAGCTTGCGTTTCACACTGCTACTGAGCAGAGGCTAGCCTCAAGCCTTTGTTTTGTAGCTAGGACCCATCTGGGAATGGTCTTGGGAGCTTGGGAAAAGATGGGCTGAGTTTCCATTTCTCCTCAGAGCCAGGCACTGAAGACTCCTCTCGGCTTTCTTATAGGACTTGGCTTATGGCTTCCGAGAGTGGAGGCTGAGTGGGCAGAGGATCTCATGGAAAGGTGTCTGTGGGTCACCTGGATATAAAGTGAAAATGGTCACCTTTGTCTAGGTGCACTGCGGGCTTCACTGAAGCTGCTGTGACTTCCAGAGTCCCGGTAGGTATAAATAAGAGGGAAGGAAGAAAAAGCATGGAGTTATCACAGCCTCCTAGTGGGGGCCTGTTGTCCTCCCCCCTTCCTGGGTGAAGTGGGGTTAGAGGAACATAGGTAAGTAGGGACTGCTAAGATGGGCTCCCTGATACTATCTCCCCACCCCACCCAAGAGTACTCTGGGAGAAGAAATAGCAAGAAGGCCCAGGAGTTGGTAACCAAGCAGGATCAACAGGGGAAAGGGGAGGTCCCAGGGACCTTATAAAACACCCAAGCCAGCTCACACCCTAAACAAATAAGTTGCCACTTTTTTTTTTTTTTTTTTTTTTTTTTTTTTTACTATTATTATTTTTCCTCTGCTGTTTGGTTGTCTGTCTTCCCTGGTATCTGTTCATGCCAGGGAATTCCCTAAACCACAGCCATCACCTCCATTACTCTGGTGAGGCCTCATTCCCTTCCTTCCCCCAGATGTGCAAATGGCATTGCTGCTCACCTGTGCCATTTGCTGCCTGGCCCACTGCTTGCACACAGCCTCTTTCATTAAGGTCTGGCAACCCTAGTCAGAGTGACTGGCCATTTCCTTCACAGAGATGTAGCCCCCTCCTCGCCTCAGGCAGGACCACACCTCCACACCTTGCTTGGACCCTACATGTGCATGGCTCCTAATCCCCTTCACTTGGTATCTAGTGACACCAGGAATCCTGCTCACACCTTTTCTGGCTACAGTTCCAACTCTGTATTTTATCTTCATATTGACCCCAGATGCTGTTCATACATTCTGGATGTGAAGCCTTCCTGACAGGGATGGATTGGTCCTTCTCTGCCTATTCCTTCTCATCTGCCCAGGACAGCTATGGCTGCATGTCTGACAGCCTTTGTGGAGTTTTTATACTTATCTTTTTTAAAAAAATGTAATCACATTTACTTATTTATTCTGTATACATACCTAGTTTATGTGTGGCAGTCAGAGGACAGCTCCTGGAAGTTGGTTCTTTTTTCCATCATGTGTGTTCCAGGATGAAAATCAGGTCAGCAGGCTGGGCAGCTCTTAGCTGCTGAGTCGTCTTGCTGGCCTGATAGTTTTCAACTCATCCAAGATTTCAAGATAGCCGCACGCAAAATAAGTTTAACCTTTCTCCTTTGTTCTGCGCACATAGGAGCTGGCTGTGTTCTTCTCCACTGTGCCAGCAGAGGTCTGTTCTTGGACCCTGTGCTGTCTACTTCATGGATGATGCTAGAAGCCTTTATCTCAGCTCTGCAGGTCAGTGTCACTTAGAAAACTAACATTCCCACGCCAGTGACTTTTTTTTTCTGTCATTTCTCCTTAGCTCTCAGTTGAATGACTTTTTATAAAGCAACCTGTGAGGTTTGGTCCTCTCTGACTTTAATTAAGATTGGGTTCAACTCTAAATTAGGTAGAAGAAAGTGACAAGGGGAGCCAAGTGACAGATGCTCAAAGGTACTACCATAGGTTCTGTCTATGCCCCTCCCTGTGCGATCTTACACAAGTTAAATAAGCTGTCTGTGCCATAGCCCCGTCATCTATAAAATGGGCTAATAGTACATAGATTATTCTTGTAGGCCTAGCACAGAAAAGCCTAATGCTATCACTGTGTATATTGAAACAACATCTCTTTAAGATAAGTCATTATTAGCCGGGTGTGGTGGCTCATGCCTTTAATCTCAGCACTCAGGGAGGCAGAGGCAGGCAGATCTCTGTGAGTTCGAGTCCTGGACAGCCAAGGCTACACAGAGAAACTCTGCCTTGAAAACAAAACAAACAAACAAAAAAAGGTAAGTCATTGTATTTACTTAGAAAAGGAAGAAAATGGAGGTAAGAGAGCTATGATGCACCCTTGATTACAAAGTACCTACGTTTCATATGTTCAAGACTTGTTTTCTTTCCTACTTTTCTGGGGACAGGGTTTCTCTGTGTAGCCTTGGCTGTCCTGGACTCCATTTGTAGACCTCAAACTCACAGATGTCCACCTGCTTCTGCCTGAGTGCTGGGATTACAGGCGTTCGCCAAAGCCTTTTCTGAGGTAACTTTAGTGGTTATTAACTTGCATGCCGGTGCCAGCCCTGCACAGAGACTACCCATTATTTGTACTTAGGTGCTTTTCTTCAACTCAGGAGAAAACTTTATGGTCCTCACACTCATCCTTAAGGGTCTTAGAAAGGTGTAGGGGTCTTGAACTGAAGCTGCTGGAGAGACAGAGTCCTTCGTCTGGTCTTCAAGGGCGCTGAGGAAGCAGTCAGTCAAGGTTGTGACGCAGACCTGCCAGCTGTGAAAGGATATCCAGCCGGAAGTAACATGAAAACAAGCTGCGCTGTGCATCCTCACTCCACAGCTTCCCCGTGACAGAGGAGGACAAGGACCCTGAAAAGAAAACGCAGAAAGGAAAGTCGCAAATATCGACCCAGCAGAGGCCCAGCCCTGACGTGTGGAAAATTCCACTTGATAAATTTGAATGAACAAATTGAAGATTTATTGGAATAAATTATAAGCCTAGCAAGATGACAAATACAAGACAAACACTTTTTAAAGATTAATGCTTTGGGCTGCTGAGATGGCTCAGCAGTTAAAGGCACTTGCCACCAGGTCTGATGTCCTGAGTTTGATACCCAGGACCCACAGATGAAAGGAGAATAAATTAAGTCCTGAAAATTGTGCTCTGTTCTCTACACATAAGCCATGGCAATCACCACCCTCAAAGAAAAGAATACAAAATAAATTAATACATAAAATATGAAATATAATCAGTTTTGTACAGTTTCCACATCCTAGGAATATGAGACTTGGAGAACCGATTGCAGATAAGCAGTCTAAATGGAGTGTGCTTGAGTCTGTGATGCAGACACATTGTGATAGACATACACAGCTTCTGGATGACGGTGGCGAAAGAACTCTTGTGACCTCGTTCACTCTGCTTTTCTTACGTTTAAAGTTTTTCTTAAAACAAAGAGAGCAACAGAGTCCACCGATGGCAGTTGCAAGGTTCCTTTTCTTGACACTGTACCCCTCTGGGTTTCTGCTGTCCCCCTCACTCTCTGTCTTTGGGCATCATCTTTTTTTGTGTTAGCGTTTTTGTTTCCTCAGAGCACACCTTGGACTAATTCTTTCAGAAAGGAGAGTACTGTAAATTAACTGAGTCTGGTTTTTATTTCATTCCAAAGCTAGAAAGCTAGGTTTAGAATTTGCCAGAAAGAAGCTGGTGTGGGTCTCTCCCCTGCAAGGGCATCTCTTCTTATGCCCAAACTCTAGGTATTTATTCCTTTGTGTCTATAAGTGCATATTTATGAAAGTGAGGAGCAGGAGGGTACAAGGTCAGAGGTCAATGTTAGAGATCTTCAGTCACTTTGCATCTTGGTTTTCTTAAAGTGTTTATTATTATTATCATTTAATTATGAGTAGGTGTATGTGTCTATGTAGGTATATGCACGTGAGTGCAAGTGTGTCTGGAGACCGGAGGCACCCAGTCCTCTGGAGCTGAAATTACAGTTGGCTATGGGCCAACTAACATGACTACTGTGAACCCAGCCTGGGTCCCTGGAATAGCAGCAAGTGCTCTTACCTGTTGAGTCATTTCTCCAGCTCCAAACCTTACCTTGTTTTTTGAGACAGGGCCTATGAGCCTGGAGTTCATCAGTTTGATGAGACTGGCTGGCCAGGGGGCCCTCGAGCCCTACTATCTGTGCTTCCTAGTGTTATTGTTATAGTCAACATAGGGCTCCTTGGTTTGTTTATGTGGGTGCTGGGGGCCAACCTGGGGCCCCATGCTTGCTTGGCAAGCACTCTGCCAGCCCACTCCTCCTAATTCTTACTCCCATTTGGCTTCTCTTGAACTTTCTCTTTCTTTACATATTCTGTGTCCTGGTGACTTGGGAATACTGGTCATTTTCTCTATTCTTTTCTTACACTATCCCTTTGGGAATGCCTACCATCCCCATGGAGACCTCTAGAGCTGGTCCAGGTCCCCCACCTTTTTCCTTCTGCCCTTTGCACTGAATTCCTTGGGCGGTACCTGCCTGATCTTCCAGCTCACTAATTTGCTTCTCAGATGTCTCTCTCTCTCTGCTTTTCAGACCATCTATTTTAAAATCTCCATGATCTCTAATTAGTTCTTTTATATAAAAGCTCGTTCTTGCTTCATGAATACAATAACCACATTTCTCTTTAAGGGCGGTAATTATACTTATTTTAGAGTCTCCTTCTGTTGATTCGATCAACGCTGTTTCCTCAGCCATCGGCGTTTCTGCCTCTTTCCACGCTGTCCCAGCTCACACATTTGGTCATGGGGGCAGCGTGCCCAGCTCTGTGGTTGAAATTCACCATTTACCTGTCTGTCACTGTGGAAGCTGTTTCTGCACTTCTAAGAGAAGTTAGAGAGGTATAGCCCCTTATCTGAGGTTTTGCTTTGTTTTTTAGCTACCAGAGGTCAACCGGATCAAAAAAAAAAAAAAAAAAAAAAACATGCCAGGGAAGACTCCAGAAATAAACATACATGAGATACATGAGCTACAATGCCTTTGAATAAGAATCTGGTTTGAGTCATTGTTCTGAGTTGCTATCAGTCTCTTACTGCATTTGACTTGTAAGTTAAACTTGATCCTAGGTATGTGTGGCCACATACCTGAGCATTTGCACAAGGGTTTCTGTGCATGTTCCCAGATTGGATGGTGGAGAGTTGCTCTCCTTCCATCATGGTTATCTTTCCTTGAAGTCATCAGGTGCCTGGTAACTGCTCTGCTTTGGCCTCTGGGTTAAGGAATACAAATAACAGCCAGGAACAAGCAAGTAGCCAGGCTGCTGGGCCAATGCAAAAGATGAGCAGCCCTAACCATGCTCTCCACAAAACTCCCATGGCCACTGTCCACTCCACCCTATGGCCAATGTATACTCTCTGCGATAGCCCAAGGCCACTTTTCACCCTACCCCATGACTACTGTTCTCTACAAGATGACCACTGTGCACTCCACCTCCACTGACCATCCATCTCCACTGTCCACTCCACACAGTCTACTCTCCCTGATGGCCATTATCTATCCATCCAATGAACACTGCCCATGTCACCCATGGGCACTGCCTACTCCACTCCACTGCCACTGTTTGCTGCACCCCATGGGCACTACCCACTACTCCCCATGGCCACTCTCTTCTCCATCCCCTGACCACTGTTCACTCCATGGCCAGTTGCCATGACTCTGTATCAGTTCCCATATCTCCCAAGATACTCTTTCCTCTTGTCTTTGCCTCCCTCTTACTGTGTGAATCTTACAGGAGTCTGATCTTGCTGAAGACTTTTTGTGTGGTACTGGTTGCTGAACCCATCATCTCCCAAAGGCAAATGAAGTGTTCTACCTGAGCTACATCCTTATCCCCTCCCCCACAAAGATAACACTAAACATAGCTCCTCTCCAGCACTAGTGGGTCCTCCAGATCCTGCACCTGTTGTTTGGATGTCACAGGGGCATTAAGGAAAAAAATTGAATCTGTTCAACTGCCAGAGACCACCCAAAACCACCAGAAATAAGACACAAGGCTCACACCCAAATCATGGTCCATGGCCAGCCGGTGCAGAGCCACCTACTCACCAACTAAGATCTGATCTACCCCATGTCTTAGGGTTTCTGTTGCTGCAAAGAAACACTGTGACTAAGACAACTCTTAAAAAGCATTTAACTGGGACTGGTTGACAGTTCAGTGTGTTAGTCCATCGTCAGCATGCTGGGAAGCATGGTGACATGCAGGTAGACATGATGCTGGAGAAGGAGCTGAGAGTTTTACAACAAGATCCACAGGCACAGAGAGAGACTGAGCCTGACTTGAGCATTTGAAACCTCAAAGCCCACCCCAGTGGCACACCTCCTTCAACAAGGCCACACCTTTCTAATTTGTGCCACACCCTTTGAGCCTACAAGAGTTTCATTCAAACCACCACACTCCATTTTCCCATTTCCCTTTAATACACACCTCTGTCCAGTTGACAATTGTACAGACAACAGATGCTGGTGATTCTGTGAGGTGCACCCTCCTCGAGCCCTGTAATGGACCAGAAATTCTTAGCAGTAAGCACATGATAGCCTCAGCCATCCCCGACACTGAAAGCTGTAGTTCGAAGAGTCTTGTTCCAATGGGGCAGACTTTGGGCATTGACACTCAGTGGTGTTTGCCCTCCTAGGATACCCCATCCCTCCAGAGATCGACAGGTTGTTCCCAGAAACACGTCCTCATTAGCACCCAGGCTTGCAGGTCTCCTTTCCACTTCAGTGGAGCTCCTCCACCCTGGCCATTTTAAGCTGCCCTTTCCCTGGTGCCTTAGGCTGAAACTCTCTTAACTTGATCAGCAGCAGGAAAATTGGATCAGGGCGCGCAGATGAAGGCCACTTCAGCTGTATGAATGTCAGAGGCCCCCAGGCTCAAAGACCTGTTCTTTTCTGAAGCTTCATCTTTGACAGGCAGATGGCGAGCCTCGGAGGGCCTTATTGAATTTGTGTTTATGGAAATGATGTGTCCGATTATCGCTGGAGGGAAGCAGTCCAAGCCAGAAGCTAATGTGGCCCATCTATGATGCTTAAATCTACTTACCTTTAGGAAGGCCATGTGCTTCATGGGGACAGCTGGGTCTTCTGTCTGGTGACAGAAGAGTCAGAGACTGAATGTTCTCCTTGACATGGCCTTGTGACCCTGGGGATTGTCCTCCTTTGGGAGCTGAGATATAGCTTGTATGTACTGATGCTCTATCCAAAGTGGACATAGAAAAGTCAGCAGCAAAACAGAAAGGAATAGTGATAATCCCTGGAGCCTGTCCTGTGGTGACTTGAGTGAGTCCTTGATTGGGGGGTACTATTTGGGGTGGCTTACAGGGTGTGGACTTGCTGGAGGAAGTGTGTCGATGGGGGAAGCTTGAGAGTTTGAATCCCCACATTACTTCTTTCTGGCTCTCCCTGCTTCTGGCTTGTAGTTCAAGATGTGGGCTCTCTGAACCAAGAAGTCTTAACAGCAGAATCTGTAATGGCCGAGAAGCACTTAAAGAAATGCTCAATGTCCTTAGTCATCAGGGAAATGCAAACCAAAATGACTCTGAGATTCTATCTTACACCTGTCAGAATGGCTAAGATCAAAAACTCAAGTGACAGCAGATGGTAGTGAGAATGCAGAGTAGAGGGAACACTCTTCTATTGCTGGTGCAAGGGCATACTCGTACAGCTTCTGTGGAAATCAGTCTGGTGTTTTATCAGAAAACTGGGAATAGTTCTACCTTAAGACCCAGCTGTTTCACTCCTGGACATATGCTCAAAAGATGTTCTATCAAACAACAAGAACACTTGCTCAACTATGCTCATAGCAGCTTTAATTGTAATAGCCAGAAACTGGAAACAACCTAGATGTCCCATCAGTTGAATAATTGATAAAGAAAATATGGTACATTTACACAGTGAAATACTACTCAGCTATTAAACACAAGGAAATCATGAAATTTGCAGGTAAATGGTCATCCTGAGTGAGGTAACCCAGACCCAGAAAGACGAACATGGTATATACTTATAAGGGGATATTAGTAAAAAAAAAAAAAAAAAAAAAGCTACAATCCACAGATGCAAAGAAGCTAAATAACAAGGAGGGTCCTAGTAAGGTCCTCTGTAGATGGTAGCTTTTAAACTCTACTTGATTTGGGATTCCTTAAAGCCTCTCCCTTCCAATTCCCCCACCCTTGGGAGGAGAGAAAGAAGGTTAGAAGGGAAAGGGGACGTAGTTCTCTTTACTTTTTCCAGCTGGGTTCCTCTGGGGGCAATACCACTCTCAGTAGTCATGCTATCCAGCAGTCCCGGTAACCAACAAACCAGCAAACACAGCAAACAGTCCTCTGTCCATCTCTTCTAAGCTGCCGTGCCTTCTCTCAGGGCTCTCGTATTTACACCCCTCAAAGTCCTCAGAATTCAACTAACTCCAGCTGGAAGAAACAGGAAGCAGACAGAGGCTGTCTTGGTTGGTAGAGGCTTATCACTTTTAATGATTAGTTTTGTTAATTTGATACAACCTGGAATCACCAGCAAAGAGAGTCTAGGTGAGAGAGTGTCTGGATGAGGTTGGCCTGTGACATGTCTGTGGAGGTGGGGGGTTGTCTTGATTGCCTTAATTGACAATTGGGAAGACTGTTGAAAAGCTTACAGAAGAAAGTCACTTGGGGCTCATAGTTCCAGAGGGTAAATCCATGACCATCACGGTGGGGATCATGGCAGCAGGCAGGCATGGCACTGGGGCAGTAGCTGAGAATTTACCACATGAGGCAGAGAGAGCCAGGGAAGAGAGAACTGGGAATGATGTAGGATTTTGAAGTAGGCTGCTGCGATACATCTCCTCTAGTGAGGTCCTACCTCCTAATCCTTCCCAAATGGTGCCACAAATAACTCAAATATATGAGCCTGTGGGGACCAATTTAATTATCATCACTACAAAGACCAACCCTGAAAGTAGGCAATGCTATTCCTTGGGTTTGGGTCCTGAATTATATAAGAGTGGGAAAGCTGAGCCAAGCATGAGCATGCATTCCCTCTCTGCTCTTGAGTGTGGTACAATATGACCAGCTCTCCGAAACCCTGCTGCCTTGAGTAGCTACAGCGATGAACCTGCAATTGGGAGCTAAAAGAAACACTTTCTTCCCTAAGCTGCTTTTTTATTTTTATTTTTGGTCAGGGTATTGTATCACGGCAACAGAAATCAATCTAGGATTTATGCAAGCAAAAGGACCTGCGTTTGATCCCCAGCACCAAAGTCAGGTGTGGTGGCACCCCAGTAATCCCAGTGCTGAGGAGGTGGAGACTGAAGGATCCCCAGGGCAAACTGGTCAGCAATTCTAGCCTACTTCTGAGTGAAGACACACACATCAACTTCTGGTGTCCAAATCCATAGGTACCTGTGCACAGACACTCATACACATGTGTCCATCCACAGATGACAGAGAAGCAATGTGCTGTCCATCCACACAGTAGAATATTATTTACTTTTCAGCACAGAGGGCATTCTGACACAGGTTGCCACACGGATGAGCCCTGAGAACACCACGCTGTGTGAAATAGCCCAACACAGAATGCGCACCTGCTGTGTTATTTCACTTGTGTGACATCCCTGCATGGGGGAGGTCATAGAGACAGAGAGTAGAATAGTAGGTGCCAGGCCTGGGAGGAGAAGCAAAAGGATTACTACGGACAGAGTGTCACTGTGGTGAGGAAAGAGCCCTGGACACAGACAAGCAAGGCTCTTCTACAAGATGGATGTGTCCCGAAGTGTTTAACAGCTTTAATGGCCGTCAGTCCTAAGAACAACATTCTAGAGCTTCATTTTGTGATTTTAGGAACATTTTCAGATTTGTAAAGGCAAAGATTACTGACTTGATGGAGTCCTTAGCACAGGCCCATCCTAGCCTCTGCCTGTGACAATTCACAGAGCCCCGATACCCTAGTGCACCCCCCACCCCACCCTCACACACCTGTCATGTTGGTTCCATCCATGCCTTAAACAGGGAGGACACAACATTTGGTTTTGCCTCCTTCTGCCTGTCACAGGTACTTCCAGAAGAGGCCCACACTCCTCCCGACAACACTCATTTCAAGTGCTGATGGAGAAGCTGGAGGCTGCATCCTGTCGGGGACTTCTGTTTTCCTTTCCAATTTGCTCAGATCAGGTTTCCAGGGGCCCATCTAGTGGAGGTAAAGGTTAGGGCTGGTGACTTCTCAGACCTTGGGACCTCAGACCTCGTCTCAGCTTAAGCAGTTGAGTGAGTTGGGAGTCCCAGGGCTGCTCGGCACCAAGGGTGCCAGGCAGCAGCTAACAGCAGCTTTCATCGGTGTCATATGGAATGCGGTGGCCCTAAGTGGGACAGATGTGGTATGGGCCCAGAGATCTGGGCAGAGATCTAAGGGACAATTATTGGCTTGCAGCTCAGGCAGTAGCTACCACTGGGCTCTCTGGGGCCCTGGTGAAGTCATCAGTCCTGTGAGATACAGTTAAGGCCAGCAAGGCCCTCTTTGCTCCTTGCTCCTCTGTGGACATAGAAACCCACCCTACCCAGTAGGTGCTCTGTACTGCCATAGACAGCACTTCACCACTTTCATGTGGCCTTGACCAGCGAGAAAGGAAGGGTCAACACACAAGGACAACCAGCACACCATCTTCTAGGGAAGACTCAGGGCTGCACATGGACCGGAAGAGAGAGCATAGGGGACTTGAAGGCCCAGGCTACAGCTGTGACAGCAGTGCCGAGCAGGCTCCTTCCGTGTGCCAAAGCAAGTATCATTTCCCTCTCCTGGGTCTTCTCCAGAGTGGTCCTTGGTAGCCATCATTCTCCATGGATCTCTGCCCACACTCACTCCCCTCACTAGCTGTAGGCAGGCTTGGCCCCCCTCTGAGCACTGAACCCTGGTAGCTTCCTTCACTGGTGAGGGTGAAGCCTGGCTCTTTGTCATCTGTGAGATGGTTTTGGGGAGCACTTCAGGCTTGACAAGTTGCCCTTGGGAAACTGCTCGCAAGCACACTCATCTACTTGCCTCTCTGCGCACATCCTGGGGTTGTCTTTCATTTAGCCGTCTCATGTAGCAATTCCTTACCGTAGTGTCCATTTCTAGCCTGACTTGAAAGTGCTCAGTGCTGAACCGGCTAGATGAGTTGGAGGAGGAACAAAGGTTGGGGAAGTGAGGCAGGCTGGAGTACACACGAACCCTCTGGCCACTGTGGTGATCCCCAAAACATGCAGTCCTGAGGGTCAGCAGGGCAGGCTCCTCCTAAGCCTGAAGAGAGTCCATTCCTACCTCTTCCTCATCTTGAGAAAGCCACACTCCCTGTGTTGGCTCATTCAGCATCAAGCCAGCAATGTGTCTTCCCCAGACCTCACTTCTGTTGTCATAGCCACTCTGATTCTGAGCCTCCTGTTACCTTATTTCAGAGCTTCCCTGGCTCTGTTGGGTTTACCCATATAACCTAGGACCATTTCTCACTTCAAGATCCTCAACTGAGTCTGGGGGATGGCATGGTTAGTGAAGTCCTCCCTGTATATGCTCGAAGACACGGGCTCAGTCCCCAGGACCCACTATCCTGGTGCCTCGTACCCCTAGTGCTATGGTCCAGGCAGAAGCAGTTGGGCCGCATGGGCTCTCTGGCCAGCCAACCTAGCTTACTTGATGACTCCAAGCCAGTGAGAGACCCTGTCTCAAAAACAACTACAAAATGGTGGCTGGCACCCGAGGAAGAATATCTGAGGTTGTTCCCCATCTTCTCCATACCCAAGCATATGCACGCTCACTCATGCATGCACATACAAACAAACATACATAGACACATGCATACACAGAGATCCTCTACTAAGTCACACCTAGAAGAACCCGCTGCCCCGTGACTTTACCTTTCCCTGGGACTGGATACGAGCATGATTGTGTCAATCCCGCCACACCCTGGGAACGAGGGACACCGTGTGGGTGGGAATGCCAATCACGTGTCCCTCTGGTACTCTCCTAGGCTTGGTGTTAGGCAGCATAGTTGTAACAGGGAAATCCTTGGGGACAGGCTTCACCTCTTCAGATTGGCAGATTTGGGTCAGCAGTGGAGAAAGATTCCTGTGGAGCTGGGGGTCTCTGAGAGGACTAAGCTGTTGACCTCCATGTGCCGTGCAGCCTCAAAAAGAGGCAGGGGAGTTTGTGAAAGGTGTGCCTGTGTGCACCTGCATGCATGCGTGCACGCATGTTTGCATTCGTGCGTGTGTCTCAGGGCTGCCTGCCCCTTCCCCCTCTTGTTGCTCAGCACACTCAGAAGAGCTGGGACCTGAGGGAGACGTCAAGGGTGCAGGTCAGGTTCCCATTACGGTCGGGCACCACACATAGGCCTTGACTCCTGGCCCTGCAGGGAGTGGGATGCTCCTGAATGCTGCCATGGCTTCCATCACAGCTGGAATGGGCCCCATTGGTCCTGCTAACCCTTTTGTGACTACTGTTCCTGGTGCCAGACATCTCGAAGCATAGATGTACCGTGGGTTCATCATGCTTCCTCCTGAGCTTTGTCCCTGGGAGGACATGCCCCTCTGACTTTCAGTGCTTGGATTGAGGGAGTAGCAGCCAGCTCCCCAAGGGAGGCATGCTGCCTGTCACAGCTTGATGTTGATCTGCCACCAGGAAGCCCCTAGGAGCTCAACTTCAGGCCGGGGGGGGGGGGGGGGAGGGGTGTGGTCCTGTGGCTCTGCTGCAGAGCTGCCTGCCTGACTCATCTGTACCAGGTCTCCAGGCCAGCCTCCATGCCCCACTCCAGTAGCTGCACTGCTGGTTATCACCACCCACGGTCAGGACGTAGCCGCAGCGGGCCTCACGTGGCAGAGCCAATGGGGGATTACAGCTCCCGAAGGCCTCCAGCATCAGAGAAATTCGGAAAGGCAAGGGGCTTATTAAAACGCTGAAATTGGTTCTAAATGAGGTCAGCCGTTGTCGCCCATGAGCCTTGGAATGAAGCCAGGCACTTAGCAGTACACTGAGCCTATTTCCTGACTTTGTGACAGTGACGTCCTGGGCACCACCCCCAGCCCACCCCCACCCTGGGAGGGCAGCTGACACAGTCAAACCCTAGCAGAGTCATCAGGGTGGGGATGCAGGCGAGAGTAGGAGAGGCATGCAGCACCCCCTCCCCCAGCGCTGGACCTCCCAGACACTGCAAGGAGGTGTGTCCAGCCAGCTCAGTGTCTATAGGCGGTCAGAGCACTTAGGACACAAACAGGACAGCTGGACACTGCTCCCTCTCCAGGGTCAGATCACTCTTCTTCAAGATTAATAAAAGGAGGGGTAAATAGTACAATAATAAGTAAACTTAATAATTAAACAATAATAAATAAACTTTAAAAACCAACATTGAAATATAGGGGCTGGATGGCTCAGTCAGTAAAATGCTTGCCTCACAAGCACGAGGACCTGAGTTCAAATCCCAGCATCCATGTTAAAATGCCACGCCTGGATGTGGCGCATACTTTTAATTCCAGCACACAGGAGGCAGAGGCAAAGCAGATAGATCTTTATGAGTTCATGGCCAGTCTGGTCTACATAGTGCCAACCTGTCTCAAAAACACATACATACATACATACATACATACATACATACATACATACATACATACATACATACATACATACGGAGGAAGAGTAGCCATGTCTCAACCTCTGGTTTTTCTCTCAGGATGTAGTTCTGGTCAGCACATCCTCATGACTCCTGTGGGATTTTTCTGACCTTGGCAACCTGTAAGAGAACCCACTTTGTGATTCATGAATGCTGTCCTGTCCTGCTCTCCCTACTCTGCCCTTGCCTTCCCTGCCCCACCCCTGATGGCTGAGTGACCCCGGGTACCCATCTTCCCCTTGTGTGTCAGATGGGGACAACCACAGGCTGGTTTCTCACAGCCAGCAAAGCAGGCAGCCTGCTTCCCTCTCCCACTAACTACCAGGACTGGGTAATTGTTACTTCTGAAGTTGGCTGAATCACTTCTGCCAGCATTCAGCCTTGTTTGGAGCTGCAGAACTTGAGCACTCTTTTAATCTGTTAAAAATAAATGTGTGTGTGTGTGTGTGTGTGTGTGTGTGTGTGTGTGTCACTCTGCTGTTTACTAAGACTCGTGCTTCTCCTCTGAGAACCAAGCACAACTGTTGCTCTCACCCTGGATCCAGGAAAGGCCCTCAACCTGCTGCAGTCAGGCCCCTGCCCAGCACTCCTGCCCTTCCTAAGAGCCTGGGCATGGGGAGGTCCAGGGGCCTCATGGCCCCAGCTGGCCCCAAGGGCTCACTGACAGCCAGGCGGTAACTAGCTAAGTTACACCTCACCTCAAAGCTGTGACTCCTGTACTGGCTTGTGCAGAACAACGTGATAAGTAGCCCAGGTCATTCTGCCTGTCCACTTCCCAGGGCAAGGCTGGACAATCTGGAAACTTCACCTTTGTGCAGAACTGAGCTGAACAGAGCTCAGCGCAGAATCAGCCTTGCTGCCAGAGGCTGGGCAAGGCTACTGTGTTTCTGAGAGAAGCAGGAGAAAAAAGAGGGGGAGAAGAAAAGCGGGAAGGACACACAAGTCAGTTGGAGGGACATGTAACCACAGTCAGGTGCAGAGGTGGATGGCTCTGGATACAAGCAGGAGGCCAAGTAGAATTGGCCAGGGGCTGGGGTGTGGAGTAACTACTTCTCATCAGGAGAGGGACAGGACCGAGCAATGGGAAGGTTGACACTTCCAATTGGTGGTCAGCCTGTGCAGAGGCCCTGTAGTAGGTATACGAGAAAGTGCTGGGGCCAGCTGACCTGAGAAGCAAGAGGAGGCCCTGGGGTTGAGAGCTTTGGTGAGAGAGGAACAGGTGCGCCCCACCCTCCTTTTCCCCAAGGACTATCCCCACAGCCATGCTGAGTACCCATTTCTCCATTCACCTCCCTTTCTGCCTGCCCTGTGCTGTCTTCCCCAGTGACGCCCTGCGCCAATCAGTACCCCAGCTATGCACCCACTCCTGTAGCAGCCGTGGTGCCAGCTGGAGCCCGTGGGGAAACAGGAGAAAAAGTGGGAACAGCAGGCCTTGGAGAGGGTGTCTAAACATGGACTATTTGGGGACTGTCTTTTATTTTTAGTTTGAAAGCCGTCCACCCTTCAGTATTGTAAAAACAGGAGCCAGGAGCCCATCACTCACTGCTGCTTGGGAAAGAACCCTTGGACCTTGGCTGGAACATGTGGAGAGGGCATGGCACCTGCCTCCTCTGAGGTGGTCGGCAGGGCCTGGCTGGAGTGTTCTTAGGACCTGTGGCTGAAGAGAGTAGCTGCTTCCAACAGGCACAGAGATTTGTTGGAGGACATCAGCCTTCCTGCTTTGATTCTCTTGATGATGTCCATGTGTCATTAATGCCAATTAGGGGAGGATGGAAGCAAAGCGTTTGCCCCAGGGCACTGACTTGTGGGAGGGCCACCAGGACAATTGAATTCCCCACCAGACAAATGTGATTAGGTGCAGCCTGGCCCATCCCTGCTGGACAGGCATAAATGGCCCAGTGAGGCCGGGTTGCTCATCCCACCATGCAGGCTCACCATCGTTGCTGGCGCAGCCTCCCCAGCCCCAATGTTCGGGAGGCGGCTTCCATGTATGGTACTGCTGTGGCCATCTTCCTGGTCATCCTGGTGGCTGCACTGCAGGGCTCAGAGCCTCCGGAGAGCCCCTTTCCCTACCGCATCCCCCTGGACCCCAAGGGGACCCTGCAGCTCTCGTGGAACGTTAGCTATGTGCAGGAAGTCATCCACTTCCAGCTCCAGGTGCATGGGCTGACGGCTGGGGTCTTGTTTGGAATGTCGGATCGAGGCGAGATGGAGAATGCAGACATCGTCATGCTCTGGACTGATGGGGACAGAGCCTACTTGGCGGTGAGTCGTCTCCCACCTTGCTATCCTGTCCTCACACCCACACCCCCTAGCTGACTATCTTCTTAGAGCTATGCTCCACAATCAGCAAAGGAAGTTTACCTACTACTTCTGTGTTTGATGTCACTGATCTGAATTAAGCCTGTGTTCACTCTTCAGTCTCATAGGGACACTCACTAGATGACGAAATGGTAAGTGGGTTCTTCCTGGAGTCCTTGACTGCACCCACAAATAATGGTTGCAGCAATCCAAGGAGGATAAGCACAAATGGAGGGCCCACATGCCATGTAGCACCCTTGCTGTGTGAGCACAGACCCTGCATCTCACCCAGTTTTACAAATAACAACTCCATGCTACGCTAGCAGCACACGCACACCTGTTGTGAGCCAGGTGGTGGCACGCAGCTCAGTAGAGCAGGCAGCATGCACACCAGCCTGGGACACAGCACACACAGGCCTTCTGTGCTATACTTGACGGTGGTAGGTGCCGATACCACCACAACCCAGACGCAGGCAACCCCACCCTCAGCACATTAGCTGAGCCTAAGCCAACAGAATCCATCTGCTTCCTTCTGTTCAAAACCTACCTGACACCTGCTTGCAAGGATGGCGAAAAGAAAGTCTCCTACATTCTGGAGGGTCCTTCAGGGCTCCCAACAAGCTGCAGGGGTCCATAGAGAGGAGCAAGATCCCCACACAACATCCTCTGGGGCCTCACTCCTCCTCAGTCCTCAGCAGAGGGAATGGACCTTCAGGCCTCTTTGGGATGGAATCTAACTCTACTCCTACAGGGAAAGGATGGTCAAAGATTTTCCTTATCAAACCAGAAGGCACCTTCTTCATAGAAGGCTGGCCTCAAATCTGTGTTAATCCTCCGACCTCAGCTTCCCCAGTGCTGGGGTTAGAGGACTGAGCCGCTAAGCCTTACTGGGAAATGATCTCTTGAGCTGAGGATGGCAGCCACTCTCCATTGTGCTGTGAGGCCAGTCATTTGCTCTCCCTGTCAGGTAGGGTGAGAAAGCAGGGCTGGCTCTGGATTCACAGCCCCAGCTGAGGTGTGTGCAGGACAGAAGAGCCTTACTGGGCCCCAGAAGGCTTGCTGTTCCCCTCCCCTTTCTGGTGAAGCTTTTTCACACTGCAGCTTCCACAGGCAAGGGAGCCTGGAGTTTCACTTTTCCATGCCCTTCCATGTTCATTTGCACAATAAATTCCTTTGAACACCAGTGGCAGAATGGGGCTCTTTGGGCAGCAGTCTGCTCAGGAACACACACTAGATTCCCAGAAGCAATGTCAGCTGCTGGTCTAGTCCTGCTGCAAGTCAGCAAGGTCCACAGCAGGAGCCTCACCATTTTTGCAAACTCCTTGCAGGTTTCTGCTTTCCTCAAGCTGTGATAGCCTTGCAAGTAGGGCTAAATAGAAACAGCCCTACAGTCCTCACAGCAGAGGCCGATGGTGCTCATGAACTCAGAGGGAGGCCCACTAGCTGGATGCCACCCCATAGCTGGCCTCCATACACTGGCTTGGAGCCTTGAAGGGGGAGGCAAGGAGACCAGACCAGTGATCTAGATTCTAGGAACTATGCTGGGGAAATGCTCACTCCAGCAGCCAGTGTGGCCAGGGCAGCCTGCCGGCCCAGGCCTCAGTTTACTCTCTCCAGGCAAGGCTGGCACTAGAGTGAAGTAAGAGATTCCTAAGGTACAGTATTTAAGGCAGCTTTTGCTCTCAATGCTATGCAAGTGTGGGGTACTGGGAGTGCCACCTTAAATGCTGCCTTGCCTCTTCCCACTCTGGCTCTGTCATCATCGGTCTAGGTCCAAGGTTCTAGCCTCAAATTTGTAATCTTGTTTTGCAGTCCTTTCCGAAGGCACAGTATAGTTCTCCAAGTCTCACTCTAAGGCCTAAGAATCTGAACAGGCAACTGTCCCTGGGAGTCTCAGGCACCTGGCTCATGTGTGAGAGGTTGGAAGGAAGCTGGATGGGGTACAACTACAAGCAGGATGGGTGACAGAATGTGATATGGGGGCTAGAAAACTCGGCTCAAGGGACTGATCATTGTGCATACACCGGGCCCTGCGTTTGATCCCAATATTGAATAAGAGTGAGAACAGATAAGATCCATCAAGAGTGAGGCTCAGCAGCTCCCTGGCCCCACTGGGTGTTCCCATGGAGCTGGTGACCCACTAGGGGTAGCGGATCTCTCCTAGAGAAGAGCAACTGCACCCAACCATGAGTGTGGCCTCCTTCCTGCTCAGACCCCGAGCCTCTCTCTGCAGGATGCCTGGAGTGACCAGAAGGGACAGATCCATCTGGATGCACAGCAGGACTACCAGCTGCTTCAGGCACAGAGGACCTCAGATGGCCTAGCCCTGCTCTTCAAGAGGCCCTTTGTCACCTGTGATCCCAAGGATTACCTCATTGAGGTAGGCCGCTCAGTTCAGGAACACAGTTTGCCTGGACTATCCCAGCATCCTACAGTATTCAGCCAAGGCCGCTCCCTTCCTGGGAAGCCTGAACAAGCCTCTCACACACATGAGAGAGCGCCACTAGGCAGGTGGAAGCTGTTTTGAGAAGCTCCAGCTCTGCCAGCAGCGTGACGCTCCCTGCAGACATGTTACCAGTGTTCTTTCTGGATGTGAGTGTTGTTCAGAACCCTCTCTTGCTCTGGGCTGTATACCTATCCTGCTCTCATCAGCCTGTCACATGGAACTCTGCACAAAGCCCAGCATGCCTGGTTTTCTGCCCTGCCCAGCTGCTGCCTTGTGGTGAGGCTCAGGGCCCCTTTCTCCTCCATACCTCAGTCTGCTGTCTATAACATATGGCCAGCAGCTACTGTATTTCCAAAATGGAAGGCTGTTGTGTACTTCACAGCTAAACATAGCTCACAAACACCTTAGCCGCTCCCCAGTTA
This sequence comes from Psammomys obesus, assembly GCF_907164565.1. Lineage (NCBI taxonomy): Eukaryota > Metazoa > Chordata > Mammalia > Rodentia > Muridae > Psammomys > Psammomys obesus. The sequence goes on along the minus strand of NW_026585895.1, from coordinate 53,497,763 downwards.
GGAAGAGCCAGTCTATCTTTCCCTTGATGGAACCCTTGCATTCTTGTTATCTTAGTTAATCTTTCCTGGTGGCACTGACAGGGGTTGGCAGTTTATAGCGCTAGCTGAGGTGTAGAGTGGAGATGCTGGTGCCATGGGAAGAGACTCACCACTCACAGTCCCCAGGGAGGGGTTGCCACAGCATGTGGGAAGCACCAGGCTTAGTCACTAAGTGAAGGTGAGGGCAGAATCCTGCCAATGAGCTTTACTGGGATGACAGGGCAAAGTCTAGGAGGGGCATGGGCGGCAGCAGCCTGGGTAATTCTGACTCTTCAGGCCTTCAGGTGCTGCTCTATGCTTACCAGTCTGGCCCTGAGGCAATTTAGGGCAGGGGAGGTAGTGGCTTGGAGTACAAGGGTTAGACAAAGAGGTGGGTGGTGATTTGGGCTCACCTGGGCTATGGGGTATAGATGTGGGCTATACCCATCCTAAAAGTGAATCTCATGAAAGGGGTAAACAACTCTGGCCATTTGTTTATAATAAAACAAATGGGGAATTGTGGCTAGGGAAGTGGACTAACCCAGGAGCTCATGGCATAAAGAGGCCATTGGGAGTCCCCAGCCTCCTGTAGTCAAGGCAAAAGTAGTCAGAGAACCATAAAGAATATGCCACAGGACAGGCTGATGATGTTTGCATGTTCCGGGGCCACAACTTCTGCATAGAACTTGTAAGATGTCCTCCCCAGAAGCAGTCCAAGGGATTCTTGCCAACCAGAGCACACTGGCTGTCCACCATGAATGCACATCCTGGAACATGGCTGCAGGTATTTCCAGCAATGTATCCACCTGGAGCCACTGGCCTTTGACCATAGCAACTTTTGAGGAAACCCAACCAGCTCCATCTCTGTGGCCTAGCTGAGCCCTCCAGCACAGGAAGGACATACAGACCTTACATGTACAGCTCCTGGAGGTTGGGGAAAACTGCACAACTCACTGTCAAACTCAGGGTTCCCCGGATTGGTTTCTCCACTCCCTAGGTGGTCACTGACTCTTCAGTTGTGAATCAACCAATCAATACCTTTCCCCTGCTCCCGGTGACCTTGGGGTTTGTTCACAGGGGAAGTAAGAGTCCCAGCCTGCCTCATAGGAAGGCCCAGTGATTGGATGCAGAGTATGTGAGAAAAAAAAAAAAAGTGTTTGACAGGTGGAGACAGGATTCCAGAAGCAGCCTCAGGTCAGGCAGAACTTCATGGTCTTGGTGTTTGCTAAGCTGACAGTGAGGAGCTTTACCTGGTAGGGGTGGATGGACGGGGCACATGGCTCCTTTCACTTTCCCTTAAACCTATGCTGGCTCTGACTTCGCAATGAACTGGTTCTGTCTGGGCTGCAGGATGACACGATCCATCTAGTGTATGGAATCCTGGAAGAGCCGTTCCGGTCACTGGAGGCCATCAACACCTCAAGCCTGCACACGGGGCTGCAGCGGGTACAGCTTCTGAAGTCTGAGTTCCCCACTCCAGCCATGCCTGCGAATGTACAAACCATGGAGATCCGGGCCCCTAATGTCCCCATCCCCAACAAAGAGACCACATACTGGTGCTATATCACTGAGCTGCCCCACGGCTTTGCCCGACACCACATCATCATGGTACACGGGGGTCTAGAGTTACTGTGGGTGCATGAATCTGAGGGGTTGGCCTGACTTCTTTAGAAGCCGCACATATGTACTGGTCCCCTGTGAGCCTGCGCACCATCTGCCTCAGGGCTTCTGTATTTCTATCTTACCTGCCTGGACCAAAACAATACTTTTTTTTTTTTCTTTTTTTTTTTTTTTTTTACTTTTACAACTGCCCTTGAGGTTAGAACTGCTGTCAATCTTTCTGGCCACCCACCCTCATGTAAAAGTAGCTCAACTCAGTTATTCCAAAGCTGCAACTAGGGACTTCAGCACAGTGGTGCCCAGAAACAAATACTGTCCCTATTACAAAAGAGGAAGAATAACCAGAAAGGTCATGTGAATGCCCAGAATCACACCGTAAAGAGTAGACAGGTTGTATAGCTGTGTTTGAGTCTCAGACTCTAACCTGGAGGCCATTTTGCCTCCCAGTGGAGCTTCCAAGGGTCCTGAGTCACCTAATACACACAAAGACTGCTGCCTTCCTAGTTCCATCTTATTAGTAATGATCTGTGTAGTTCCCTACTTTTTCCCTGGAGCTCCTCATGGGTTCTAGTACCTCCTGGGGATCACAGCATGATCCCTCCTGGTTTTGTATTGGCAGCCCTGCAGCACTTGAAGTTGCCTTACTTACCCTTCTTCTTTACAGTAGAGCAGCTAAAGACTAGCTGGTCCAGCAGAGTGGGAGGGTTAAGCTGGTACTGGCCTCCCAGCTCAGGGTGGTCTGTTCTTCTGCAGTATGAGGCCGTTATCACTGAGGGTAATGAGGCCCTGGTGCACCACATGGAGGTCTTCCAGTGTGCAGATGAGTATGAGACCATCCCCAAATTCAACGGACCCTGCGACTCCAAGATGAAACCTGACCGACTCGACTACTGTCGCCATGTACTGGCCGCGTGGGCCCTGGGTGCCAAGGTATGCACGTATTGGTATATATTTGTCCTAGTTTGCTTTCTATTGTGATAAATACCAGGGCCAAAATCAACTTAGAGGAGGACCTACTTGGCAAATGTGTCTAGGTTACAGTCAATCGCTGAGGGACACCAAGATAGGAACTCAAGGCAGGCCTGCCTCATTTTCTGTCCCAGGAACTCATAGCCGGGAGAGTCCAGCAGGGATCACGGAGAAGGCTGTTTCCTGGTTGGTTCTCAGGCCATCTTCTACTCGAATAGTGTTCTTACACAGCCCGGGGATGATGCTGCTCGCAGTTGTCTTGGCCCTCCTATATCAGTTAAGAATCAAAATAAACCTCCTAGATCCGCCCACAGGCTAACCCTCCTATACTGAGTAAGAATCAAGATAAACCTCATACATATGCCCACCGGCCAATCTGACGGAGGTAACTCCACAGCTAAGATCACCTCAGATGACTCTAGGCCTTGTCAGCTTGACAGTTTAAGTTACTTAGGACACCATTGCACCATCCCCAGGCGCCCTTTGGCATCCTTGGGATTCTAACTCCCTGTACTCATCTCCAAAAACCACATCCTAAAAAGTCCCAAGAGAGAGATGGGAAGGAGGTGCGCGAGGCCACCAACAGAGTGCAGGCTCCAAACAGCCCAGGTCGCCTCTAGGATGCTTCTGCTTTTGTTCTTTGGCCACAAGAGCTCTTTCCAACCTTCTGTGAAAACACACATGACCATGGGTGCGTACCTCTTATGGGTACTGTGATCACTGCAGGGATCTGGGTTCTGTGCGCAGCCTGATCCCACCGCTGCCTGAGGCAGGGCAAGTTGTCAAGAGACCATACCCAAGAGTCTTACCAAGCCCCTCCTGTGCCCCTGGGACAGGATGGTAAGGGCAGGACAGGAGGGTCTGGGAGGGGGCTCATCTCAGGTTCAATGCCCTCCTGATAGGACCTTCTATGTATGACAGCGAGGTCTACTGAGCCCCAAGAAAGAATCCTTCTAATCCAACCACTTGCTTATGTCACCAGCTTCTCTGCTCAGGCCCCAGCTGTTGGGCAGATTTGTCCCAGGGCCCTGAAGGGCCCCTGTCTAATACCTTTGTCCCAAACAGGCATTCTACTATCCAGAAGAAGCTGGTGTTTCCTTCGGGGGCCTAGGGTCCTCCCGGTATCTCCGACTAGAAGTTCATTACCACAATCCAGGGAAGATACAAGGTAAGGTGTTAAGAGCACATCTCCAGGCCCTGCTTCATTCTCTCGAACGCTTGGGTCAAGCCTGTCAGGTAGAGAGGGAACAAGGCATATGCATGCCAGAGACTACACAACGGCTTTTCTCCTTGTCTACTTTGTTGTAGTCCGCAGCCTAATGGGTTCCAAGCCTAGGGTTTGGGGTATCCCCCTCAAGCCAGGGCTCTAAGTGATTAGTGATATCTGCCATGAACCCTGGGGCAGGGCTTGGTGCTGTGCTCTCAAGCACCTGAACACTCAGTGAAAACAGAGCCTCACAAATGCCATGAGGTAGGCAGGACCACAGCAGGCCTTAGATCCAGAAGGCCAAGGGCCCTGCCAGTAGACAGCCAGACAGGAGCCGACTGCTCTAGACCAGATTCTTTCTCGAGCTTACGTCATGTATTTAGATAGCCCAAGCTATCCGATTTGCTCAGAAATGCCCCAGAAGGGCTACATCTGCCTACCTGTTTGTTCTCCCACCTGGCACAGAGCTGGAAAAAACTATTGAGTAGCCTGCTGGGCCTGAGAATCTGTGTTAAGCAGGGGAGTCTCAGCCCAAACAAGATATATCATGCTGCAAAGAGTTTCTAAAAAGGAGACAAGGTGTGTGTGAGCACGTGTGTGTGTGTGTGTGTGTGTGTGTGTGTGTGTGTGTGTGTGCGCGCGCGCTCGCAAGGATTAGTAAAAGGGCTAGAGTCCATGCGATGTGATTGGAATTTCAGGAGCATTTAGTGCCGATCTTGCAGGCCTAGCACGTTCTCAAGACAAGGACAAGGGAAATCACCATTACGGCTACATCATCCCATGCCTGAAGGTGAACAACTTGAGTGGGTTATTACGGAATAGACAGAGGACACTGCATCAGAAACTAAATATTTCATTGCTCTCGTACCCTGTTTTCCGTCAAATATCTCCCCTTCCCCTTCTCTTCCCCTTCTTTCCCCCTTCTCTTCCTTTCTTCCTCTCTCCCTCCTTCTGAGTGACACTTATCTCTGCCTATGCAAAGGAGGAGCAGACAGAGCCTGATAGACATAGACAGGGCCCACAGTGAGAGTGGAGCGGCTTCTGCACCCAGCTCCCCGCTGTATGTGGAACTGGCTATGCAAACTTAATGACACAAGTGACTTTCCCCCTGGCTGTAGCAATGCCTCTGCCACCACAGGAATTATCTACAGCATGCAGGGGAAGGCAGCTGGGGCCTGAGCACCATAGGGGATTTATTGCTCATTTAAAACCTGAGAGCAAAATGGATTTTTGAAAACTCCTTGGGTATCAGGAAAGTCTGCCTTCCCTGATCGTCTGCATGTATTTATGGCTCTTTTGCCAAATATAAGGGTGCTCCTGTCAGTGGTGAATTTTGAGACAGGCTGTTTTCTATTAATATCAAAATCCACGATTATCTCATTATTTAATCCCCATCTAAATTTTAACCAATTGCTGCTCCTTTTTATTATTTTCCTCTGATGTCATCAGCCCAGAGACAGAAGGGGCTGTTTGAATTTGGATGTTGTTGGGCTGTGGGTGTGGAGGTAGAGACATCACAAACGGAGATACCCTCAGATCAATGAACAGAAGAAAGCCAGGGCCTACCGGCAACATCCTGCATCCCAGCCAGTGGGTCCTGGGTTTAAGGCCAGGTTCAGGTGCTCCCCAGATCTTTGGTTTTAGGCAGGAGTCTTCCATTCCGCCTCCAGTCTTGGTTTTTCCATCTGTAAATGGGAACAATGCCCCTTACCATAAAAAGCTCCCAAAAAGGTGAAGGGAACCCAAGAGCAGCTTCTGACTCCATCTTCCCTGCTCTCTTCAGTCAAGACTAAGAACACTGTTCCCCGAGGGGTGCCTCAGGGGCTGCTGCTTACTATATGCCTCTTCCTCAGGCCGGCGTGACTCCTCCGGCATCCGCCTACACTATACATCCACTCTCCGGAACCATGATGCGGGCATCCTGGAGCTTGGCCTGGTGTACACGCCCCTGATGGCCATCCCCCCTCAGGAGACTGAGTTTGTCTTGACCGGCTACTGCACAGACAAGTGCACCCAGAAGGTGAGTGGACAGGGCCCTCCACATCCTCCTGGCTTCAATGACCAGGGCAGAGTGGCAAGACCCAGAGTGTCTGGGTCTCGGCACCGCCCTCTCCATGTTCAGCAAGAGCTTGTCCATGCTCATGCTTCCACAGTCACTTTTAAATTTTTTATTTATGTGTGTGATCATATGCTGCGTGTATATGTGTGTTTGTGTATGTGTGTGTGTTCCTGTAGAGACCAGAGCAGGGTGTTGTATCCCCTGGAGCTGGAGTTGGGTGGTTGTGAGTGAGCCTCCCAGGCAGGGTGCTGGAAACTAAACCCAAGTCCTCTGGAAGAGCAGCAAGCACTCATAACATCTCTCCAGTTATCCCAGATAGCACATTTTAACTGCTTTTGTTATGGGTGTATCTTCCAAACGGGACTTTCCAGGCTGCCCCACCTCCCACCGGACCATGTTTCACCACGAGGTAGGGACTAAGGGAGGCGGCAAAGTTCCCACCGTCCCTGAGGCTATGTGAGCACAGGGTGACTCAGCAGGGTAAAGCAAGTGGGCCTAGGCTTCTGCAGTAAGTAGACAGCGGCTCCCAGCCCGTGCCAGGGTGCTCTGATTCTCACCTGGCCTGCTGTCTTAGCTGGGCTCACCCGGCAAGAAGCTGCAGTGGATCTGGTATGACTGATTTCCTGACATGGAGGTCCTGAGGAGCCACACTGCTCAGTAAGGGTAGGGACAGTTACCAATGGGGATCTCACAGAGCCCTCTCTAGCCTGTCTGCCTACGATGCCCTCCCACACATGCCATGAACTGCTGTGATGGTCCTCCATGGTTTGGGAGGCAGGGAAGGGTATAGACCTGTAGGTCTCAGTTGTCCACAGCCTCCCCCCCCCCCCCGTGCTCATTTCTGTTAACATCTGCTCTTGCCCTTCCTTCACGAGTATCTCTGGCTGGTCACCATCAGTCTTACTGTTTGGAGCTCTTTTGATATCAGAGATGTGACTTCACCGTCTGCTGTGTGTGTTGTGTTCTCTGCTGGCTGCTTCTCTGCTTCTTACAGTGACCTGTCAGGGAAGAGTATTTCTGGATCACAGACAGGGAGACCCAGGCCTGCCAAGAGGACGCAGAGTCCAAAGCTGCACCACGGAGCCAGGTGTCTTTGTTGCAGAGCTCATAGTGTACACTCCTTCCCAGCACTCTCAAGGGATGACCTCTGTTCTCAGGAGTCCAGCCTACCTGAGCACCTGGGCTTTCATGTATTAGCCAAGCCCAGGGTTCTCAGGCTGAGACACTGGACACAGCTGCTCTTATCCTCAATCAAAGACTTTAGTCTGAGGCCAGGATGAGAAATCAACTCCCCTCCCCAGCCAAAACAGACATGTGAGAAGGCTGATGCTGGTGTCTGAGACCTGTGCCCACATCTGCCACTTGCCTGCATTCCTGGCTCATTAGCAAGGGACCCTGGCCCAGCATATATAGTCACAGTTTTAGTCATGAAGGCCCCTGGCTTTCATTGCGAGGGGAATAAAGATATCTACAATATGAAGGCAGGGACAGTAGCCAGAGCAAGACAGAAGGTTCAGAAGTAAAGGCAGATGAGTGGTAGAAAGCACAGCAGTCCGGGGTCATCCAGTGTTATCTTCCAGCATCAGGATCTTCAGTTACAGCCAGCAGCATGAAAGGAGCAGAGGACCGTGGCAGGGCAGCTGAATGGTGGCATGCTTCATGGTGCATCTGAGAAAACTTTGTATCTAAAGATGTGAACACAGATTAGGAAGACAACTGTTCTCTGGAGGATGCCCTCATGCCTTTATGAGAGAGGGAGGCCTCCCCAGACAAGAATTGGCTACCTTTCTGCCACTGGCATAGAGGACAGCATCATTGCTGTTGACCAAGGTCACAGTGACATCAGAGAGAATACAGCCCCTTGTGTACAGGGCACTCAAAGCCTGCCTGGAGCACTGCATGTGGTGGGAACTGCAGAATATCAATTGACAGGGAGCCCACAGAGAAGGGAGGTCTGTCTTGCCAACAGGAGATGGGCTTCAGAGGTCTGCTAGCTGAAGAGAAAGAGAACTTATCCTTCAGGAGCCCCCGGGAGACCAAAGGACAGGGGTACCATTTACCCTGAATGTGTTCTGGTCCGGCTGCTGGTTGGGGCTTACTACTTCAAAGTCTTGGGCTTCTGGCCACAGTAATGCTCTTAAACCATTCTGTAGCAGGTTTATGAGAGAGATCAGAGAGAATCGGCTAGAAAAAGCAAACATTCTGGTAAAGCCAGGGGATGATGCCTCTGCTCTGGGTCCCTGTCATTTCCCCCTGGGGTGTGACTCTGCCCCTCCCACAGGCACTGCCACCCTCTGGAATCCACATCTTCGCCTCACAGCTCCACACACACCTGACTGGCAGGAAGGTGGTCACTGTGCTCGCCAGAGATGGCAAAGAGAGGAAGGTCGTGAACAGAGACAACCACTACAGCCCTCACTTCCAGGTGGGAACCTGCCTGTCACCAGCTTCTGTTTCTCAGGGCTGGTTTTTGACCTTCCGCGGTAACCCGTGACCCAGTGTTCTGGCTGTCAACAAGGTCTTGGTGGCAGTTTGATTGATCTTGTCTCTTCCTGATTGAAAGCCACACTTAGTCGGCCCTGACTCCCCAGAGAGACAGAGGCAGAATGGATATCCCAGGGAGGCTTTGGTGGGGAAGTACAAGGTAGCTGGATCAGGGCGCTCAAATATTTTTCATCTCCTCTCTTCCCCATTCCAGGAGATCAGAATGTTGAAGAAAGCTGTGTCTGTCTTCCCGGTGAGTGTCTGGCAGGGACAGACGGCTGGGGTAGGAAATGTTTGGAGAACATTCTGTCCAAAAAAGAGACAGAGAAAGCAGTAAGGCAGGAGAGAGTCCACAGGGCAGGCACAGCAGGGCTGGGTGAGGTAGGTGTGGACTTCATGGCACAGAGGGGACATTGTCTTTTAGCTTCAGCTTAATCACAACCCCAAAGAGTTTCACACCCTGAGAATGCTGGAGAGAGATGGGGTGCCAAGATGCAGTCCTTGCCCACGCAGAGCTGAAGTTCTGACATGGCCGGTCAGGTCACGCATGATGCCACTGATGGATATAAGCCCCAGGGATACTTAGATTGCGAACCTCATTGTGAAGGGTGCTGGGCTGCTCATGGGAGAGCACACACACACCTGTCGGCACCTGGGTTGGTGCTAATGTGTCTGCTGTCTCACTCCCCAGGGGGATGTACTCATCACTTCTTGCACATACAACACAGAAGACAGGAAGCTGGCCACAGTGGTAAGTCACACTGGCTCTTCCAGCCAGCCACACAGAAAAGCGAACAGCCTGGAGTCTGGTTAAAGATTTCTTACCATTCCTGTGGTTGAGTGTAGGCTGCCAGAGGCAGGACTGCCCCAGATGGACTAACCACTCTCAGGGTATGCTTCTGAGTCCCCATCTCTACCAATCCTCCTCCAGATGCCCAGTGCTTGTTATCCAGGCAGCATGCTGGCCTCTGCATTTACCCCACTGAGTCAGACATGGAGGTGACATTGTCAGCTTCAGGACCTCATCTAAGAGCCACTACAGTGGATTCTCACTGGTACCCTGTGCTTGGTGTCCCTCTGGCATGGGAGGGGCCAGGAAGCACTTTGGGACTCAAAGTCCACCTGGGGAGACAGGCCATATCTACAACAGGACATAAGCAAAGTGATGGGGTCACAGAAATTTTTACCAGAGCTAGGACATCACCCAGAGATGACAGAAGGGGTGTGAAGGGTCAGGGAAATATGGACTAAAGCTTAGGCTTCATGTGTCAGAAGCCTCAGAGGATTAAGGTTGTTTTTCAGATGGGGAAATGTTTAGCTGTGGGAGGGAAGGCAGCACCAGGCAGGTGGGTGTGGCCAGCCACTCCAGGGAAGTGACATGGGTCTTGTTTTGGCTGGACTGTGCATAGTTCAAGGAGGAGGAGTACCTCATGGAAGGACTATTTGCAAGGTGAGGCGTGCAGGAAATGTGTCATCCAGCTGGGGAACATCAGGCAGGGAGAGAGATGTTGTCCATGGTTTTCTTGGGTCACCACTCTTCCCAGCCATTAATCCCAATGACCTTTTAATTCGTCCTTGAGCACCAGATAATGAACACATCAACTGTGAGGTTCAGAGAGGGTCAGGCATGGGGCTACATCACACCCTGGCACCCCAAACCCCAGGAACTCTTATCAGTACCTTAGCACTGTTTGCTGCAGTCCAGGGCCCCCAACAATGTTTCACGTGTGTTCTTTAAATAGCTTTATTGTGAGATGATTCACACACCACTCAGATGACGTACGTGAAGTGTGCAGCTCGTTGCCTGGAAGCATGTTCACAGATACATGCACACAGCCAACCCACAGCTATCACCTCCAGGTCCCCTCGCCCAGCCCAACAAACACAGATTCACTTGCTCTAGTTGTTTCTATTCTGAACATTTCTCATCACTGGAGTTACATGATGTGCAGCCTTCTGTGGCTGGATTCTTTCCCATACATTTACTCCATCTTAGTTTCATCGCAATCTCTAAGGCAAGCATTTTCCTGGGCACTTTCACAGGCATCATCTCCTTCCTGCAGGTGCATCTGCTCTGGGTGGGGGTGGGGAAGCACCTGCCAGTCGGGTGAAGGGAGGCCCCAGGCCTGCTCTGCTAGAGCAGAGTCACAAGAGGACAAGGAACCTCCTTGACTGTTTAGGGCTCATGACTTCTTAGGGTGGCTCCATCTGACACCAGAGGAAACCCTCCCAGAAGGCAGACCTGAGCTCCCTGCCTCTGATAACCTGTGGATGAAAGAGAGAGGGGCCTTTGAAATGCAGCTTCCTTCCCAAAGTGAGAGAGGAGGGAAGGCAAATCTGCTCTGGCATTCAGGTCCTATTCTCATCCTTAACCTCTGAGGTGGCAGAGCTGGGGCGGGGGAATTGTGGGAGGGGTCCCACGCTCACTGAGAGCTATGAAAGCTGGACACTGCAGAAAGTCCCATCCAGGACACGGGCCAGGCTGACTTCTTATGGTGAACTTCCTTCTCCCACACCTCCGTAGACCTACCCCAGGCTCTATCCACTCAAGGAGGGGCCAGCTGAGCTTTGCACCATCCATGTGGTCTGTCATGAAGTAGTGAAGGCTTTTCTCCCTTCACCAGCTCTGACCAGCCAAATAAAGTCTTCCTCCCAACACAAAGTGCCAGGATCCTGGAGCGAGGCTGAGACAGCCCTGGGCTGGGCTCTCTGCCTGGAGTTCTCTGCCCCCGCCCCCATCAGGGCTTGTTCACTAACTCTGAGAGCAGCGAGTAAGTGGTGGGGATGTCACCTGCTCTGCTCTGTCCCTCCGGTATTGCAGATAGGTGATCTGAGGACTGGAGTCTCTCCTGGGTACCAGCAGCCCTGCAGGACCAAGATGACCAGTAGCCAGTGGGGTTTGCAGTATGTAGGAAGGTCATCTCTCACTGGAGACCACAGGGATTTGTCCCCTATTCCCTAAGACTCTGTGCTATAACCCATAAGGCAAAAATAGCAAGGCTGTCTTTTTCTTCACTTTGTTTTTTTCCTAAATCTAATTTTGTTTCTATATTTATTTATTACAATTTATGCACTTTGTGTCCCCATTGCAGGCCCCTCCCTGGTCTCCTCCCAGTCCCACCTTTCCTCCCTTTTCTCCCCCTAAGCCCTTTTCCTAGTTACCTGATAGGGGAGGACCTCCTCCCCTTCTATCTGACACTAGCTTATCAAGTCTCATCAGGGTTGGCTGCATCATCTTCCTCTGTGGCCTGGAAAGGCTGCTCCCCCCAGGGGGAGGTGATCAAAGAGCCAGCTACTGAGTTCATGTCATAGACAGCCTTTGTACCCCTTACTAAGGAACAAACTTGGAAACTGAGCAGCCAATGGGCTTCCTTTGAACAGGGGGTCTAGGTCCTCTCCATGCATAGTCCTTGGTTGGAGTATCAGTCTTTGCAGGGTCCCCTTGATCCAGGTATTTTGGCTCTGTTGTTCTCCTTGTGGAGATCCTGTCCCCTCCAGGTCTTTCTGTCTCCCTCCTCTTCCATAAGAATTCTGGCACTCTGGCCAAAGTTTGGCTATGAGTCTCAGTATCTCCTTTGATACCCTGGTGATCTAGCTATACCAGTCCTAGGCATATAACCAAAAGATGCCCCACCATTCAATACAGACATTTGCTCAACCATGTTCATAGCAGCTTTATGTGTAATAGCCAGAATCTGGAAACAACCCAGATGTCCCTCAACAGGGGAATGGATACAGAAAGTGTGGTACATTTACACAATGGAATACTATTTAGCAATTAAAAACAAGGAACTCATGAAATTTGCAGGCAAATGGTGGGATCTAGGAAAGATCATCCTGAGTGAGGTAACCCAGAAGCAGAAAGACACACATGATATGTACTCACTTATAAGTGGATATTAGACATATAATATAGGATAAACATACTAAAATCTATAGTCCTAAAGAAGCTAAACAACAAGGAGGACGCTGGGGAAGGTGCTTAATCCTCATTCAGAAGGGTAAACAGGATCGATATCGGAAGTAGGTGAAGACAAGGAACAGAAGAGGAGCCTTCCACAGAGGACCTCTGTCTTTTTTTTTTTAATCACTATCTAATGCGTATTTACTAGGTCACTGTCTGTCCCTCTGCCACAGCAGAACCTTGAGCCAGGGACCTCTTCCTGGCTCTAGTCCTGGGACTTCGATGGCACACTGCAGCAAGCAGCTAGATGCATTGGGAAACAAGTGGCCACAAGAAAGCCACAGGCAGAGAGTGCTGAGAGGGTGTGCTGAGGGCGAACAGGGTCTTCTTTCACCTGCAGGGAGGTTTTGGGATCTTGGAGGAAATGTGTGTCAACTATGTGCACTACTACCCGCTGACCCAGCTGGAGCTCTGCAAGAGTGCCGTGGATGATGGTTATCTACAGAAGTACTTCCACATGCTGAACAGGTGAAACACTTTTTCTTGCTTTCTGCCCCTGGGGAACTCAGCATGGGCAAACTCTGCACCCTGCACTGTGTTCCCTGACCCATGTCCTACGGGGGGGGGGGGGGGGGGGGGGGGGGGGGGCAGGGGCTGCGTGGCCAAATACAGAGTTTAAGCTAAGTCCCTGGAGCAAAGTTAACATGCAAACCATCAGACCTATGTGTCTTCAGAGGTGCCTATGGTGGGTGTCACTAATCAATCTCTTGACTTACAAGAAGCTGCCACGAGAGTAGCCATTATCAACAGTCAAAGGTGACATAGAGGTGGAGGAAGGATCAAGACAGCCTCTTAGGCAGTGGATAAAGGAGGTGAGGCTGGGGAGTTGACACAGGGCAGCTGTCTGGAGCCATGCTGGTCTACAGCCCTCTATTATATCGTTAAGCTGAGTTGTTCTCTTTCCTTCCAGATTCAACGGTGACGAGGTCTGCACCTGCCCTCAGGCCTCCGTTCCCGAGCAGTTCGCCTCTGTGCCCTGGAACTCTTTCAGTGGTACAGTGCTCAAGGCTCTGTATGGCTTTGCCCCCATCTCCATGCATTGCAACAAGACCTCTGCCATTCGCTTCCAGGTATGACTGCATGGGATTAAGTGGTGGGTCGCAGCACCGACAAATCCCATTGCTGCCTGAATCTCCAAGCCCAGGACCATCCATATCCTGAGGAGGACCGCAGGGGGGTTGAGGGAGAGCACCTTCACCTTTGGACAAGAAGCACTCACGTGAGATAGAGAAAATGATTAGGTAGTGATGGAGACAGCAGAAGGCAGATGATAAGGGGAAGGCCAGCGAAGGCCAGGGATGCCATTTCTCCTGACAGTGCAACCAGGGGCTAACCTTAGCTCTGTCTGAATGGTGTGTGAGTGAGTGCCAGCACCCTCCTCAGGGCATAAAAATAGAGCTGTGGGCAGGGGAGGTAAGAAACCAGAATTCTGTGACAAAAGCCTCGAAGCCCTGCTTCTCTCCTTATCAGAAGCCTGCTGGGATTCAGAGGCACCTAATTTATTTCCTAGTCTAGCTAGCCAGCAGCAGCAGTGCCAGCCCAGAGTGCTGGTCAGCAGAGCCAACCTGCTGTGTTAGGCAGGGGAGGCAGGCACTGTACCGGGAGGTGAACAGACCTTTCCTGGCAGCATTTGGGTGCTGGATTAATTGCTAACCCAAACACCCATGCCATGGGGAGGCTTGCTCACCCCAGGGCAGTTTGGGGCACTGATGTAGCTAGATCTTGGTTTTTGCAGAAACCTCATTGGGAGACAGTGGCTAAAACCACAGCCTGACTCCAAGGATTCTGATCCTTGACTCAGGGTATACTCAGGGGCCTCCAGGTTTCTGACCAGAGAACACAAAAGCTTAGGGAAAGGGCCTGGATCCTTTGGTGGTAACCTTCAAAGAGTGATTTGGAAGAGGCAGGGAGGGTTCAGCATTGGGATAAATGAATTTAAAGACAAGAACCCAACTGGCTAGAAAAACAGCAGCCGTCTGTCTCCTCCAGCCTCAGTTTAGCTGGTCCCTTTCTTACAGGGTGAATGGAATCTGCAGCCTCTGCCTGAGATCACCTCCAAACTGGAAGAACCCACCCCACGCTGCCCCATACGACAGGCTCTGAACCCCTCTGACCACAGGAGCGTGGTCATCACAACTGAAGCAGAGGCTCAGTAGGCTCATCTTCTGAGAGGCTGTTCTTCAGCCCCTCCTCGTGATGTCCTGACGGGCTCACACCATCTCTGTCCACCCCTGCGTGACCAATCCCCTCCATAACATAGTGAGTGCTGTTCACCTAGGAGGAAGGAGCATATCGCCTCGGAGACGCCTGCAGTGGCGGAGACAATCCCATGAAGTCCAGTTGGGCGGAGCAGAGCTGGACATCACCCACACACTCCACATAGGGACAGCTTCAACACCAGAGGAACTAACCTTGCCTCCAGAACAGCCTTGCCAGTCTGGATGCAGACTCTCAAAGCCCCTCAGAACACTCCCTGTTAGCCCTGCAGTGGTAACTCCTGTTGGTGTATGCCTTGACAGCACTGCTTAAATATCTCTTTGCAGAGTGGCTCGTGTTTCCCAGTGGGCGGCTTCCCTGCGACAAGACAGGACAAGGCATTTAGCTAGTTAGAGACTCACCAGGGGAACTTGCTTCTTGGCAAAGTAAATAGATATTTTCGCCTACCTAAAGGGAAACCCCAACAGGTAGTTCTATCATGGAGAGCCAAGATGGCTGGAGCCAGGCTCTGAGGGAGAATGGTATGAGTAGGGCCAGTTGTTTTTTCTGCTGGTGACAGGCCAGGTTCTGAATGGGTAGGTGAAAACCTGGCTTGGCTCCTTAATGAAGCAGTGACTAGAGCAAGCTACTTAGCTGCCCGACACTCAGTCTTCTTGTCTATAAAATGAGACTCTCCCTCGCCTAGCACTAACTGTGGACACATGAATGTGCTGAACCTTTCTGGGGTCTATGGTGTCACATTGCCCATGTGAGGGAGGCCTGCTTCCATAAATCTAGCTACCTCTCCCCTCCCTGACTCCTTCTCTCCCTCAGGCTCCTGTGTAAGGGCCAGCTCAGCTCTTTGATGGCTTTGGAAGGGAGAAGGAGACTGGGCTCTTTTTAGCTATTTCAGCAAAATGCAGCCCAGGCTCCTTTGGGCAGGAAGGGTGATGGATGGGCCTCATGTCCCCCCCCACAACTCCCCACCTCAGACATCAGCTAAGCACAGCCTCCCCTTCAGCAAGACACTTTATTACTGGGAAGCCAAAGTGCCCGGACTCTCTGCGCCTTGTGGTATGAATCATGGCTCCAGGTGCCCATAAGTCATGGGCATAATCGGTGTGAAATGCCAGGCCTGACAGCCCAGAGAAATGCTCAGCTCTTCGTCATCTGTACAGCCTCAGAGATAGCGAAGACAGGAAGTCTCCATAGCTGTGCCTCTATGGCTTCCTGTCTGCGTAGCCTGGAGCCAGAGAGTACAAGAAAGACTGGTGCAGCTCTGAGGAGCCTGATCTTCAGCACAGTTACTCTACTCTTAGTGGTGTGCCAGCTTCTAGACAAAAAAAAAACTGTCTAGAAGGCCCGAGAGCTGCAAGAGGACCTGCCTGACACCCATATGACATGTCCAGACCCACAGTTCCCTGTTCCTCCTCTAGGCCGTCATGTTCTTTCTCCAGGGAGGTCATCTGCTCCCCACACTGCTTCTGTCACAACAGGGCCCACCAGGTGACAAAGGTGTTATGATAGCCATGGCGGCCAGTTGAAGCATATGAGGTCCACACCAGCTACCCAAACCTTTAAGGACTTGCTATGTCTCTTCCCTAGACAAATGAGGAAACTGAGGCTGAGAGACCTGGGGTTAAATGGCAAGATCCCTGTAGTGAGCTGTGGAGCCCAGAAGGTCTGTCTGATACCAGCATGTAGGCTCCCAGACTCCATATACTTATTTTCCAAGCAGAAATCATGAGTGGGCTTATGAGAATTGAACATGAGGACACCAGGGTAACAGGCTATTGAGACCACATCCTCCAACCATGCTCTAAGCCAAAGCAAGTCTCCAGACCCACCCCTCTTCTGCACTGTGGTGGGAGCAAAGGCCTGAGTGTGAGCCATTCCCACTTCTACTGGGTGTATTGCTTTCCCTTGCTGGAGCAGAGGACTCTCTAGCCTTCCAAAAGCAGGGCTTTCTGGAAGCGCCACAGGACAGGCTGTGCTGGTCTAAAGCAGAGTTGAGAGGACCTTGAGAGCCAGTAGGGTGACCCCAGGCCAAGGATCTTGAACTGCTCACAAGCAGTGATGTCTGGCAGCCCTCAGTCTTAGTAGCTATTTAATTTTTATTTAGATTAATGTAAAAAAAATGATAAGCACCAGGACTAGGACGTGGATCAGTTGGTGAAACACTTAGCTTTACATGCACAATACCCTGGCTTCTCTCTCCAGAATCACATAAAAATGGGCACAGTTACATGAGCTTACCCGTCACCCCAGCATTTGGGAGGTGGAAACAGGAAACTCAGAAACTCAAGGTCATCCTCAGCTACACAACAGAGTTCAAGGCCAGCTTAGTCTGCATGATACTCTGTCTCCAAAGTGAGACAGAAGTTGGCCAAGGACACAGTTCTGTTGGCAAAACCATTGTCATGCAAGTGCGAGGACCTGAGTTCAATCCCCAGAACCTATGTGAAGGTGCATGTTTACAGTCCTAGCTCTGTGGTGCAGGGAGATATGGATCTCATCAGCCTAGCTTACCCAGTGAGCCTTGGGTTCCAGTGAGACGCCTTGTCTCGGAAAACAAGGTAGACAACTGAAAAGCAAAATCCAAGGTTGACCTCTGGGCTCTCTTTACATGTATGTGCATGGACATAAATGTACACACACACACACACACACACACACACACACAAACAGAGAAACATTTCCAGACCCCTTTCTGTTATCACTCCCTCATGTCAGGACTCAGCACATTGGATGGGGCATCAAGGCAGCATCCCATCATTGTGGGAAGCTGCTTGGCATTTTTGTCTTGGAGGCCAGAGGGCACCTACCACCTGTGTTGCAGAAGGTGGAGACTTCTCACCCAGTACAGAACTGGTGGCACTTTACAAACTGTAGTGGCCTCCTACAGTGCTTAAGCTTGCATACACAGACCTTTGTGGGCTTGCCAGTTGTCTAAAGCCCTCAGCTGGCTACACTGGAGCCTGCTTGGTAGTGGGAACCCAAGACCCTGGCCAGGCATGCAAAGTGCCTACTTTCAGGAAAAGGCACCGTCAGGTCTTCGGTAGAAGAGGTTGGGAGGGCCCAGGCAGCCCAAGCTTGGTGATTAGATACTCAGCAAGTTTACACTGAAGTCAGGGGGTGGGGAGAAAGATAGTGGGCGGTGACCCAAGGTGGAGGGGGCCACATGCTATCGTATTCAGGGCTATTTGACCAGACTGGATCCACAACTGTCTGGGTCACAAGTGGCTGGGCCAGCAGGAAGTCTTCTGATGCTCTTCATAGATGCCCACCTTTGTCTGCCTCTCACCACAGCCCAAGGGCAGCCTGAGTTTTCTCTGCCCATGTTAGATTGGGCCCAGAGGGCCTGTGGGCCCTCTAGCTCACTTCCCAGGGATGCAGAACCTCTTGCCTGCCTGCTCACCCCTACCCTCAAGAGTAACAGGACAGGATTCAGGGCAGTCCTTGGCAGTCCCTCTGGCCTCTGAGTCCCCATGGGGCACAGGCTCAACCAGGCTGGATGGAGCTCCAGGGCCATGGTTGTTCCTCCAGGCAGAGTCCCTAAGCTGAGGCAGAGTGAGAAATTTCCATCAATTGGTCCCTCTCTGCAGGTTGGATGGTTGAGATACCACTTAGGACAGGTAGCAAGCTGGTCAGGCCTACCTCAGGGACGTGACACATGAGTGACTTGCTGTCCACCACCTGTCTGTGCCTCCCTCTTCTCCAAAAGTTTCTGCTGTCTTCCATGCAAGCTAAAGGGGCATGGCCCTGTGCCAGCACCATGCACAGGAAGCCTCTGGGATGTGCGGGAGGGGAAAAAAGTAGAAGTGGCCTAGACATTTTGCTACCAAGACTTCAGTCTTTACCAGAGAAATGGACATCTTACTCTTCCAGAGGCCCGTCCCATCTCCAACGGAAGATGTGTGGTATAGTATGCTGGCCTTGCTCTCTCTTGTATTTCTGGTTGTAAGCCTAACATTTAATGACCAAGCCATCTCTCCAGCCCAAGCATTCTCCATGTGTGTATACTTACACATGGGTGTTCAAGCACATGTGTACCCATGCATGCAGAGACCAGAAGTTGATCTCATTTCTCTTCCTCTGTTACCTTCATCCTTATTGTTTGAGATAGGGCCTTTCACTGTCTTGGTTGGGATTTCTATTGCTGCGACAACACACCATGATAAAAAAGCAAGCTGGGGAGGAAAGAGTTTATTTGGCTTACACTCCCAAATCATAGTCCATCATTGAAGAAAGTTAGATCAAGAACTCAAGCAGGCAGGAACCTAGAGGCAGGAGCTGATGCAGAGGTCACGGAGGGTTGTGCTTCCTGGCTTGCTCCTCGTGGCTTGCTCAGCTTGCTTTCTTATAGACCCCAGGACCACCAGCCCAGAAATAATACCACCTACAATGGCCTGGGCCCTCCCCCATTGGTCACTAATTGAGAAAATGCCTGACAGATGGATCTCATGGAGGCGTTTTTTTTTTCACCTGAGGCTCCTTCCTCTATGATGACTCCAGCTTGTGTCAAGTTAACACAAAAAACACCAGCCAGCCCACTCATTAAACCTAGATCTCACTGATTGGCTCAGACAGGTGGCCAGCAGGCTCCGGGCATCTGCCTGCTTCTGAGTCCTCCCTGGCTCTCAGTGCTAGTTATAAAAATGGGTCCTGGGGATCCGGAATCATGTCCTCAAGCTTTCATGCCAAGCGCCTTACCAGCCCTAAAGAAAGCATTATTGCTCAGTATAAGGGAGACCAGGACGGGGGCCTGTGTGTATACATGAAGAATAGCTGGGCAAGACGTGGCCTGTCCCCCTCCTCTGCAGTGACAGCCCCACCCAGAAGCCTCTGAACCTCAATATTGTTGTACCTCACTGAGGCATCTGAGGGTACCAAGACCCGTCCTCCCCCTCCTCTGCCAGCTACACTGTTCTCCACACTTGAAGCACTTTCATATCAGTTCTCCAGTGATTTCTGATAGACAGTGCTCAGCCACAGCGGGGGTGTGTGTGCGCGTGCGCTTGATTTTCCAGAAAGAAAACGTTTTAAAATATAACTATGAGATGAGCCTCTCGATTAGCAGTGCGGGAAGGCAGGCCTGAGGTCTGTGTGACACACGCAGGATGGGATGTCCTGGGCAAAGGCACTTCGGGGACTCTCCAGATGTGCAGGTGAGCTTGGGAGGGGACTCCTGACAGCTGATCTCACTCAGGGGCCCAACATCCTTCCAAGCACTGTGCATCATGGAGGCAGGCAGGCATGGGAAAGGCGTGTGAAGGTCTGGGAGAAATGAGTTAGGCTGGGAAAGCACTCAGACCTCCCTTGTCCTGAGCTATCCCCAAGGACAGGTTGTGAGCTGCATGTGGTCATCGGCCCGATCCAGGGGTCTTGGCCAGACTACAGATGGGGGGTTGGGGGAGGCTGGACAATCTCGCAACCACCTTTCCTTTCCTTCACTCCCTTTCCCCCTTCCTTCACTCCCTTTCCCCCCTCCCTTCCCCTCCCTGCTCCACTTACCTCCCTCCCTTTTCCCCATCCCCCTCTCCTCCCTCTTCCCCTTCCCTTCTCCTCACTCCTCCCTCTTCTTTCCCTTGGATCCACAAAACTCATGTTATCCAAGAGCCAGCACTGTAGTCCCAAGAGAGCACAGGTGTTCCTTCAGTCATCCAGAGACGACTCCACACCCTCCCGCCTTCAGCCCTTCCCTAGACTCAGGAGACTAGATCTGCTTTTGAAAGGCCAGCTAATACCCCACACATCTTCCCATGGTTTCAGTTTTATTAACTTGACCTTTTCCAGCTCAGGGTGTGGTGTGTAAGCCTGTGAAGATTCAGAGCCCACCCAGGACAACTGTGCCCAGATCTCCCCTCTGCTGCCTTCTTTGGGCTTAGAGACCCTGGCTCAGTACTACAACAGAATCTGCCTCTTGCTGTCCTAGACTACAAGGCATGAACTGTAAGACCTTTGTTTGGGCAGCCACCGCAACCTAATTTCTCAGTCAGGGTGAGAAGCAAAGGAAGAAGACTGGGTCTATAGAAAAGTGATGGACATTCACCCCAGGAAGGTGGGCCAGGGTCACTCCTGACATGCAGGCAGGTGTAAATGGTTATAGAGCGGCAGGAGGAGCCACTCTCTCTCATAGACCTGGGCTGGAGCAGCCCCCTCAGCAGAGGCTGAGCAGGAAGCCATATGTCTGTGACAGAGACCCAAGACCTTGGAAAGAAACACGACAGCAGGGTCCTGTGCAACAAGTAAGCTTGGTGTCCCTGAACCCACGAGCAACTGCTTGAGGGGAAACTGAGGCAGAAGCTGGCATTTTTGTGTAAGTACTGGAGGTTCCTGAATCCAAAGCCCATGCTACACCTCCTCCCCTCCCCCCGGAGAGGCTGACCACTCTCAGAAGGCTTTTTCTCCTGCAGAACTAGAAGGGTAAGGCAAGAGCTTTCTTCCCCTCTCCTCTCTGGTCTGAAAGGCATTCATCCTGGGGAAGGACTGCTTCAGTCCAACACCTGCCTTTGTGCTCTCCATCCTATACCCGTGCAGACATTGCTCATCAATCCCTGCTCACTCTCTCCTGATTCACCACTATTCAAGTGCTCTGGCTGCCCATTGCCAGGCGGCCAAGTGAGGAACAGAGGGGAAGCTTGCCTGCTTTATGGCTCCTACCTTGAGTTAACCACACACCTGAGATATTCACAGGGACCTTGAGAGGATTGGGGTGGGTTGGAGACCATTCTGTGGTCTGTCAGCAGGAGGAACATAGTGGTCCATCCAGTCCTGGTTAACAGGACCAGACGGAGGCTAAATGTGGGGAAGTCTGTGTTTCGCCTGTATCCTGGGTCTCGGGACACAAGGATGTTTGTGCTGTGCAGGAGTACACATACAGTGTGGAAAGTGTGGCAGTTTCCAATGGCCTGAGCAGTGGTAGCCTCTACCCTGCCATCCATCAATAGATTCCCTTCACTCGCTTGTTGTCAGGGTCGAAGGGAGACTTCACGTGAACCTGGGCAGCATAGGTGACCCCCATTCTCTCCAAGGCATACTCTCCACTCTTCACAAAGTCCAGAGAGACCTAGGAGCAGAGGGCAGTCAGGGTCACTCAGTTGTTACTGGGAGGGGGGGCTAGTGTTTCCTGCTCATACCTCACTGATAAACTGACCTCTGTACCAAGCCCTTTCCCTGAGACAGGGGCCTTCCAAGAACAGTAGATCATATGCTCTACCTATGCCCATAAGCCAGACAGGAATATCTGAGCCCATCAAAGGCCGGGTCTGGTAGCCAGCAAGACTTCTTCCTCTGCACGACCTGTTCCCATGACCTGTTCCCAGATCCTTTCGAAGATGGGGCTCAGGCAGGAACCTGGATGGATTTTAGAGTCAGACAAACACATCATTGCTATAGGGCAGGGGCCAGTGGCCAGACATGTTCTCCTGAGGGACAGGGTGAATGGAACAGCTTTCTGGACAGCATGGCCCCTGAGGCCTCCAAGGCCCTCCTCCAACTCACATCTGGCTCCCTCTGGAGCTGTTAGCTCTAGAAACAGGTGCTCCTCAGGCTTGGGAGAGTGCTGTAGCCTGACACTCTACTGTGCTGGAGGGAGAAATGCTCCTAGGCCACCCAAGGAGTGATTCTTTGTGTAAAGTAAGGACTCCAGACCCAGGCTGAAGGGGTCTAGGGCTGTTTCTCCTCATTCCTGGTGGCTGCTCAGGACTGAATAGAAAATTTTTTAAAAGGCATGCAAAAAGAAAGAAGAAAAAAAGAAAGAGAAAAAAGAAAATACAACCTTTTAAGCTATGGGATCTTCAGGGGCAAGGCCTCTGCCACACACTTCCCTACATGGCTGGGAGGCTGGTGGATTTCAGCAGAGGAAAGGCATGTGTTCTGGGACTACCCAACCTAGCTGACCAACACCCACAAGCCACAAAATTGTTCCTGCCTCTTTAGTCTTACTTAGAAATGTGGATTATCTCCACACAAAACTGATAAATGGGCTGGGGCGCAGCATCTGCCCACTCTCCTGGCATGAATATTCTAGAAGCTTGACCCCAGCGCGGGCCACCAGCTTCTCGCGCCTTTGATCACCCTCGGTGTTGGGCTCTGTAGCTGTGTGGGACTCACGCTGGGCCGCCTGGGCTCTGGTTATCAGAAACCCAGAGTTCTTCGAAAGGAAAGGCTGTAGGTCCTCCCCTGCCCACCAAGCCTGGGCACCAGCAAATGATCTGCTAATTTCACCTTGGCTGGGACCCAGGCAGTGGCCTCTCAGGGTTAAAGGAAGTCCTGTGTAACCACCAGTGTTTACCTGGTCCCAGGCTGGTTTGTAGTGTTTGATAACTGTCAATCAAGGTCCACTCAGCGGGTGGGAGCCTGTGCCCTTTCTATAGGTAAAGCTGGGGCTCTTAGAGAAACTCCCGGCCCACAGTCACAGAGCAAGAAGAAACCACAACTTCAAGTTAAAACCAGTGTCCTGAGCCTCCTGCTCCAACACAAGACTCCTTCCTACTGGCGGCCACCCACCCCCACCTGGGCTCCAGAAGTCAGGCTACCCCCTAGGCCTCATGGGAGCCACTTGTCTGTCCCTCTTTCCTAGCCTGGTACCTCCTCCTTCCATTCTGCTGGACACTGTAACCCAACTTTCCTTAGTGTCAGGCAGAGTCAGCTAGAAGGCATAGCCCGGTTGGCACCTCTGGGCTGAGATCGTGCCATGGGAGATTTCAGAGAGACTTGGGCAAAGGTACACATCCCTCTAGGAGTGCTTAGGTGGTGTGAAAATGGTACTACCCACCACATGTCTAAACCCATGTCTGGAGAGCAGGAACAAGTGAAGTCCACCCTTCTCCCTGGGGACGTGGCTGCCAACCTCCTTTGGCTGTCCAGTCTGCAGCCTGGGTTTGGCTTACTTGTTGGGGTTGAGGTATCTGGGCTGAGGAGGCAGGGCAAAGATGGTCTGCTAGCCTCTAAGACATTGTCCCAGCCCTGCAACTCTTTTTGATCAAGAAAATTCTGGGACTGCCCCAGTCAGATAAAGGAGAAAACAGACTCTGCTGGAGACCAGGCCTGGGCGCTCGTCCTCCCTTCCTAGCTTCCTTCCTCTTGTGTTCCTAGCATACACAGGCATGGCACTGAGGATCTGGCATGGAGCCTGGGAAGGGACAAGGAACAGGGTTTGCTCACCGGACCACCACTGGGGTCTTGGATGTAGCCATAGGCGATTGTCTTGTTCACGGTGAACCCGAAGTCAGCCCTCCGAACATGGCCCACCACTTGGCCGTTTCTCCAGATGGCTTCCAAGCCAAACATAGGCACCTCTCTGGAAGAAGAAAGAAGAGGGCTGGAACCCAGACAGGTGGAAACACAGCCTGAAAAGATGAGGAAGCTGGACTGTGCCTACAAGACCACATGCCCCTACCAGGACTTTGCAAGCTCCCAGTAGCCCAACACCTGACCTGGGGTGACAGGAAGACAGGATGGGAGTGAAAGGGAGAATTAGTAGAAATCCTTAACTACCTTGTTAAAGTCTATATTAATTGTAGAGAATAATTGGGGGCTGGAGAGATATCTCAGCAGTTAAGAGCAATCACTGCTCTTATAAAAGGCCACAGTTCAGTTCTGAGCCCCCATACCGCACTGCCCAGGGCATCCGATGCCCTTGTCTGACCTCTGTGGTCATCCATGCACATACGGCACACACTCACACAGAAAACACATACACATAAATAAAATAAAATAAAATAAAATAAAATAAAATAAAATAAAATAAAATAAAATAAAATCTTTTTAAAAGAAAAATGCTCTATTTCGCTATGAAATCATCATATGTGTACGTATGTGTTCACATCCACCCAGACACCCTCTCTTGTCCTGTCTCTCTACCCATATAGCCCCTCCCCTTCTATTTGCATGGCATATATATACACCAGCATTCACACTTAAACACACATTTGTGTCACACACTAAGGAAAAGTCAGAGTGTTTCTCTCTGAGCCTATCTCTTTTCTCTAACAATGCCCTCTAGCTCCGTCCATCTTCTTGCAATCAGTACAAATTTAGGGCTGGAAAAACGACTCTGGATAAGAACACCTGTGCAGGCCTGAGGACCCGAGTTCAAGCCCCCTAGCCCCAATGCAAAAAGGAAGGTACAGCTGCATAGGCCCGTACGTCCAGCCTCGGGGAACGGAGACAAGTAGATCCCGAGGATTTCTTGGCTGACCAATCCAGTGGAATCGGTGAGCCTTCAGTTCAGTAAGAGACCCATCCTGAGGCAATAAGCTGGCAAGTGACAGAAGACGCTGATGCCCTCCACTGGCCTTTGTGGACATACACATGGACTTGCACACCCATGTGCACGCACAATGCATACAACACCAAAATAAACAATAAAACAAGCTGGGTGTGGTGGCGCACACCTTTAGTCCCAGAGCTCGGGAGGTAGAAGCAGGTGGAGCTTAGTGAGTTCAAGGACAGCTTGGGTCACATAGAGAGTTCCAGCTTAGTCAGGGATACATAATGAGACCTTGTCTCAAAAGAAAGAAAGAAAACAAATTGGAGATTGCCCGGCAATTAAGAGCACTTGCTGATCTTCCAGAAGACCCAAGTTTGGCTCCCATTAGCTCACATCCAACTATAACTACAGCTCTAGAGGATCTGACACATTCTGGCCTCCATGGACATCTGTACAAATGTGGTACACACACACAGAGTTTTTAAAATAAAAGTTTTTAACATAAAACCCCACACCAAAGAGAGGTAAAACTACAATTCCATTGTTATTCATAAGTAAATAATATACCATTGTGTATGTAAACCATATCTTCTTTAAAATTCATCTATTGGGCTGTGTATGGTTGACACACACCTTTAATCTCAGAACTCAGGAGGCAGAGGCAGGCAGACCAATATGAGTTCAAGGACAGCCTGGCCTATAATAGTTCCAGGCCAGTCAAGTCTACATAATGAAATACAGTCTCAAAAAAAAATTAATAAAATAAAATTCATCCATCCAGATATCTTGGCTACTAAGAACACTGCTGCAGTAAACATGACTTTTCAAGCACTTGTGCAGCAGGCTGACTCAGAGCCCTGCGCTATACACCGGGAGGGCAAGGCTGAGTCACATGGAAGTCCCTTTGCCACAGTGGCTCGGGTGATTTACATTCCCAGCAGCGGTGGATAACTGCATCCACACTGGCATTTGCTGCCATTTCGTTTCTTGCTGTCAGCCACTCTGACTGGAGCAGGAGAGAATATCATCATAGCTCTGGTTTGCATTTCCCTCATAGCTAAAGACACGGAACAATTTCTCATATGTTTATTGGCCAATTGCATTTCTCTTCTTTTTCAGCTGTCTGTTGAGTTCATTTGCCCACTTCCTCAATGGATTATGTGTGGGGCTGGTGTTTAATTTGTTGCTGTTCTTGAACTCTGAGTATATATATTCGCTGTCAGATGAATGGCTGGCAGGGCCCTCCCGTCCTGCAGGGTGCTTGCTGTGGACTCTCTATTTCATGCAACCCAGTCATCAGTTCTTGTGCTGACTTTCTGAGCTACAGGAGTCCCACTCAAAAAGGCCTTGCCCATGTGCCAGGACCATGCTGGTTTCTCACTATGGCTCTACGGTACAATGTGAGGTCAGTTGTGATGATGTCTTTCATTTCTCAGTTTTTGCTCAGGATTGCTTTGGCTATTCTGGGTCTTCTGCTTCCATATATATTTCAGGGTTGTTTTTTTTGTTGTTGTTTTGTTTTGTTTTTTTCTAATTCAATGAAGAATTCCACTGGAGTTTTGATAGAGTTTATGCTGAATCTAGTTCGTTTAACTGCCAAGTGGGCTTATTTTCTAGTACACTGGTCATTTGCTTTTTGTAGTACATTTACCTAAATGGTTTTTCTTTAGTCAATGTACTATATTAATACCAAAGTTTTTGAAAATTTAAAATGGTAGACAAAAAGAAAAAGAAACCCATTAAAACCTAGAAATGTCAATACCCAGATCATGATAACATTTGGTGTCATTTGCAGACCGTTATCCTGGGCTCAAACATTCTCAAAGTGACAAGGGTCAGAGCAGGTTCAGATACCCTCTTGGGTCTCCAACTCAGAGCCACACCATCTGGGGTCCACCCATGATGATGAGGGTCAGGAAGAAGGCTTTGTGAACACCTCCTTCCCTATCCTCTCCAGTCATTCTCCATGGATTGAACTGGAGTCATGAAGGCTCCCAGCTCACCCAAGGCCTCTCAAAGTGGGTACATGTCATTGTGTGCCTGGTGGCCAAGAACTGCAGGGACAGTAAGGAAGGGCCTGAACAGGACAGATGTCAACCTTCTGCTCTAGAGCTAAACACTGGCCTTCAGAAGCATCACAGAGGCCCAGGGGCTATACAGGTCTGTCCTACCTGAGAGGACCCTCCTGCCCAAGCCAGGCAGCCCTTAGAGGAGTGGGTGAGATCTCAGGGAGAAGCCACAGTATGATGACAAGCCCTAGTCTGCTCATGGCCTCTTATCACACTTGACACTCTGGGGGAAGTGGTGACATTTGAGGCTGACTGTCAGCTGCAAAGCAGCAAGCCCAAAGCCATCTCTGCCTCCTGGAGATAGTTGCTGTGAGAATTCCTCTGGGTGCCACTGTGAGCTGCCAACTCTGGCCCAAGTGGAACCCAAACTCACCTTCCCAATGACACATCCCAAGCTGCTTCTTGGTGAGCAGATGGAGGGTCAAGTTCCCCAGAAAGGGTCTTTCCTCTTACCTCTGCTGTGTGAGTGGTTATGAGTCCATGACTCCAGCACACTGTGGCCCTTATTTATAAATAGAGGACAGTTCTACCTCATCAAGATTTAAAAGGAAAGGGGCCAGGAGATGGTTGCAAAAGGACAGGGCCACTGGCTTGTAAGTAGGGTTCACCTTTCCAACTCACCAGCCTGACTCTACTCACCCCAGAGGAGCCAGCCTGGCTGCAGCAGCTTTCTCTTCTAAATGCCTTTAGAGTGGGTTGAACCTTTTCTGCATCCCTGGGGTCCTACTGACACTCCAGCCTCTGATCCACTTCTGGTCCACTGGGCCCTTAAGGGGCCTCAATTTGAACACCAGTTCTGCTCTTACCAACATAAGATGCAAACCATGTAAATCTTACGTTGTAGCTGTAGATAGATTTCTGGGCCTCACTTTTTCCACCTGCAATGGGCTATTGTGAAAAGGAGGCAGGCCTGAGGGATGTGCTAGTCCCAGGGGCTGTCACTGGAAATGGTAAGTGCCACCCTTCAGTGTAGACAGTCACCCACTGAGCCAGGATACTCACTCTTCTACAGTGAGGCATACCAGGCGTCGGCGGAGGCCTGCAGCTCGCTGCTTCTCCAGAGCCTCACGGCCTAGGAAGGGCACTGAGGACTTGAGCTTACAGGTGAAGGCCAATCCTGCCTCCAGGGGGCTGTCATCAGACCTCAGGTCTGCATGCCAGTGTCGGTAGCCTGTGAGGCAAGGAAGCTGCAGGTGAGTGTCCGGCTAAGCTGCCCAATTCTTTCAAAGACACATGTGGGTGCTGCCCAAACCCAAACCACTCAGTCCCCAAATCTTCACCATTGCTTAGCAACCTGGACAGCCCGGGGATAGGGGGTGGATCCTGGTGTCCAGAGGCTCCCTGTATGAGCTCCTGGAGTCCCATGAGCTGTCCAGTCCCTTGTACCATCAGGGTGGGGTGTTGGGTGAACATGGAAAGTGGAGTGAGCAGCCTTAGGGGAAATACAGATCCCACCGTAAACTTCCATCACCTTTTAAAAGGTGCAAGGTGGCCACTTATTAGCAGCCCACTCTGCTCTGAGTCTCCCTCTCAGGAGACATATCGGTGGGGGTATTAGAACCCCCACTTAGGTATATGTGAGGTACTGGATTTAACCTCCAGCATCATTTTGTTTAAAAGCTCAAAAAAAAACTCTCAAGTTGCTCACAATGCTGAATTCAACCATGCCCCACTGAAGCCCACTCCTTCAGGATTTAGACAGTGCCTCACCTCTCTGAGTCCAAGTATGTGCAGTTATTGGGGACCCCAGCATCATTTCTGAAGCCCTGCATGGAAGACTCCATGCACAGGCATTGAAGAGGATTCGAGAAATGTAGAAGGATGGGAGTTGGAGAGATCGATGATGTATAAATCTGGACACAAGTGACAGGAGCACCCCCAGCTGCTTCCTGGTGGCTTGGGTGGCTTCCCTTGGCCCTATAGACACCGTGCTCACCTTTCTCGATGCTCAAGGAGTCAATGGCACGGTATCCCGCATTGACAAGGCCATGCTTGGCACCTGCAGCCATCACAGCCCGGTACACTGGCACACAGGATGCACGGGGCACATGCAGCTCCCAGCCCAACTCCCCAACAAAGGATAGCCGGATGGCCCGCACCTGGGGAGGCAAGGGTGTGGATCAGATACAGCTGCCACAGATTGCTGGTGCCCAGGCCCAGACCTCCACTTGACAGCAGTCCTGAGCAAGGGGGTTTTCTGAGGAGAGTCATGCAAGCTGATCTGGGAATCTTGAAGTGAAGGAAGAGGACTCAACAGTCTCCACCTCCTGGCCTCAAACCTCAGAAGTGACCACCTGGTTCCCTGTGGTCAAGCAAGTGAACAGAAACTGACTGGCTTAAACCAAGGGAAATGAACTCCATGTCTATTCTGGGGGTTCGAGGCTTAACTCAAGGTATGGCAGAGCCATGCCTGGAGGCTCAGGAAACCCCTCCCTGGTTTCTTCCAATGCAAGGGCTCACGTGATGCTCCACATGGACCTGTGTCACTCAGCATCTGTGCTCTCTTCCCATCAACAATCTCAGTGCTGTTTCCAGCTCTTACCAGGACTCTGCCATTGGGCTTTGGACCTAGGTTAACTCTGAAGAACCATATCTTAACACCTGGAGCAGTTGATACTATCAACATGATAGAATCAAGAATCACCTTGGAGACAATGCTCCAGGCATGTTTGAGGGAGTTTCTAGATTGAGTTAATTGAAGTAGAAGACTCACTCTGAATGCAGATGATACTATTTCATGGCTCCCGGAACAAATAAAAAGGAGAAAGCAAGCTGGGTACCCACATCCATCTCTCTCTCTGTGTCCCTGCCTACGGATACAATGTGACAGCTGACTGGAGTTCCTGCCATTATACTTTCCCTACCGATCTGACCTTCAAACTGTGAGCTCCAATAAACCTTTCTCTTGTTTTGTTTTTCAAGATGGGTTTTTCTGTGTAGCCCCAGCTGTCCTGGAACTCAGTCTGTAGACCAGGCTGTCCTTGAACTCAGAGATCTACCTGCCTCTACGTCTAGAGTGCTGGGATTAAAGGTGTGTGCCACCACTGCCTGGCATCCCTTCTTTCTTCAAAATGCTTTTGTCAGATGTTTTGTTACAGCAGCAAGAAGGTAACTATACACACATCTTCATTCAGTCTCATCTGCCAGGATTCTGAAATAAGGCCACAGCTACAGGTTCTGCCATCCTGAACCCAGGCTCTCATTTCAAAAGCCTCAAAGCTCTTCATTCATGGGAAGCAGGTGGGAAGTCATAGGCATAGTTCATGCCTTGCCTGCACCAAATCAGGGTGGCTACACACCAAATCCACCATTCTAGAAGCCACAGGAATGGACACTGTGGGTTCCAGAAACTAGGGCTCACAGACACAAGAAGGATACCACCATTTATCTGCTGTCCCTTCACACACATCCCACTTAATCACAGCCATGCAAGAAGGAAATGGGGGCCCATGTGGGAAGAGCTGGGGTCTGGGAAGGTATGTCCACACCCACAGAGCCAATATGAAGGTTATCTTTTCCAGAAGATGCAATCTTTCCATACATTTGGCTTAGGTACATGTACCATATCCAACACACCCAACAGCGATGCCCACTTCCCCAGCCTTCAGGCAAGCTGGGGGATGTGACTGAATGCCTCCAAGAGGGCGCTCCAGCCCAGGATCACTGCTCAGCTTGACAAGATATATGGGGAGGGGGGAGGGCTTTAAGAAAGCCTTACAGATAGAGGTGTCCGGGTCAGTGCTGCCACCCCTGTGTTGGCTGGTGGTAGGAACTACCCTGCGTCTGACCACAAAGCCAGCACCTCATGAACTTGACAGTCTAATCACACAGCCACTGAGAAACTGGATTCTAAAGGCCTTTGAAGCAGCACCATTTGCCTGGCCTTGTAAAAAAAACTCAAGCTGATGCAGAAACTGTGCTGTTGACATTTCCCTGCTTCCCTGTGCGAGCTGTGGGCCCCTGACAAAGACTGCCTTGTCACCAGGGTGCTAATTTTAGACAGCCCTGAAGGAGCTTGGGGCTCAAAGCCAGCCTCATTTTGAAGCAGGGAAAGTCACTTTTAAAGTGCACCCAACCCTGCATCCTATTCAGACACTCCTCATCCAGCCAAGCACACAGGTGGAATGATGTCCATGGGTGCTTGACATCTCCTGACCTCAGTACAACGCAGAGTGGCCACTTCTGGGTCTCCACTGCAGGCCAATGTGACCCATGGCAAGTGTCAAGAAGAAACTCCTAAGAGAAGATGGTAGGTTCCTCTCCCTGATGACAAGGTGAGAATTTGGAGGAGTCCATGTATCTTCCTAGGTACCTGGGTGTCTTACTTTTTTTTCCCCTTGAAGCAATAAAGTTAAGGGCAGGTCTCATTTCTTCCCAGCTTTGGCACACAAGGATGGAACAAGACTGAGAACAAAGATGTAGAAGCTCATTTTCCCTACCCCTATGACCCAGACACCTCAGGTCCAGACTTTGTGCCCCATTCAACAAACGTACTTCAGGCAGGGTTTGTGAGCTCCATGCATGGCATATGCTCAGCTGCCATCCATCAAATGTTGGCTTAGGCACTTGCACAGCCCTGTTCACTGCTGCTTGAGTCACACTTGCAAGGGGATGGGCAGCAGGCTAGATGTCCATCATCATTTGAATGGACAGAGCATACACACAATGGAATATTCTTTATCCATAAAGAAAAACGAAATTATGACTTGTGTAGAAAAAATGGACAGAACTGGAAAATACTGTGTTAAATGAGGAAACCAGGTTCAGGAAAACAACAATGACAATGACGACAGACAGGCTCAGATGGCTTTAAAAAGATTAAGAGGGGATGAGGATACAGCCCAGTGATAAGGCATATGCCTAGGATGGGGAAGGTCCTGGATCTGACTCCCAGAACCACAAAAAGTATGAATTAAAGAAGGCGCAAGAGGAGGGAGAGCTCCTTGGAAGATGTGCTGGCAACGGATGGAGCTAGAACTGTACAAGGTTGGCAGGAAGGACCTTGAACCAGGTTTTGTTAAAACCCTTTTTTGCTCTAAAGATTCTACAATAAACAACTCCAGCAGTTTCAAGACACAAGCCAACACACAAAATCATCTCCTACCAATGAAAAACCCAGGAATGGAAATTAAACCAGTAGTGTGCCATCCCAGCAATTGGGAGGTGGAAGCAGGAGGATTGAGGAGTTTTAAAGTCATCCCCAGTTAGTAGGAAGTCTAAGACAAGCCTGAGCTGCATGAGGGTGTCTCAAAAGTTCACAAACAAACAAAAATTAAAACAATTTCAGTCATGCCAGCATTCAAATAATACCAACCAAGAGGTGAAAGGATATTAAGATGACAAATAAATTCAAAGACACTCCATGTTTAGTAACTGGGAGATTAAGATGCCCAAACTACTGAAAGTAGCCACAACAGAGGCCACACAGCCCTCGCAGAGCCCCACTGGTATGCATTAAGTTGCAGAGCTAGAAGAACAACCTCTTAAAACGCATATGGACTCTCAAATGACCCTAAGAAACAAACCAGATTTGAAAACTGACAAAATTAGGGGATTCACTCTTTGTCATTTCAAAACAGTCAGCCACAAGGCCATAGCAATCAAAACAGTGTGCACTGTCATGACAGAGAACCAGATCAATGAAACTCGGCGGAGCTCCTGAGAGTAAGCCTCCATGTAGGTGACCGGGTGAACTTTACCCAGGCAGTGGTGGGCACGCCTTTAATCCCAGCACTCAGGAGGTAGAGGCAGGTGGAGTTCTGTGAGTTTGAAGCCAGACTGGTCTACAGAGTGAGCTCCAGGACAGGCACAGTTACACAGAAAAACCTTGTCTCAAAAAAAAAAAAAATTTAAGCCCAGCAGTGGTGGTTCATGCCTTTAATCCTAGCACTCAGGAGGCAGAAGCAGACAGATCAAGTTCGAGTTTAGCCTGGTCTACAGAACCAATTTCCATGACAGCCAGAGCTACACAAAGAAACCCTGTTTCAAAAAACAAAACAAAACAAAAATTTTTTAAGCAAAGCAGACAGAGACAATGACTCAGTGAGAAAGGTGCTTCCTGCCAAGCCTGAGGACCTGAGTTCTACCCCTAGGACCAACATGGTAGAAGGATAGAACTGACTCTACAAGTTTTCCTCTGACCTCACAGGTATACCATGACACATGTGTCCTCATATACAAATAAATAAATGTGATTTAGATTTTACAAAAAGCAAAACAAAAATAAATAGATGCTGGTGAGAACACAGAGAAACCAGATTTGTGCTTGCTGGCAAGGTCATAAATGGTGCCGTTGCTGCAGAAAAAGTGTGACAAGCTTTGGAAATTTTAAAGTAGACATAGGTGATATGGCCCAGCTTGTGGGTAGACACCCCATACCCCCAGCTTGGGAGGCGGAGCTCAAAGAGCCCAAGAGTTCATTCACACAACAGGACAGCAGTCGCCTGTTTGCCAGGAAGGATGTCCTGACACCTGCTGGGATGAGGACAAACCCCAAGGCTGTGCTGAGTGACACAAGCCAGTCACATAGGGGTCTATGCTGCAGGCTTCCTCAGGATGTCACTTTCCAGAACCAGGCTTGAGAAATGCTTTGTCTGATGGGTTTGAGATTTAGCTAAACAAAATAAGATGTTCTGGAGCTATATCTCACAACAGGGCGCATATGCTCATACGCCCGGACAGAGGCTTACAGTGGTGGAAGCCAGGCAGAAATCCAGTACTAAAGAGGTTGAGGCAATACTGTGATGCAAGGACAGCCTTGTCCTTTATCCTATAGATATCTTATGTCCTGTAGATGGATCCTATGTCCCTCCCAAAAACTTAAGATGGTAAAAAAACAACAGATCCCTTCTAGGGAGATAAAACTGAGGCCTGACAGCCCAGGTGAGGTGCATTTTATGTCTCAATTGCTAGAGACAGAGATGGCAGATGAAGGCAGGAGAGCAAACCCAGGCAATGGAACTGGGCGGAAGCTTCATGCTATGTCCAGTGGTGGACTACAAAGCAGATCCTGGAGCGAAGAGGGAAAAGCAGAGCAGCTCTGGGGCATGTCTTGGGAGGAAATGAAAGCTGTATATTGAAGACATGCCTATACTGCCATATATAGTGACATTGCAATGGTGTCACTCAACATAAATGTAATTCACATACACAACGGATAATATCCAGGCTTTAAAAAGTTAGTCCTTGAGCCACAGTGGTGGTTCACAGCTTTAGTTCCAGCATGTATGAGGTAGTGGCGGGTGGATCTCTGAGTTCAAAGTCAGCCAAGTCTACAGAATGATAACAGGACAGCCGGGCTACACACAGAAACACTGTCTCAAAAAACAAAACAGACAAACAGAAAGGTTAGTAGTTGTCCTGCGTTAAGTACACTAAGCTAGCCACTGGCAGGTAAGATGCATGGTCTTACTTGTATGTAGCATCCAAACAAGTTTATCTCAGGGCATGAGAGATGGCTCGCCAGTGAAGGTGTTTGTCACTCAGCCTGACAGCCTGAGTTCTGCCACCAGAATCTACATAGTGGGAGGAGAAAACTGACTGCCACAGGCAATCATCTGACCTCCCTCAATGGTATATGCATGCATGCTTATAAACACACACATATACCCACACACACAAACACACACACAGTAGTAGACAGACAGATAGATAGATAAATGAGACAGATAGATGGTAGATAGATAATACATAGACAGCTAGATAGACTAATAGATAAATAGAGAGACAGACAAATAGATGTGAAAATAAACAGATAAGTGAGGAGATGACTGTAACGTGCTTGCAGTGCAGGCATAGGGAAATAAAGGCGATCCTCAACCTCCGTGGGACAGCCAGGCATGGAGGTGCACATCTGGAATCCCAGCGCTAGGAAAGCTGAGATAGGAGGATGTCTGCGGCCCCCTGGTGAGAGATCCTACTCAAAATGCAAGACACAGAGCAGTTGAGGAGGACACCCTACGTTCTCTGGATTCCACATGCATGCAGACTAACACCTGCATGCACATGTGCACACATACACAGCATGGACACTCACACACACTATCCACACAAAGAAACAATAGATGTTGGAGGAGACTGAAGTGTGTAGCCTAATGCAAACCCTACACCATGTGTCTGTGCACCAAAAGTGCAACAGTGCCTCACCACCACTTGGTACCCTGCCTCGGTACTCCACGGCACACACCGCACCCCCTGGTACTCCCCCACCACACAGCACCCGTCACCACACAGCATCCCCCACCACACAGCACCCGTCACCACACAGCACCCCCAACCACCCAGCACCCCCCCCCAGTCACCAACCTCACCCACCACAAACCCCCACCATCACATGGTACTTCATTAATATGGAAATTTTGTGTGTTCTATGCATCTACTAAAAATAATTAAAAAGGACAGTGGTGGGGGATTCCCCAGGACTTAAGATGGTAAATGAGAACTGCATGATCTAGAAACCCAACTCCATGACTAGGAAACACTGAGGTGGATACAAGCCTGGGGAATGGTGAGGGAGGTCTATCCTGAGGAACCCCCAGTCTCCCCAAAGCACAGCATCTTTAATTAGACCCTGAGGAACATCTCCATTGTGCCTGTCACCCAGAAGCCCACCCCTAACTGACTGAACACTCGTCGGGCTGAACACAGGTTCAGGACTTGGGTTATTTTTAGAGGATGCATTCTGTCCAGAACTATAAAGGCCAGACTCCGACGGCCAGGCAGGCCACCCTGGGAGTGTCTGGGCAAAACATCCTGTCCAAGGCCAGCTCTGCTCCCTATTTGGAAATTGGCACTGTGAATTAGGTGCATGAGGATGAGGCTGCAGAGAAGTCCTTGTCCCCACGCAGGGATGGTACCTGGAGGCACCTGTTACCAGTGTAAAGATGAAGCACTGCAAATAAGGGAGCAGCTTTTAAAACTCAGTGGCCCCATTGGGAGGTGGTGCTCTCTTGCCTAGCCTCAGCTAGGACAAGGACTCAGGATCCAAGGTTTAGCCAGTGCTTCTGATCCCAACGGCCTGTCAAGGACCAGAGTGGATCATATGGCAAGCAGAGCTCCAGCGGCCTTCTGGGCTCAGAGCCTTAAATGGCAGAATGCAGCTGGTTGAGAATTGTCTCTAGAAAGGCCAGGAAGAGGGCTGAAGCCTCGGAAGCCTGCACACGTGGGTCCACAGCACCACCATTCCAGATCAGCCCAGGACCCTCTTCTCCCGGAAGCTTCTGGATGCCTGACTCCTGATGGTCCTGAAGGTATCGGCAGGGTCCCATTGGTTCCCAAAGGTGAGTTCTGCACATTACCTATGTTATTCAGGCCATCCAAGTGGTAACAATTGCTCATTACAGCAGGTGCAAGGGACCTCACCTTACCTGCTACCCAGCACATGTCACTGCCGGAGGCCTAGAAGCCCCCACTATAGTGGTCAGTGGACTTGGCTCAGCCCAGCAAGAGCAAGAGGAGAGCCCAGAATTTACTAGCAGAGCTTTCAGGCCACCAGTCCAGGGCTCCTCACAGTAGGGGTTTGGCCATATCTGCTTCATTCTAGACAAGATCACTGACCCAGACACAAGTGTCAAACCCAGGGCAGGAAAGACTCTGAGCCCCCGTTGCATAATCACCCACCTTCAAGCATCCCATTGGATCAAAGACACAATGCCAGGAGCCTAACCTCTGGCAGTTCAGATATGTTGTCTAGCCCTCCTGGCAGTCAACTGACACAGGACAGATGAGGAGTCAGCCACCCAACCAGGGCAGATGCCATGGGACCAAGATCATAGGATGACACGGACAGAGCTTTGAATCAGAGATTGACAACAGACCCTGCCTTGGAGTCTAAGTTCCTGAATCAGTAAAACTGCAGAGTAGCAGTCTTTGCCCCCCAGGTCTCACTGAAGCATGTCACAGACAACCGTCCTGAAATGCAGGCAAGTAAGCCCCCAGGGAGGTCAAGTGACTTGTTGAAGGCCTGGCGACATCTGTGGATACAGGTGTCTGACATGTGGGGAGGTAGAAGAGTTCTATAACCTTTACCAATTCTCCTCGTATAAATGTTAGCCAGCATGGCTGCCCTCAGGTGAGTAATGATTGAGCAGATATCTTATTGATAACTGATTCTATAAGTGTTATAGAAAAGAGGCTTTGAAGACTTTGGTGGCAGAACAGGATTCATCCTGATTCTCAGATCCAAAATGTGAGCCCAACTCTGAAAGGCATACCTCTACACTTGACTGTTGATATTTTTGGTAAGAGAGGAAAATGTGAGATTTCAGTCAAAGGGTTGGGAGATTGGTTCCACATCTGCCATAATGCTGAGTTTCTCGTCAGCTCTGTATGGAGAGGTACAGAATCAAGGAAGGCACTCAGCCTAGCCTTAGCCGCAGCTTGAAGGCCATGCTGGTGTCAGGCCAGGGGAGGCCAAGTCATTCTTGGAGGACACTCGAGAAGGTATAGGTCCTGCTAAGCCTTTACGATCACACTGTCTCACAGTGTTTCCATCACAGTAGGTGCGTCCTCCAAACTCAGTCATTCTTAAATAAATGAGGACTTACAGAGGCCCAGAAGGAAGGATGCACAGAGGCCAGAGCAGGTAGAACCTGAGCCCAAACCCGCAGGAGAGGGGAAGGAAGTTGGTGGTAGGGCTGGAGGAAATTCCATTCAGTCCCTCAGGAGACTCTAATCGTAAAAGCGTTACCCTTGGAGGGCCCTCGCTGTGGTGCACTTCACTGTCTTGGAGCCTCATAGGGTGGGAGGTGATGATGGTGTTGATAATGGTGATGATGCTTACAGTAATGACGGTGGTGGTGGTTTGATGGTGAGAGTGTTGATCATTCTACGGTTTTGGTGGCAGTGAGTGTGGTACTGTGATGTGATGGTCATTTTGGTGGTGGTGGTAATGGTAGTAACGGTGATAGTGATGGTGTAATATGATAACCACTATAACCCAATCTTCTGAAAATAGGCACAATCATACATACTGTACTTAATCCACACTGCTTGAAGTCTCTCCTAGAGTTGCTGGTCCATCCCTCTGGTCTTAGGAGGGCCAGCCACTCCTCTGAGGAAGTCCCTATCCCAGCAGCTCTGGCCTGAGAGCCCAAAATTTAAGCAGCAATAAAGATGCCTGCACCCACAGACAGAGCAGTGGGTCATGGAACCCTGGAGAGAAGGGACGTATACCACCCTCAATTAGTTCTAAGCTCAGCACACACCGGGCTTCCACAGGGCGACCCCACCTCGTTCCAGCCAGGCTGTGTTCCTACATTTTCCTGGCAAGCATTTTTGCCTCCTCTGACAGCTTGAATAGTGGCAGGGAACACATGCCCAGACTGCGGATGCCGTATCTTTTTTGGCTGCGTCACGGAACTAGAGCATAACATTCTACGGCTGTCTAAGAAAGGGCTGAGCAGATCTGTGCTGGCTTCATAGCACAAGTTTCTATGCGTCTGTGAATGCATCCTCACTGGTACTCCGTGGTTTATCAAATGCATGCGGCTTGAGCCTCTTCTATCCTGAGCAAAAGGAGTCACAGCAGTGGCAAGCTAGGACTTCTTCACCGCCAAGAAAGAAATCCAATTTCCTTCTGATTTGAAATTAATTTTCAGAGGGAAATTGCTTTATTGTTATGCCTCATGATGACTCCCAGCCTGGGGCTTGCCGGTTTGCTAAGAGGGGCCTGTTCTCTGCTTGGGGGGCAGGGTGTCCTCAGCCGAGGTGCCGAGAACACCATGTCTGACCCAGTACTGGCTGCGCTGAGCTCTGGGAGACTCGCCGGGAAAGCTCTTCCCCATTGGGGAATCTCGCTGGCCTTGAGGCAAATATTTGAGGAGCAAAGACAGCTGGTCTGTTGGCTGCTGAGTGGACCCTCACTTTCCCCAGCCCCCTTCTTCCTCCAGGAATCCAAAGACTGTAGATGTCTGGCCCAGGCACAAGCATCTCAGAGAAGCTCTATTGCAAAAGTCAGTGACGTGTGGCTGGGCATCTCCAACCAGGTCCTGTCATGAGTGGAGCCTGGCAACCACCACAGAGTCCTGGGCCTATGTTCATGGGCCTGGGTCTGCAGAACTTGGCACTCACCAATGTCGTTGCTCATGTCTCTGCTCAACCTGGCATTTGCTGACTACGCAGACGCACACATTCCTGTCCTGCAGCTGGTGGGCTAGAAGCCAGTTGATCTATAAATACTTGGCCTGACTCCATGTTCTGGCCCCAGAGCCTCCACACGCTGATGGACAGTTCATCAACACAGTTTTAAGCCAGCACAAGATATCACTTAGAATACGAAATTCCCCTGGATTCCAAGAGGATTCCATATTTGGACAGATATATGTGATGTTCCACAAAGGACTTTCGACATTGCCTAGACTTTGTACTACAGTCAGGGAAACTGAGGCACAAGAAGGCTGGTGCAAGACTGGAAGCAAACATCTGGATCCCAGCTCTGAGGGTCAGGGGAGTGCAGAATTCTTGGTCTGTTCTACCCCTTTATATCTGAGGCCCAGCTCCCTGTTCGTTCCTTACACTTGCCTGTGAGCCCCACCTCTGGGGCCAGGGCAATGGCCAGCCAGCCTCTACAGCCTGAAGTGCCTCCAGAGGCGAAACTGTCACTCCTGTTGCTAGCCAAGGAATGGGAAGGCTTAAGCCACCTGGGATGTGTGTCCTGGGCTACACTGAGGGACAGTTTTTGAGTTCAGCCCAAACCACAGCATCACAGCATAGACACCACAGGAACAATCTGGTTCTCTTTGGCCTGACCCTCTTCCGGGCCCTTGGAAAGAGGTGGGGTCACCGGGACAGGACTCCCCAGCGGGGCAGTCTCACATGACCTCGGCTGCAGCCTGTGCTTACACTCCCATCTTAGCCTGCCTGTCCCAGGAGCTGTGTTCATCAATTACCTGGCAAGCCCTATCCTCAGAGGCCCTCCCAATTTGTGTGGCCATGACCTCTGAGGAAGAAGGACAA
This sequence comes from Psammomys obesus, assembly GCF_907164565.1. NCBI lineage: Eukaryota > Metazoa > Chordata > Mammalia > Rodentia > Muridae > Psammomys > Psammomys obesus. The sequence continues at coordinate 53,458,007 of NW_026585895.1, read as the reverse complement.
GAGAAGAGAGCTGGCTGTGCTCAGGGATAGGCATCAAATGGTTCTGTTGGAAACCGAGCCACACACTGTGGCAGACCTTTCCTGTTGTGTTATGGCGAATCGCATGCTATGATATTGGCTCGTCTTCTTGAGGAACCCGGCCCCAGGCTCACGGTTGCTGGCAGCTGGGCAACAAGGAGACACTAGCATCTCCATGTCAAACTTACCAAGACCCAGTTCTCCCTGTGAGCATTTCCAGGGACTCTCAGTTCATCCTCCCCTGAGCAGTGGCAGCCATTCTCCACTAGCCTGGACTGCAGCTGCAGGCTCCCTTGAGCCCATGGGTGGGGATGCACTCACAGAGGGCAAGAGCTGCACCTTTCTTCTCAGCACTAGGGCTGGCCCAGTCCCACAGGTGCTCCTAGCCAACACATCTGGAATTCATTCTAGGGGAGGGGCTGCTAGGGGGGCAGGGGAAAGAAGCTGTAAAGTAGGAATAGTACCGTGGGTTCAGATCCAAACACTAGAACTCTCTGAAGATCCAAAATGATGCCATATGTACACTGGCAATAACTGTCATGGGGTCAGCCTTGACGAGGCATTGCCCGTGTCTGGCCTCGAACACACAGGCCTGTCTGATAGTTCCACTCTGTGGCCAGCTAGTTGAAATGGACCCAGATCTTCCCATGTTCAATGTTCTCTCATGTACCATCTTCTCCTAGGCAGAACTTAGCAATCTGTAAGATTCTGAGTTCCCAGCTCACTGACCATCCAGTCTCCCCAAGACAAGAACCCTGGTCTTGAGAGCACTGTCTCCTCTTACCCTACCAGATCTAGATAGCACTGGAAAGGGTTGTGACCAAGAATAAGTGGGAAAGGCAGGCTGTGTCTCTTGTGGGTCTCTGACTGGGTGGGTTCACGTACTAGTTCCTTTCTTAGGACAGAAACCATAGCACCATGTGCAAGGATATCTGCCGCTAGGCTGCTTCCAAGAGAAGACATGGACCCCATGATGTTTGAGCATGAGTACCACTAAGGCAGGGGAGGGGGCACAGGCTCTCACATGTCACAAAGGACAAGCATGGATTGCAGCGGCACTAGAGAACAAAGCAATGTGCAGAGCACGGCCACTGTGCAGAGAGCAGGCCTGGCGTGGCTACAAACAGGGCCGACGTTGTAACGGAGTAGGCCTGTAGGGGTGTATGGATGAGCTTTTTTGAATTTTCTCATGTTTTACAACAGGAGTTGGGTGTCAAACCAGAAAAAAAATTTGCCGGGTGTGATGGTGCACTCCTGTAATCCCAGTACTCAGGAGGCAGAGGCAGGGGGAGCTCTGTGAGTTCGAGTCCAGCCTGCTCTACAGAGCAAATACAGGACAGCTGAGCAAGGCTACACAGAGAAACCCTGTCTAAAAAAAAAAAAAAAAGAGTTGAGTGACATGTGCTGGTCAGTGTGTGCTCCCACATAAAGAAGGCCATCTTTAAGTAATCATGTCATGGGCTCTGGACCATGACCTTACTCCAGGGCTGAGGAAGCAAGGCCCTGTGAGGTCAAGGTCGCATGCTAAGGTTGTGCTGCAGAAGTGAAGTCTGGCTTGGGCTCGGTGCAGCCTGTGCTGCACAGCTATGATCGGAAACCGAATGATAGCGTTTGGGATAGTTTCCTCCTTCCTTCCTTCCTTCCTTCCTTCCTTCCTTCCTTCCTTCCTTCCTTCCTTCCTTCCTTCCTTCTTATGCAAGGGGTTGAACCTGGAGTTTCACACATACTAGACAAGCACGCCACCACTGAGCTATATCCCAGCTCTCTTTTTATTTGTTATTTTGAGGCAGGATCTTGCCAAGTTGATCAGACTGGCCATAAACTTTCAATTCTTCTGCCTCAGTTTCCTGCATAGCTGGGATGACAGGCCTATGCCAATTGGCTGGGCTATGAGCATTATCTCATACATATTTTATGCCATCATAAGTCAGCCTGGCAGGGGACACAAGTAGCCAGTGAGGACATCCCCCCCACAAAACCAGACACCTACTTTGGGCTTGGCCTGCTCATGACCCAGTGCAGTGTGCGCTCTGTGTCAGCTCAGCCTGGGCCCTGGCCTAACTCCCAGACCCCAGGTGAAGATTCCCAGGAAGCCTAGGAGGGCTGGGGAGACAGCCATGGCCAGGACAGGGTCTTGTGGGAGGGAGCGGCTAGAGTTGGGAAGCCCATCTGCTCGCCTCACCCCACAGTGGTCCTGCTAGTTGGGCGTGGGGGAGAGGGGAGGATGCTGATCTTGACAGGATGGGATATGTTCCCACCTGGTCTTCCCTCGATGAACATGCAAACCACACAAAGACTGAGGCTATGCCAAGCCCCAGTGCAGTGGAAAAGAGACACGGCTTTCCCCTCCTCCACACAGCAGAACCCAGCCCTGACCAAAGCTAGACTCTGGATGCTGCATATACCACACAGATGCCATCAGGATGCCCCCACGAACAACCCCAGCCAGTCTGCAGGTCTGGAAGCTGCCATATCCTAGGATCCCACTGTACTACTCTGTCAGAGTACCTGCCCTCTCTGGGCCCGGCAAATAGCTTTGCACTAATGAGGCAGGAAACAAGCTAGACAGAGAGCCCCCACCCCACTTCCTGAACCCTGGTGCAGCTTCCAGAGGGGAGGTGGAATGCAGCCCACGTGGCCGCCTTTATCACCCGTTCTCTCTGGCAGCACCCTCCCTAGCACTCAGCGCCACTTTGTTTATTTGCTGACAGGTCCCAGCCTGGTCCCAGGATGTCTGGCCCCTCTGTGGGCAGGACTCTCATTCCCAACTGATGTTCCTCCACACTCTCCCCACAAAAACCTAGAGATGGCCAAGCAGAGAGGACAGGATGTGCTCATCAGTGTCTCTGCCCTCCTGGAGGCGACATGTGTCACCAGCCTAGATCTCTGTTCTTTGGGGGCTCATTTGGGCAGCCTGGGCAAGACATCCAGATTCTCTGAACTCAGTTTGGGGAAGGAACCCCTCACTCAGCATGGCCTGGGGCCACTGAAAATCTGCAGAAAATAAATGATCCAGAAGGGCCTTAGTGGGCAAGCCAGGCTTGTCAGGACGCATCTCGCACAGTCACCACTAGAGAGCGCTGCTGGTGTCTATGCACAGAGGCCAGGGTCTCTAATGCCCCATGAGAGGGGAAAAGGACACTTTGTTTTTGGCGCCTTCAGCCTCTCTCTCAGCCTTGAGGAGCCCAGGTGGAAATCACAATGTGTTTTCCAACCAGGAGGCTGAGGCCCTGGACGTGGAGGGACCAGCCAGGAGCTAGGGCCCAGATTGTCTACCTAGGGTCTCCTAGAGAAGCCTTTAAGTCCACGGAATCCTAGTGAAGATGACATTCACACCCTCGGAAGAGCTGGGCTTTGGCGCTTGGCATTGGACTTCTAGAAACTAAAGTGGAAGTATGTTGGAGGTCTGGCCAGGTTCCCCCACACCTACAATACCAGGATGATGACAGGGTAGGAGGAGTAGATCCCCCAGGGAATGTGGGACCCTGCAGAGAACTGTCATCTGACCCCAGCCATGTTGTAGAGGCCTGGCTTAGAGGAGCAGCCCTGCAGCCCTGAGAGGAGGGCACAATGGCAACTGTGCAAGCAACAAAGGCTCTCCCAATTGAGGCTGGCATGTGTGAGGCAGCAAGTGGAGGACAGGTAGCACAGGATCTTGACCCCTGTCATGCCTCTCTGAGCTCCCCTCAGGGTCAGACTGGCTGCCATCATTTCTGACTGGCATTGGAAGCTGAGGCCCAGGGAGATAAAGAGACTTGCCCGAAGGAACCAGACTCCCACCCTACCATTGTTGAAAGTTGCTACCACCACAGCCCAGACCGCAGAGGTCGGTGGCCGTTGCTACCTACCAAGTGCCCAGCAGCTCTCGCCAGCTGGTGGGTGGAGAAGGGGAAGGCCTCGTTGCTCAGGTCAGCATCGAGCACGTCCTGGAGAATGGCACGGCTGTGGACAAGGACAAAGAGGTCAGTCAGTGAGTCACTGTTCATCTAGACCATCTGGTAGGAACAGCCCACAAGTGCCACCATGTCAGAAAGCCTTTCCTACCAGCTGTCAGGGATGCCGGGCTACCGATGAGCTCTGGTCTCAGGAGGGTAAACTAAAATAGAGTTATCCAACTACCAGGCACCCTGGATCACACCGGAGTCACCAGGTGGTCACCGAGAGAAACTGTCGATGGTGAAAGCCAAAGTTCAAGCTGCTGTGAGTAGATAGGACCCAGCAGGAGGGCACAGGAGCATAATGCACTAGCAGCAGCGCCACCGCCACCTCCACCATCTCCACCACCACCTCTACCACCACCTCCACCATCATGACTGTCACCTCCACCATCACCACCACCACCTCTATCACCACCTCCACAATCGCTACCATCACCTCTACCACAAATACCACCACCTCTACCACCACCTCTGCACCTCCACCATCACCACCATCACCTCTACCACCTCCACCACCTGATGCGTCCTCCAACAAAACCCAAGAAGTCCTGCCTGCAATGGGTTCACGGGGAGGTAGAGAGATCAGAGTCCCATCCTTCTGGTGGGCATGACCTCCCTGAGACAGGACCGTACCTAGTGCTCACAGCTGGGGCATCCCTGCAGCATGGGACTCATCCCCAAATGGTGTCACATCACAGTGGCTCATACTATCATGGCCGCTGCTTTCCTAAACCACAATACAGTCCCTACTCACATTTCTACCATTCCTCTAAACTACCACTGAGGCACAGACTACTGCATTCCTCACTGGCCTCAGCCAGTCTCCCTCTCCCACCTCTTCACTCCGTTGCAGCCCTGCTCAGGCCCTTCTGCTGAGAAACACACAGAATCTTGCAGGCCTATGCCCCAAGCTCACCTACCATCCAGGCCTCCTCCCAGCTCACCTCTCCTGTGTCCCTCCACTGTCCCACCCTGCTTCTGGTCATATTTGATCCTCTGTCACCCTTCAGCTCTTGACTCATCCAGAAGTCACCTCCTCTAGGCAGTCCCCTTAGATTCCCTCCCCAGGGGTCTCGGAGGTGTCCCTGTGTGACCACACAGGCATCTTTCTTTTTTTTCTCCCAGCCCTCTAATCCAGGGGCTCTGTGCCAACAGGACCCTACACCATCTACTGCTTGGCACACAATTATCTGCTGGGTGGTACCAATTCCAAGCATCTGGGCTTGACACGGGCAGAAGAGCAAGTACCAGAAGAGTAGAAACATCCCCACTTCTACCCATCAGGGGTCCCAGAGGGCTGCAGCAAGCGCTCAGAAGTGCAGCCAGCCCAAATCCCCACCCCACAGAGCTTGGAGCTACCACCCACGCCCGCCTGAGGTGCTCAGCCGCTGCCTTCTGCCAAGATCCTTATGTAACCCCAGCCCCACGTGGTGCTAGCCCTAGAGGTTCAGCTCGGCTCTGCTGCCTGCAGACCTCCCAAAACCCAGGCTCCCACAGCCCCGGGGCAGCCACACAGCAGAAAGGTGGCCTGGCAGGCTATAGGGCTGTGTTGTCTTTTTCACAGGACAGAGGTGTTTCACATGGTTCCTAAAGTGGGGCCTGAAGGACTGTGATCAAGGCTGGATTGTCAGCTGCAGAGGACAGTCACTCAGGCCTGCCAAGGCTGCTTCCTTGGAGAAGAACAGGTGGCTTGAGGAAAGGGGCCGCCTGGAGTCGTAGGGGCAAGTCCCAGTCTCTGCTGTGCCTCAGCCCTGGCTGCTAAATGAAGACCCTCATGGAATCACAGAAGCATGGGTCTAGCGCCTGGGGCCCATGCTGACAACTGTAACCATCCCACACAGCTCCTTGTGCCCCCAGCAACTACAAAGCTCATTAAATTGAAAAACTCAGCTGCCAAAGGGGTCAAGTGCCAGGTAAGGGTTCAGCAGCTGCTGCCCTGGCTGGCTCGGGGATGGCTGATTTCTAGAAAGTTCTTCTGAGTAGTGGTACACATAGTGCCTCCCATGACCCAGGTGTTGCGCTAAGTGCTCCCACACAGCTTAGAAACTAGGCCTGTTCGCACTAGTGACATTACTACTCATATGGGAAACAGGCGAGCCTTACTGGAGGAGGGTGGGGGAAGAGGCGAGGAGGAGAGCTGCCACCCGGCTGTCCCCTGGGGCTGCACCTTGATCAGACTGCCTGGCATTCTCCTTCCTTCCCTCCCTCCTCACCCACTGGCCTTCCTCACTCCAAACATAGCCCAGCCCTGTCCAAATTCACCATGCAACGAAGCTGGCATCTCCTGAGGGAGCAGGCAGGGCCTCTAGCGCAGCAGGTAGAACTCTAGTCCTTGAAGTTGACATATGGGCTCCCCCCACCAAGGAGGGTATTAGAAGCCATGCCCCAGCACCGTTGGTACCCTGCAGCCAGATGCTAATCAAGCTCTCTAAATGTTTGAATAAATGGTTTCCATGTCCCCATGTGGCAGCCTTGAAGTGCTATCCTCACCATCTACCCCTCCCTCTTCCTGGCTCTGGAGATATATCTTCCACCAGCTGACCCATATGACCTGGTGCCCCTCCTGCTCTCAGAGCACTGGGCAGGATCTGGATTCAGCCAGAAGTCACTGGGTTGGTCAACCCCAAAGTGCCAGCATATAGACACCTCAGCAGGGTCTCAGCACACTAATCAGGGTCCCAGCAAGACACCCAGTGTGGGAGAGGTATCACCAGACAACCAAATTTGTCACACCTATCCCCAGGGGGTCCTGGCAGCCCTTTCTAGGGAATGAATCTTCCCCTTCCCCAGAAAGTGGCTCCCTTCTGCCCTGTCTCTCCCTCCTTCCTTCTGTTTAACACCCCACTTCCAGTCTGTGCACAGGACTCCTTCAAGCACAGGAATGCATCTCTGGCCCCAGCACATGGCAGGCCCTGTTGGTCGCCGAGGGATATCACCTAGTGCAGATACAGCTTCTCATGAGGGTTATTGACTTGGTGACTAGGGTGGTGATAAGGGTATGAGAACACCTGACAGATCAAGGAGTTCCCCGTGTCCTTCTGCCTTACCTCCCAGAAACTGTGTGGTGCCAGCAAGTGTCTCTATCTGTTTCATCAACAAGAAAAGAGCATTCCCAGCCACCTGGGATGGTTAACCTTGTCCACATGCTTGGACCAAGGGGCCCCAGAAGACTAGGAGAACCTCTGAGTACTATCTATGGAGCTATTCCAGAGACCTGCTTTGAATGGGGTGGCATGGCACCAGATAGCATAAGGAAGGAAAAGGAAGAAGCCCTTGTCACATGATCTCTCTCTTTCCTCTCTCTCTTCTTTCCCCTTCTCCTCTCTCCCACCTTTTTTCTCAATTCTCCCCTTACATCCTCTCTCTCTCTCTCCCCCTTTGAACCTGTCTGTCCCTCTCTCACTCTCCTTCCTTTCCCCCTCCCTTTGAACCTATGACTAAAAACTTTCCTCCCTCAGGTCATTGTCTAACCGAAATTCAGTCACAGCAACAGAGCACCTACCCCCATGTGCATGCCCCCACCCCAGCAGCATCAGAAGTGGAGGCTGGGTCAGCGCCACGACTGGCTGTGCTTGGCTGCTGGCTATTCCCAGGGCATTCCTTCTTCCTTTCTGTTTCCCCCACCCTGCCCCTTCCCCAAAGCTCTACCAGAGCTGTCTTTCCAAGATGCACACCTATCATACATCCTAGAGCCTAAGACCCTTAGTAGCACCCAAGGGTCCTCACAAGATCCTTATTCCTCCTGCATCTGGAACAAGGCTCAGTTAAAAATTATAGCATGCTGGGATGGTGGGTGGCCTTGTCTGACGTATAGAGAGGACTGGGCGGCCTCTCCTCAGCTCTCTTACTAACAAATGGGAGTGGGCCCACACCTGGCCTGATTCTTCCCACTTGGGGGGATGAAGAATCATAGCAGCCAGGGTCTCTAAGGGGGTCTTCACGGAACACAAGGCTGTAAAGTCAAGCTGACCCTGGTCCAGAGCTGGCCTAAACCTGATTCTTTAAAAACTGCTCAGTCTGTGCCACAGCCCAAGCTGTCAGAGAACCCATTGCTCAGGTGAGTGGTTCTGCCTGTGAGCTGAGCTGGAGGAGCATGGGTGCACTTAGGACAGGGATCATGGCCCTGTCCTCTCTCACCTGGCTGGGCCTTGGATACTGAGCATGCCCAGATCTTCAGAACTATCCACAAGCTGGCACTGGAACTCCTGGTCTTGCAGCACCGTGGTTATGTGGGACCAGTTGTGTTGGGCCACGGCCCCACCCACGGCCAGGTAGTAGCCATCCCCTGGGGGAGAAGCACCAGGGTTAGAACAGGAGCTTGGGACAGGGAACATAGCAAGGGTGAGCTAAGGGCCCCAGACTCTTACTGAAGGGTATAGCTTGGTTCCTATAATGTCAAGGGCTCCCGTCTACTTCTCAGAAAAAAGGGTTAAGACTTTGGTGCCTTCTATTCAGGGATGGGGGGGTCTATCCAGCCTCAACCCCTAGGGCAAAGTGGCCTCAGACAAATATTTTTCCCTTTCTTGAGTCTCAATAGTATTACTAGCTTCTATCATTAACACACCCCATACCCTTGGGCTCCCTGTCTCTGCGAAGTTAGCTGGGCTTAGAGATGGGAGAGTTAGAGGTAACACTCTGAGGGGGTCTCTAGATTCAGTTAACCATGGTAAGAAGACCCCTCCATCTGCAGGTGACATCATGGACTAAATAAGGGATCAAATAAAGGGAACATGAGCTGAGCACCAGCATGCATCGCTCTCTGCTTCCTGAGTGTGGCTGCGACATGATCAGTCTTCTCAAGGTCTTGCCACCGCGTTTCCCCCGCTGTTCCCTCAGAGTGTGAGCTGACGAGCCCTTCCTTTTTCAAGGTGTTTGTTATAGCAATGGGAGAAATGGCTAATACAACCGCAATCGCCCATGGTGTTAACACAGCGACTTCCCCAGGCTTCAGAAAAGGAGACACAAGTTCAGAAAGGACATGTTTCGGTACCAGATGAAACCCACTGTCCCCATGTCCATGGGCACCTGCAGAGCCTCACTGGCCTTGAGCTTCTGCCCTTGGACACCAGCTCACCCCCATCGGGCATTCTGGGAAACCACTGCCTCAGTCTTAGTGAACAAGGTCACTAATCACCATGTCCCCTCGGTGATTCAGGGTTCACAAAATTGTCTGTCACTGGCAAGGGTGCTATGACCTGTGGTAGTGAGGCATCCCTGAACCATCCATTGAATTTATCACCCCTAAACTTGGGGGTGGGGATCTGCCACAGGGGAGTCAGGCTTCTATGTGCCCCCGCCATCTTTCTGACCTCCTTCTCTGCCTCCACAAGGTTTCGCTGTGTCATAGTACAGGCCCTAGAGGTCCTTGAGGCTCTTGGCCCTGGTCACTTGCTTAAACAGTGTGGATGCAACTTGAATCCCCTTATAGGGCTGCTGGGAGGAGGCAAACCCCAGCAGGCACAGGAAAGAAGCAGAAAGGTAATGTTTACACACTCTGCTCCCCGTCTCCTTCAGGAGCCCCTTCCACTCAAGCTTCTCCCAGCTTGGGTGTCACTTTCCTTGGAGAGAAAGGGGAGGCTGGGACTCACACCTAGGCAGGCTCAACCCCTGCACCAACCACGCACATAACCAGATTAGACAGGCTGCAGCCTGGAAGATGGGGAGACCTGAGAACATCCCTGGCCGGGCTGTGCCCCTGCCCTGTGAGTAAAGGGTCAGCCACAACTATGGCTGGAACACTGACCCCAGAGCTTCTTTCCTGCTAGGAAAGGGATGGTTGACAGCAGAGATGAAGAGCCTTGCTCTCTCCCCAGGAGCACTGGCTGGGCCCTGATGGGGGTTCTGGGATCAGGATGACCTAATGACCCTGATTAAAAGCTTCAGGATATTGAGTCCCTTTGTCCCTTCCTTCAGGGTTTAGCCTCACTGTCATGCCAGCTAGAAAAGGAGCAGAAAGTGTATCCAAGAAGCCATGAAACCTTGTACCCTCCAGAGCAGCCCGTGGCCTCATCATTGTGTTCTATGACACCTTGCCTGCTATCCCAGATTCATCCCAAAGGCCTCAGCCTCTGGAAAGAGCCTCACAGAAGAGCCCTTGGCATCACTCATGGTTCCCTCACCCCCACATCCCATGTGCACCCCAAGTGGTCCCATCCCCTGGCACATTGTCAATGGTCTGGTCAACCTGCTCTTACATCTCATGGCCCTTAGGACCACCCAAGCTTTCCCAGGGTCCTTGGAGTCTTTGCCAACAGTCTTGCATGCCCTCCTTGTGGGACTTGGCTCTATTTGACTCTGCCAAGTCCTCTCCTTTATTTGCTGATCCTCAACCTCCATGACCATCTCAGGAGGTGTCATCTCCTCCTGGAACCCTTCACTCTCACCCTGCAGAGCTCTATAGTAGTCTGTGTCCATGACAGCCAAACCCAGGCACTCTGCCTCCAGCCAGTCTCCTTACACCTGTGATGCACCCTGAAGAGCATCCTCTGAGCCATGGGGGCAGAAGGACTGCTTCCTCAAACCTGACACTTTTATTTTAGAGACTCCTCACAGGAACACACATCCATAGAAGGATGCGGTCTTGAGAGGCACACAGGCTCTGGCCGCCTGTCCTGCTGCACTATCTGCCACTTGCAGATGTTCCTCTCACCGAGTCTCTCCACTCTCTCTCTACAATGGGCCTGGCCCCAGCACAAGGCTACTGAGAGCCTCCAGGGCAACGTGCTGCCAGAGCACTGGTCAGGGCCCAGCAAAGCCTCCCTTAATCTCATATGAGGAAGAGGGAGGGAGGGAGAGAAAATGAAGGGGGGAGGAGAAGGAGGGAGATAGGGAAGGAGAGATGAGAGGGAGGGGAGAGAGGGGAAAGGAGGAGAGAGAGAGTTAGAAAAAGAGAAGAAGGCTCCTTGGTTCCTGGCTGGAGTTGCCAGAAGATTTGAATTCTAGACAGCGTCTTTAATCCTAGGCCAAAGTGTATCCTGCCATGACCAACTCTCTCTCTTTCATAGGTAGTTCAGCACCCATTCTGTTACCAGCCTGAGTTCCCCACCAGTTGGCTTGAGAATGACATGCCTGCTTGCCCTGGGCCACCTCCACTTGGCTGCCCTACAGAGAGAATGCAGGGCCCTGGACATGGCGAAAGGCAGATCCACATGAGCTAAGGGGCAGAGTCTCACCCGAGGCTCCTCTTCACCATTTCCAGGTATGGGGTGAGCACTGCGGGTGGCAGGTCTTACATGCCGTTTTCATTATGTCGGTGTATTTCCGACAAGCAAGAACACTTTTTATAATATTAAGAAAGATGAATAAAGATAATTTAAAATTGCTTCCAAGATTGACAGCTGCTTAGTACACAGCCTTGATCACATGTAAATTGTCACATTCTCTTAACTTACTGGAGCTCTGAGTCACACGCATAATTAAGATGTGTATTAAATATATACATACTTAATGTGATGCATATTCATCACAGGACCTGTGTTAGTGCAGGAGCTGTTTCTCTGCTGTTTTGGGGTGCCCCTGGGACCCACAGCTTCCATGGCATGGGGCTTACTGCTCATGCACCTTCAGTGTTGGTCTCCCTCAAGCACTCAGCCCCAGGAACTGTGCATAGGGTGGGAGGTACAAGAGAATGTGTCACAAAGCACTTTCTTGGAAGCTTCCAGCAAGGTCATCATTGCCAAGATGAGGAAACTGAGGCTGGGGAGGCTGCATATGATCCCCTAGCTCCTCTTTGCTCTTACTCATTCCTGTAGCAGCTGGAGGGAGTGGGCTCTCCAGTCCCTGTTCACAAATAGGGAGACTGAGGCTCAAAGAGCTAAGGTCTCAAAACTTAAAAATTACAAAAAGGGTGGTGAGGAGGTAAGGTGTGGTGGGATACAGCCCTTGCTGAGAATGCACTTGGTCTGAGGTTCACCCCCTCCCAGTGCAAAAAATGAAAATAAAAATCAGAACTCTAGCTGCCTCACACACAGAGACAAGGGTACGGAGTTCACCGAGACACAGAAACAAGGGAAGATTCAGGAAGCAGCCAGGTGTCCACATGGGCCAGCACTGCCCCCTGTAACCAACTTAGCTAGTGGCCCGGAGAGCCACACAGGTGGTACCTCCCCACTGCAAACCACCCTTTTTAGAAGCATCGATGCTCTTTTTCAAAAAAGACGTGACTGCCCTGGTCCCTCTTTTCTCCTGGTGGACATAAGCCACAGGACAGGAGGTGGAGCTGCCTGTGTGGAGACTGACAGGTAGGATGCAGGGTTGGGGTGACAGGAGGCAATCTTGTTTAGATGTAACAGCTAAGGTTGTGCGAGCAGGACTAAAGTACTGAGCTGTCATTAGGTGTGCAAGGAGAAGTGGAAGGACACAGGTCATCCACGGGCTAGTGTGGGCAATGAGCCACACTGGACACTTCCAGGCCTGAGACTGGCAATAGCTCGAAAGTGGGACTAGCCCAGACGTCAGGTTGGGAAGAGACTGCACTATGAGTGGGAGATGCAGCCTTCCCCTGGGCTGATGCTAGCCTGGGCAGTGGGGCTAAGTGGACCCACACCAGGGCTGCTCCAACATGCCACAGCACCAACAGGTTCAGAAGGCATAATTACAGAGTGCTCAGAGCAGCAGCACGGCTGCCTGAGCATAGCCTGCATTTAGCCTGAAATGAGACCGCTAATCTCCAGGTCCTGACCACAAGTGGACATGACAGGTAATTATATAGTCATCCGGAATAACCCTCTGTGACCTTCTGGCCACCAGTGACTTGTCAGTCCTCTGAACAGGTCACATCTGTGTCATTTCTGCCCTCACAGCAACCTTACCTTCAAAGGCAGGGGCCAGGGGACTGTCCTGGGCACCAGGGGCCAGGCGGCTAACGGTCAGGTCACTCTCCGCGCCTCCCCGATGGTTCAGCATGCATGTGTATACTGTTGAGCCTGGTAACAAGGACCCAGGTATGAGCTCCACCAAAGCTTGCTCCTCCTCAGAGCCTAGAAGGCCCCAATGCAAGTCTTCCTCATAAGGCCTCCTGCCTGTGACCAGATTACTCATGAGGTCATCCACGATTGGAGGGGTTTCTTTGAAACTGCTTGCCTGGCCTCTCCCTCATCCCTACCCTTATCACCCACAGCAGTGTGTGGATATGGCAGTATCAATGTCTATGGGATAAGTGGTCATGTGGATGAACAGAGGGCAGGTAGATAAATGGATGAGGTGAGTGGGGTGGGTACCTGGGGTGAGTAGATAACGGGAAGGAAGACAGCTGATGGGGGGGGGGTGAGCAGGTGGGTGGAGCTTATGGGGTTGATGGGCTGCTGACTGGCTGCACACAGGCTGTCATAGGTTGACACATGTTCCACACACAGACATGTTAAGCTTTTGACTCCAAGGACTTGTGGGTGAGGCCTTATCTGGAGGTAGGGCCTTTATAACTCTGTGTGAGGCAAGCTCCTTCAGATGAGCTCCCATCTAGTAGGACTGTTTACGAAAAGAGGTAAGTAAAGGCCTGGAGAGATGACTCAGTACATTTAATCCACAGGACCCATGTGAAAAAGCCAAGTGTGGTGGTGCACACTTAGGATTCCAATATTAGGGAGGCAAAGATGGGAGGGTCCCTGGGGCTCCCTGGCTGGTCAGCCTAGCCTTCTTGATGAGCTCCAGGCCAGGGAGAAGCCCTACCTCAAAAAACAAAAACAAAAACAAACAAAAAAAGAAACAAAAACAAGGTGGATAGTTCCTGGGGGATGAAAACCAAGACTGCCCTCTGACCCCACATGTGTGGGTATATACATGCACCCCTCCCTCACACACATGCAAGAAGAAAGGATGGAGGGTGCAGCAGGTGTCATCAGAGATGGATGGAACAGCTGCATGTCAAGCCAGGCCAGCACTCCCACCATCCTTCCACCAGGCAGGAGGAGGGGCCCCACGCACACTCCTGGAGTAAAGGCACTGGCCCAGCACCCTGCTTCTAACCTCTGGCCTGCGTGACCAGGAGATAATCCACCCCTTGTTTGAAAATCTTATTGGAAACCTCTCAGCCTGTGGGACTCATTATAACAGCTATGGAAAAGGAATAAAGATGAGGATGGGTGGGAGGGTGAGTAAAACAGTGGGTAGATGGTGACAAAAAAAAAAAAAAAAAAAAAAAAAAAGATGATTATCCCAAATATTTCATGGGATACACCATAACAAAAATCGTTCATCATTTACTCAACATTAAATTTTAACTAAGCATTATAGATTTTTAATTCTGGCAACCACGCAGGGAAAGCACCACAGTGGTGGAGAAAAGTTCAGGTGCCAGGAGGGGCTGCTGAGTACTCATGGCCACAGATCCCTTGTGTCAGCCAAAGAAATGAAGGGATCCAGAAAGAGGAAAGAAGAAAGAATGGAGGAAGTAATGGAGGAGGAAGAAGACCCTGGGATTGGGAATTGTGACAGGGCACAGAGGGCCAGACAGCAGACCGGTCAGACCCAGGGGAAGAACAGCAGGCCTGCTGTCTGCTCCCTCGTCCCTGTGCCCACAGACTTCCATTTGATACTGAAGTAGGAGAGGAGTAGCTCCATCCCACCCTGGGCCCAGTACCTGGGGGGCGGTTGACGTCTGCTGAGAAGAGCCAGTCAGCAGCCTTCCTGGCGTCCACCCCGAGCAGGTAGAACTTCCCGAAGTAAGACATGTTGAACACGGCAGCAGCCCCTCTGCAGGCCAGACATTCCTTCTGGATCTGAAAGGCCCAGTGCAGGAGAGGCTTTTCACAGTACTGCCTCGGAGACATGGGGCTGGGCCTTTCCTGCCACACCTGCTCAAGGCCTCCCTAACACCACCCTCCCAGCCTCTCTGTCATCTCAGCTCAGGGGCCACCGTAGTGCACTGTTTTCCGGAACAAGAAGCGCACAGAGGACATTGGGCAGCAAGTCATAAATAGGCTCTGTCATTCAAAAGAATTGCCATAAAAACCAGGCATGATGGCACAGGCCTGTCATCCCAGAACAAAGGAAGTAGAGGCAGGAGGACCAGAAGCTCAAGTTAGTGACCCAGCCTAGAAACTAGAGAGAAAGTAAACTAACCACACAAGCGGAAGGAAAGACCGCCAATATACGAAACTTACATCTCTGTGCACTAACATGGAGTGATCTAAAGAGAAACCAAGAAAACAATTCTATTTTCATAGCCCCAAAGCAGTAAAAACACCTAGAAGTAAGCTTGAAAAGAGAAATGAAAAGTTCTTACTGTAAAAAGTTTAAAATGGGGGAAGGGGCCTGGAGAGGTGGCTCAGCAGTTAAGAGCACTGGTTGTTCTTTCAGAGGACCAGGGTTTGATTCCCAGCACCAACATGGCAGCTCACAACTGCCTGTAACTCCAGTTTCAGGGATTCCAACACCCTCATATATACATAAATGCAGGGGAAACACCAATGAACACGAAATAAAAAAGAAATAAAACTTTTCAAAAAGTCAAGAATGTGTGTGAGCACATGTGTGCAGGCACATGTGCATGGATGTGTGGAGACCGTGGGCTGATATCTGGCATCTTCCTCTACCGCTCTCTGTGTTACATTTTGAGGCAGGGTCTCTCACTAACCCTGAAACGGGCTGATTGGCTAGAATGGCTTAGCCAGTCTCCTCCTGTCTCTGCCACTCCAGTACCTGGCTTTTTATGTTCCATCCAGGGATCTGAACTCATGCTTGTACAGCAAGACCTATGAAGAATATTTTAGAAAAAAAAAAAAAAAAAAAAAAAAAGACCAAAACCAATGGAAAGACACCAAAGTTCATGAGACAGAAGCTATGCTGTTGGGGAGGTGACTACACATTCAAGTTGATCTATACATTTGATTCAATCCCTACCACAACCTCAGCTGGACCCTCTGTAGACAGTTTGCTCACCCCAAAATTCACATTCAATTTCAAGGGGTCAGAATATCTTAAATAATATTTAAAAAGAAGAACCAAATCGATGTGGTCACACTTCCTGATTCTAACACTTGCTGGAGCAGGGGGACTACAGTAGACAAAATATCCAACATTTGCTGGAGAGGGCGGAGGAGGCCACAGTAGACAAAATAGTATAGAGCTGAGCTAGGAATAAAGATGTGGATTACTGGGGTAGAGCCCAGAGTCTGGAAATTACCCTGATGATGTCAATGGAGATTGGTTTTCAACAAGGACCCCAGGAGAATTCCATGGGGATAGAGTCATCTCAGAAAATGGATACCCACATGCGAAAGAATGATGTCTAAACACTTCCTCACACCATGCACAAGACTCCAGACAAAAATGAGTTGTAGACACAGGGCTAATGACAAACCCTTAGAAGAAAACACAAAAGTATGTGTTTGTGGCCCCAGCCAGCTCTTAGGCAAGATGTTGAAGGCATGAGCAACACAAGGCAAGAGAGATGAATTGGACATCATCGAAACTTTATACATTTATACAACAGAGCAACACAAGGCTAAGAGAGATGAATTGGACAACATCGAAACTTTATACATTTATACAATAGAGTTTGTTTTGCAAATGATTCCATAATGACAGTGAACAAGGAATGAGAGAAATGTATATACTGTACATCAAACAAGGGACTTGTACCCAGGATGTGTATTTATTTTAGGCTTTGTATGTGTCTGTGGTGTATGCCTATGTGCTTGGAATGGCAATACA
The DNA here is from genome assembly GCF_907164565.1 of Psammomys obesus. Taxonomy (NCBI): domain Eukaryota; kingdom Metazoa; phylum Chordata; class Mammalia; order Rodentia; family Muridae; genus Psammomys; species Psammomys obesus. The sequence continues at coordinate 53,441,400 of NW_026585895.1, read as the reverse complement.
AATGGCCATTCCAGAGGACATTCCTAATGGCCAGAGGACATTAAGTGTCTTGATCTATCGATTTCCACATTTTTCTCTTGAGACAGGGTCCCTCATTGATCCTGTGGGGGAGGGGATAGAGTGGGGAATGGGGGTGACTCCTGATGACTATGGGTGTTCCTTGTAGAGAGATGAAGCTGTCCCAAGAACTCGCTGAGGAACAGTGAATGGAAAGTTTTCAATCGATAAAGTGTGTGCCATGGAAGTTATATCTCAATAAAGCTATTAACAATGAAAAAAACTACACACCTCTGCTGCCTCCTAGCCACTGATTAGCTGTGCCAACCTCACTTTTGTTACTGAGGGTACATACAAATGATGATGGGAGCAGCTACCACGGGCTGAACAGCCAATGAGTGTCTGAAAGCTGGATCTGTCCTCGACTCATCAACCAGCGAGATGGCTGCTATCAACTCTTGGTATCTGTGGGGCTCTAAAGTCAAGAGCAGCACAGGGAAAAGCCATAGAAATGCTCCCAGCATGGCCACAAAGAGACCCTCACCACAAGGATGACAGTGGAGGTCTCTAATGCCACACCCAGAGCTGAGCCAGGCAGAGAAACTAGCCTTTTAGACCGTGCAGTAGGCTTCTGGGCAAGAGCCGCAGACCTTAGCCTTTTGCCAGCACGTTGGCACAGCATGCCACCTCTTGAGGCCTCAGCCCCTCTGCCTCCCTCCAGACATCATTAAGGATTGCTCGATGTCCGCCGGGCTTTGAGGTGCCTTTGCTGGCACTATTAGAGCTGCTGACCCAAACCAAACCGCTCTCTGGGCTGACACTCACTGTCTGCCTGGCTGGGGAGGCTGCCAATGCGGAGAACAAGTGTGTGTTTCATGCGTGGGGACTGTCTCTGGTGCATTTGTGGAGGCTGGATGAAGCTGCTAAGCCAAATTGGCATCTCCCCCAAGCTTCCACACCCTCCAGGGCCAGGAGTCGCACAGGCTCTAGAAGCTACAGGTGCCGAGGTGCCAGACGCAGCCACGTACTCCCTTTGAGGAGGCTGTGGGGACTAGGCACCAAGCTGGCACTAAAGCTGCTGTGTTTTATGGAGCTCCCACTTCCCCCTACCACCTCAGAGAGCCCTGACCTGTGCTAATAACTGTTTACTCCTCTCACACACTTAGACAGAAGGGCTAGGATATGCTCTTGCTGTCAGCATTGGCCACCATGTGCCATGAAAATGAGAGCTCTATTTCATTAGTTTGGGGAGACACAGATACCGTTAACACTGACTGCAAGGAACCTAAGTGATGGCAGCCCCATCCTATGAAGCCCACCCTGGGTACCATGATGCCCTCCTGATGCTTTGCCCACAGTCGAGGCCCTCCACTGAGGGCTTGGCTCTGCATCTACCTACAATGCCCCGTGGGACACCACAGGTGGCCCAGGCGTAGTGACATGACCAGAGACAACTGCAGTTATCAAAGGATCTGGGGAGGCATGGTGTGGCCATCATCACTGTGCATTCTGTGGGAGCTGCCTGCAGGATCTACTCTGCTGCGGGAATAGTTGGCCCCCAAGACTCAGCACCTCGTTCCTGGTAGGGTAGAGAGCCAGGCCCTTTAGAGAGGGACCACAAACTGCATTGACAGCCTTAGCTGCCTACTTATTTGAGTCAGTGGACATGCGCCAATGCTGCAGCCACCCAGCCCTGGTCTCCTCTGCTTTGTCCTTCTAGCAACCTTGGGCATAGGGCCAGCAAGCCTACATTGTTCTACACATGGAAGTTGGAGGCTTCTGCAGGGCCAAGAAGAGGAAGCCCCATCCCTCATGGAGCCTCACAGTCTCAGGGCCAGAGAACTAAAAGAGGGTATAGTCCTGGCCCGAAGCCAGCTCCTTTCTTTGGTTCTTTGGTTGGTTGGTTGGTTGGTTGGTTGGTTGGTTGGTTGGTTGGTTGGTTGGTTGGTTGGTTGGTTTTGGGGGTTTTGGGTTTTTTGTGGTGTTTTTTGGTTTGTTTGTTTGTTTGTTTTTTGTTGTTGCTGTTGTTTTATTTTTGCCCACTTGACATAAGCCAGAGTTACTGGGAAGGAAACTTTAGCTGATAAAATACCTCTATTCAGATTGCTTATAAACAAATCTGTAGGGCATTCTTGATTAATGTAGGTGAGCCTAGCTCACAGAGGGCTGTGCCACTCTGGTTAGGTGGTCTTAAGTTGTATAAGAAAGCAGACTAAGTAAGATATGAGGGATGAACCAGTACACTTTGTTCCTCCATGGCCTCTGCTTCAGTTCCTGCCCCAGGTTCCTGCCTTGAGTTCCTGCCCATTACGATGGACTACAAGCTATAGCTGGAATAAACCCTTCCCTCCTCAGGTTGCTTTTGGTGCTTGTGCTTTATCACAGCAATAGAAACCTTAACCAAGACAGGCACCCACGCCAGCTGCCTCAATCCTGCCTTGCTGCCCTCCAGCAGCAACAGTGAGAGACCCTTGGACCTGAATGCTGGCAAAATTATGGTGCAGAGGAGAGAGGGAAAACATGACATGGTTCCCACAAAACTGTATTAACCAGAAAGGGGTGAACCTGGAGCAAGCAGGAGCCCCTCAGAGAGCCACGAGCCCTGCAGCACCTCGGCAGAGGCATCTACGGTAGGAAGAGAAGGCAGCGGGGGACTCAGCCAGACCCAGCTCAGGCTACTCACCATGTGATGGTGCACTGGGAAATCAAAGGTGTACTCCTCGCCTAGCAGCCTGCTGTAGGCGTAGTCCCTGTGTGCCTGGTTTCCATAGGCTCCATAGTAGTCGTAGTCAAGGACCTGTGACAGAAAAGAGGCCAGCTCCCACTCTCCATTCCTCTTCCTCCCTCCTTGTGGCCTGAAGATAGAATGCCCCCACCCCAGACTCATACGTGTGAGTGCTTGGTTCTCAACAGGGGGTTGTGGGATGTTTCAGAGGTAGAGCCTTATTGAAGTAAATGGGTCTGTGGAGGATGGGAAGTTGAGACGTCATAGCCCAGCCCCACTTCCTTCCTGCTCTTTACTTCCTGTCTGAAGACACAGTGTGGCCCAACGCCTGGTGTTCCTGCCACCATGACTTCCCTACTGTGCTGTTGTGTCCTGCTGATACAAAGGTCTCCTCCCTTAGGCTATTCGGTCACAGCAATAAGAACAATATCTTCCTCACTCCCTCTCTCCTCTCTCCTCCCTCCCAGAATGAACATGATACAGGCCTGGTCCTGGCCTCCACAAAGCTCCCCCTGGGACAGTTAGTGAGTGGGTCACAGATGATGCACGGAGATTGCATGGCTCGGGTAACAGAAGGATACCTGCTCAAATGACAGTTTATTCCCTGCCTTTCTGGGTCTGACTGGAGGGCAGGGAAGAGACTGGATACCAAGTGAACTTGGGCCACTGTGAGGGCCTCCACCCGATCCCAGGACATCAGGTGGACGCTGAAAGTGTGGGTGGGAACCAGCACAGTGATGGCTGCAGGTACTGTTGCCATGAAGATTCGTGACACCTCCAGTCCCCATTGACAGTACCCACAGCTCCTAAGGAGGGCCACCTATTCTACAGATGGAGAATGAGAATCCCAGGCAGCGAAACCCACCCCAAGATATAGATCAGGCTACAGAGTCAAGGCTTGAAGCTGGGTAGGCATGACTGGTGTCTACAGCTAACTCTGGGGAAGGCTCCAGTGTCTGGGTCCTCTCCATGATTTTAGCTTCCCCTGAGTTCTGTCACCTGTTAGATGCCCCCCCCACCTCTGTGACGTCAGGCTCTGAGTGGTTTCCTCCTCATTGCTGGGGTGAATAAAGGAGCTATGGATCTCATCTCCCAAAGCTGCAACTCTAACCACAGGCTTTGTCTCCTTCTCAGGGGTAACAGAAGCTCCTGGAGTGGGGGGTCTGCCTCATTAGCCTTGCATGTCCAGCCCCCAAAGGCCCCTCCCAGCACCTCTTCCTCCCCAGACAGGCATACTTCCCCTGGCCTCTAAACCCCTAGTAGGACTATCCCATCTGCTTCAGTCCCACAGGCTTTCCAGACTGACTCCTGGGTGGGGTATAAAGTCTTCTCATCTGGGGACCAAGGGGCTTCCCATCCTACACAGTGCCACTCCCTGCCTAAGGACAGAGGGGCTGAACCCATCCTGCCTCCTCTGCCTCCAGAGATCAATAAAGGAAAGACTCTGACCCTAGGACTGAGCCCTGGTTGCATATTAATGATTCCATCACCCCTAAGGATACCCTGCAGTGAATTATGGACCTGGGTTACTGAGGAGGAGGAAGCCTGTCACACTGGAATGGGGTAGATGCCATACCAGCAGGAACCTAGATGTAGGCCTCAAAGCCTCTGTGGCCTGCTCCCAGGGGCTTTCCTGGGAGGCTCTAAGGAGGCCCCTACAGAATCCCAGAGGCCAGCATGTGGGATGGTTCACTGGATAAACTGACACACAGAGGCACAATTCCTCCCACTAACAACAACTAACAGTTGGTGTTGCCAAATATACATTCTGAACAATGTGTGAAAAGAGCCTGCATTCCTTCTAAAACCAGGGGATCTTCCATTCTGTCAAAACTGTGGGTCTGTGCTGGCATCAAGTGCTTGCCTGTGTGGACCTGGAAAGCCTGACCACTGCAAGCAGGCCCGGAACAAAGCCTTTGAAGGTGCCTCACCACTGAGGTGCTGATGACTCGTTCAGGTTGGTACTCAGCTTCCTGGGTGCAGATGACTGGCCTATCTCCACAGCCTGAGGAACACTGGATCAGCCTGACTTGGGTAGCTGGAGGATGCTGAGATGAGGGGATGAGAGGCCCAGGGCCAGGCACCATCACTCACCGGAGCTGTTTCTTGGGGGCTGAACCATCCTGGCCGTTCCCAGCCCTGTCGCTCTTGAAACACACAGCCTTGTTGAAGCAGCTCCTGGATGGAGACAGAGAAGGCCCATGACACAAGGCCACACAGAATGCAGGGCACCCATCACTTATGCCTAAGAGTACTCAAGGAGACAAGGTCCTCAGCCCTGGTCACTGCTCCTTCCCAGAGCATTTTTTTGCCTCGAAAGAGTCCGTAATCAAACTGGGTGTGGTGGTGCATGCCTGTAATCCCAGCACTCGGGGAGGCAGATACAGGCAGATCTCTGTGAGTCCGAGGTCAGCCTGGTCTACAAAGCCAGTCCAGGACAGCCAAGGCTAAACAGAGAAACCCTGTCTCAAAAGAACAACAACAACAAAAAATCCGTACCCTAGAGAACGACCTGTGCCCCCAACAGCACATATGCTGAAGCCCAAACCACTGTGTGATAGTCTGGAGACTAAGCCTGTGGGGAGAGCATTAGGGTTAAATAAGGTCACAGAGTGAGTCCCATTCCCAGAGGGCTGGTCCCCTTCCAGGAGGAGGAGGACCTGCCAGGATGTGCTCTGCTCTAAGTGGACATAGCAAGACAGTGCTTGTCCTCAGCCAATAGGGCCTTGGTCAGGAACTAAGCCAGGGACAACTTGATCTTGAATCGTCCAGAACACTGAGACTATGATGGGAAGTCGGTCTCTCCCTAGGCATGGCCTGGCTGCTTCTCTGACACATACCTGTGCATGCTTGCCACACCATCTACTACCCAGACGCATCTCCTGCACAGCTGCAGCACCTCGGCAGACTCCTGTGTCAGTTTTCACGTGTGTGTGTGTGTGTGTGTGTGTGCGCGCGCGCGCGCTCGTGCGTGCGCGCACATGTGCCCACGTGTGTGCACACGTGTGTGGAGGACAGGAAAACCTTGGAAGTCATTCCTCAGGTGCTGTCCTCCTTGTTTTCTGAGACAGGGTCTCTCATTGAACCTGAAACTCACTGACCAAGCTAGGCTGGCAGGCCAGGGAGCCTCAGGGAGCCTCCTGTTTCTGTCACCCCCATTCCTGGACCATAAACATAAGCCATCATGCCAAGTTTTTGTTTTGGTTTTGTTTTTGGTTTGGCTTTTTGAGACAGGGTTTCTCTTTGTCACCCTGGATGTCCTGGAACTCACTCTGTAGACCGGGCTGGCCCCGAACTCACAACAATCCACCTGCCTTGCCTCCTGAGCGCTAGGATTAAAGGCATGCCACACCCGGCTCATGCCCGTTTTTCCTATGTGGGTGGTAGGGATTCAACTCGAGTCTCCATGCTTACATGTAAACACTGACTGAGCTGGCTCCCCGACCCTGCTTTTCAGGACATCTGCCTCTCCACTGCGCCTACCGCCCCAGCAGGAGCTAGCCTTCCCAACCCCAACCACAGCACAGCACCCCACACAGGACGCAGGGAATGCGGGCTGACAGTGTCTGCCACCCCAACACCCCAGGGCCCTCCTAGCACCTCAGCTTGTTCATGCCCAGTTTACCTCGTGCAGGGGGTCTCTCCTCATGTTTCGGCCTGCCAGCGGTTCATCATGTGGGAAGACAACAGCGTAGTTCTTGGCATAGGACTCATGGCTGCGCTCTCGAATCCAGCGCAGGTTGTCCGTGAGTGAGTGGTGGAAACGCCTGCGACCAAGGAAGGGCATGGATCACTGCTTGTAGAAACCTGTCAGGGATCCAGTCTGCAGCCAGCCTGGGCCAGGGCTAGCCTCTTTACTCAGTCACAGTTACCCAGCTAAGGATCAACTGGTCCATGGTTGATCTCTGTCAGGTTGGGTAAAGCAACACACGTGAGCACCCAAAACGCCCTGGGGAGAAGGGTGGTCCATTTTCCCATTTCACAGATGCAGAAACTGTGGCTGAGAGGAGAGGAAGGACTAGCCCAGGGCCACACAGCTGGGGGTCTCAGGATGGGCCACTGAGACCAACCCGTCCTGCTGTGGAAGAAGCAGCTGCTGTGGTCTGGAGGCCCCTGGTGCCGCGCAAGCCCTGGACCCTCCTTGCAGCTGGGATCTAGACATATCCAGGACCCAGTGCTGGCTGCCCTACCAAAATGTCCCTTACTGAGGGTGCCTCAGAGACAAGGGTGAAGGAGCACATTACGTCCGTGACCTAGTTACAAACAGGTGGCTCATGAGGAAAAAATGGTCACAGAGGACAGACAGTTAGGCTCTGATTCATGCCACCCTCCTCTGACTCTCTCTACATCTGTCTCTCTGTGTCTCTCTGTCTGTCTGCCTATCTGTTTCTCTCTCTCTCTCTCTCTTTCTCTCTCTCTCTCTCTCTCACACACACACACACACAGGCTTGGAGCCCACAGTGGGGCCTCAGGTACACTGCACAGGTGTAGGTGATCCTGGCTGATGTGGTCCCTGTTGCTGGCAGGGTAGCGCTGAGGATGGCCCTGTGGGTTTGGCTGCACAGCTGAAGGCGGTCAAGTTGCTCCACTCTGTTTGCAGTGGGAGGAGTGTGAACAGGCCCTTCCCTGAAGCCCCTTCCAGCTGCATCATTTCTAGAACCTTCTTCTCTGGGAGGAAAGCATGGACACGGCTGCAGACAGTCTCTGAGGGGATATAGAGCAGACCTCACAGCACCAGAAGCCGGGTTGGGGGTGGCACTCCGGGGTTCTCAGAGTCAGCCATCTGTCTTCATGGTGGCAGACGTCACCTCCCCCATGGGTGCAATGTTCCCATCCAGGCAAGAAGAGACAAGCTGGCAGCGCTGTGGGACATCCTGAGCTGAGCCAGCAGCCGCCTTACCCAACTCTGCCCCCATGTCAGGCCAATAGGGCAGCTGGGTCCCTAGAGGAGACTCTTGACCAGGAGCACATACTAACTGCAGACAGAACAGGCTGAGAAGCAGCCTCTTGCCCAGGTGCTCAGTGTCCTGCGGTGCCTTGTATGGCCCCAGCAATGGGCCACACTACCCAGGTCACTGACTATTCTAAGAATGGGACATGGAGGCTGGGTCAGACAGAATGGGGAGTCTCCTGTTTCTTGCTTGGGAGCCCTTGCAAGCCATGGAGCCCTAAGATGCCTTCAGGCTCTTCCCATCAGCATTTGGCCCAAGCCTCATGGTTCGGTGCCCATGGCTTTCCCACACATCCAAGTCACTCTCTGCACCCGCACTAGCCTGCACGATGTGGCAGAGCCTGCCTGGTGTTGAGTCTGATTCGTGTTTGGCCTTAGATTGAAGGAAGTGCCACTAGACAGAGTCCAGCTTCTATTCCTACACACTGACGGTCCCAGCTGGGCTCTTCTCCCAGCCTCAGGCTCCCCATCTGTGCCATAGAATGCTGGGGTCCTGTTGATGAGGATATGGGTCAGGCAGGACCTAAGCCAGGAGATCCTAGACACCACAGAGGCTGTGGACTGCCAAACCCAAGTGTTCCTCCAGAACGCCTCCCACCCGCCACTGCCTTCTTTTCTCCCACTCTCAATGCTCCCACTCTCAAGAGAGCACCTGGATTTCCAGGAGGTTCCTTTCTAAAACAGCCCTCGCCCCTTCGCCCCTGTGCCAGCCACCATCCTCTCTGGCTCCAGCCACCACACTTGCCTGATGTCATAGCTGTACATGTCCTTCTCTGGACGCCCGTGCATGATCCAGTGGGCCAGCTCCTGCCCGCAGCCACCACCCAGCATCATGCCTGGTGAGGTAGAAGCTCAGGGCTACAGTCTGCTCCCCATGCTCTCCACACCCAACTTCGCACCCCTACCTCCATGGCAGCCCCACCCAAACCCTACTCTCACTTCTGGGTGTTGAGAGGCTACACGCTCTCTGGCAGGACTGCACTCTGCACCACACACCTCCCTATCTCCACACCACCAGGGCTTTCCTCCTGGGCTCAGGAACCTGGAGCCTCGCCCTCGGGTGCCCTCTCACCTGCACTGTTGAAGCCACAGCCAAGGAAGAAGCCACGGAGCTCAGGAGCCTCCCCCATCAGGGGCTTGTGGTCAGGTGTGAAGGATTCTGAAAAGAAGGGGAAGCCTCAGACTCCTCCAGGCCTCAGGCACTTGGGGTAGTGCGTCCTAGGACAACAGGGATGAGGAAGCAGTCCTTGGATACCTCCTATGCAGAAACCTTCCATCCTTATAATCCAAGGTAATACTGTTTCCTCCAGGGGCCTCTCGGATTGCTCCTGCCCTTTTTCTCCTAAGTTCTTGACCTGTGACCTAACCAGCTCTGCCACATGGGCCCAGATTCATCTCAGGAACACTGTCACTGTCCCAGCAACAAGGGGCATTTCTCTGACCCAGCATAGTGCTGCAACTCCCCTCACTGAACCACCATCTTTCTGTGTTACTCTTCACTGAATATTAGGGGCAAGGACCAGGTCTCTCTAAAGGCCATAGACCCGGGGCTTAGTACAGAGGTTAGCCAAGTGTTCAATATGTGCTCTTCAGTGAATGAATGAATGAATGAATGGTCACATTTTCTCTGCTACCAGGGTGCCTTAGAGGAAGTTGCGGCCCTAGTCATGAATTAATCCCTGTTTGACTCCTCAAGCAAGCCACCCTGCCTCTCTGTGCCTTAGTATCCTCTGTTGAATAATCAGGATCCCAGTACTGACTCCACAGGGCTGGGTGAACATTTGTGCCCCGCCTGTCACATGCTCAGCCCTGGAAGGAAGCTCCGAGCAAGACAAATTCCACCCATCAGAGATGACTGGACAGCAAGAAAGACAGAAACCAAAGAGTCAAAATAAGCAAAAAAACGAGGACATCACCTAAAAACACCCCAAGGCAAGCCAGATGCCCCCCCCATCTGTATGGCATGAACTACTACTGCCCAATGTTTTATCACAGGAAAGAAAGCTGCCTGGCTGGGGTCAGCTGTCCCGTCACTCAGCAAAGCCGTGCAGATCCAATCCCAGGTTCTTAAGTTCTGCAGGGAGAGAAGGGACATGCCCATCCTGCTCCCTGGCGGGTTGTCAGAGCCGGGCCCGCTGGAGGGGCACAGTGTCTGAGTTGAGGGGGCAAGGAGCAAGGGGAAGCTTTCAAGTAGTAGGAAGCTGCTGGCACATCAGAGGACAAGGGCAGGGGAGACAAGGCCAAGCACTTGTTCCTGTATACATGGACTCCACAAGAAGGTCCGCCCCTGGATGACAGTTCCCAGACATGCAAGGCCAGAGCTGGAGAGTGTATTGGACACGAGAAATGGTCCTCTTACAGGCTCTGAGAGGCCAACACAGAGAATTCTCTGATCTGCCACACCATACATACTGGCCAAATACGAGCTGAGCAAGTCTCTCAAGGTTCCACATCTGCCCTGCGTGTGTCTGGAAGGACTTGGCATTTGAATGAGCATGCTGAGAGAGGGCTCAAAGCTGAGCCAGACCTGGATGAGCCAACTGAGTTTGGTGCACATCAGAGAGACACTGCACCAAAAAACCAGTGAGGAAGTAGAAGAATGTGGTCAGCAGGGACGATGGCTGGTTACTCTCCCGGTGGAAGGGCCCACGGGGGGGAAGGGGGGAGTGAGGCCTGTGATAGAGCTCAGGAGACCCTCCAGGGTGTGCGGCTAGACTGTGGGAGTGAGGGCAGGGGCAGGCATCTGGGCAGAGTGGCTGCAGAAGGTGATGGGAGCCATGTCCAGGTCTAGAAACATAAGAGAGAAGTCCCAAGCAGATTTGTGGGAGCTGCAGGTAGAAGTTTGGTAAGGGGAGCAGGTATGAAGTACACAGTCCCTCAGATTTTTCACAGAGGCAAGTCTGAGAAACTTAAAAGACATCAGAGCTCCCAGGAGCAGCGTGGGTGGAAGGATTTAAATCGGCCACCTCGGCTCTGAATTCTCAGCCTAGGCCAGTGAGCTCCATCTGCCCCAAGCTTTCCCAAAGTCTGGGGCTGGGACATCTTTGCATTCTGGAGGCCCAAAGCCTCTGAGCTGTCTGGCACGGAGAAAAGCTACACACTCCCAACCCCCATCCCCAAACCTACTCTCACTGCTGAGACCAGACCCAAGTTGCCTTTCCAAGCATACTTCCTCAAAATAGGGCCCCATGGGGGAGTGACAGCTTCCAGCCTAATTAGACAAAGAGAGCCACTCGGGACATTCATGCCCCTGGGATTCTTCCTGTGCTTCTCACCATCGGTCCCACTCTGGCTGAGCAAGGACGTGAGTCACAGCCCTCGCCCACGTCCCAGATCAGGCGTGCTTTCAGCCTGCTCATAGAGGCTAGCTGCCGACTCCATCTGGCCTCCCTGGGACTGCACCCAGTGCCACAGCCACACATGGCAACACAGACTAAGCTGGCTGTTATGTAGTCACCAACCATGTCCAGACAGTGAGGACTGGACTCCCCAGAGAGCCACAGAACCCTCTACCTGGGACCCTTCATCTCTCCTGAGAAGGCCTGGCCACTTTGCCCCATGGAAGTCCCTTGGCCTCCTGGCTCCCCACTTCATCCAGCTTGACTCTAGCCTGTGACTTCTCAGCCCCATGCAACCTTCCTGGCTGGTGTTCTGTCCCTGCTTCTCAGGTGTGGTGCCCAGGGGCTTGCACGCCTATCCTGTTTAGCCTAGCCAGCTGAAGAAGGTTTCCTTCTGTGCTACCTTGTATCTTTCCAAGCTCTCAAAGGACCTGTACTAGAGGCAAAGTTCACCCTATAGAAAAGAGGAACAAGCCCTGAGATTCTGCTGAGACCACCTTTCTACCCTGCCATGTGTCTTTATGTCTCGACCCAGCCCTGACTGGCTCTGTGATGGCTGACGGTGATCTTCAGCTTGGCAGGATGGAAAATCACCCAGGAGGCTAGCCTCTCGATCTAGACTAGGTTAGCCTCGAGGCACGCCTGGGACAGATTTTCTAGGTTAGGTTAATAGAGGTGGGAAGACACACTCTGAAAGTGGACAGCCCCATTCCCCAGGCAGGGGTCATAGCTGAGCACCACATTCAACTCTCGGCCCCACACAGGGCTTCTCCGCCACCTCCAACTGTACCCTTGAACTATGAACCAAAATAAACCCCCTTCTCCCTTAAGTTGCTCTTTGGGGGGCATTTTGCCACAGTAATAGGCAAAGTAACTATTACTTTCCCTATTACTGCTCCTTCCTCCAGGCAGACTACCCTGTGTCTTCTCTGCTTGCCCAAGAAAAAGATGGCCTTTGGCAAGAAAGAGTACACAGAACCTAGGTGTGTGGGGCTGCTGGGCCATATCACACTTATCTCAAAAGCAAGGCTGCCTGCATCTCACACTATCTGTCTCACCCTCGAGGGTCAGCGTGGACCTACGTGCCAGCATTTCCTCATTTCTAGGATCCTCACTCTGGGATGCGACCTGGGCTGCCCGGGTCAGTGGCCACTCTATAACCTACAGGGAGAAAGAGAGCCTGGGAGCTAGCTCCACCCTTCTCAGCCTCTGGAGACCTTCTGGATTCCCTGGCAGGAATCTCTCCGAGCCATCTCCAAGTCTACAGAGTTCTGGCTACCCAAGAACGGGGTAGGGGGAGCAGTGGCTGCAGACCCTGGCAGGAAAGTGAGAACTGGGGTGGAGTGCAGAGCCAGGGCTCCACCGGGTGCTCTTCCTGTCCTCACTCTGCCTCTCATGATGCAAGGACAGGATCCCGCATTTCCATTTTACAGACAAAAACCCCATGTTCTGGGGACAAACGGAGTCTGGAGTTTCAGTGTGGAGGTCAGAGCTTCACGGATACATCGCTGCCCTAGCTAAGCTGGGTTTTCTCCTTGAGAGGAAAATTCAGAGCCACCTGGCTATGCCGAGATAACATGAGACAGTCCCTCTCAGGACTAAAGGACCCTCTGCCCCGGCCTCAGCCTCCCTACTTACCAGGGCCACAGACAGTGGACTTGATCCCTGTCTTTTCTAGCACAGGGACACGGTTAATGGCACCTTCAATGTGCTGGGTGAACACATCCCAGTCCAGGTCAAAGAGGCCAAAGGCAAATTTGTCCGATACCTGTGAAGACAGCACAGGCAATCTGTCAATCCTCCATGAAAAGAACACAGATCCCTTCCAGGCCCGCCTATGACACAGCTCCAGCCCCTAGCCTGGTAGGGCACATGACTGATTTCTACCTGGTCAAAGACAGAGGATGGGACTCATTCGTGGGCCCCCAATCCACCTACACACCTTCCTTCACGGCTCCTCCCACCTAGTTTCCCTGGATTGTTTCTCCAGCTTCTTACCCCTAACCCATGCTCCCAAACCACACAGCACCCACCCTTCTCTGTAGCCTCCCACAGCTCCTACCACAACCTTGCAAAACCCTCCTTGTGCCTGCCCTCCCAACCACTCTCCTGTGCTTGGCCTTCTGACCTCCCTTCTGGTTTTAAGAAGGACAAGTTGAGCTAGTCATGGTGGCACACACCTTTAATCCCAGCACCCAGGGGTACTGGGAGTTCAAGGCCAGCCTGGGCGACATAGTAAGTTCTTGGACAGCTAGAGATACATGGTGAGACGCTGCCTAAAGAGTAAGGGGCCCTGTCTTGAAAGGCATTCTGGAGCTTCTCCTAGGTCACCACAACAATCTCAACAACTTCAATCTGACCTCTCTGGACACCCCATAACCTGATAACTGTATTTGGGGTGTCGTCACCACCTACATTGCACTACTTACCCTGTTAACTTTTTGCTTCTCTCCCAACCTCCAGGCATCTTGAGGCAGGGTTATTAGCTTAGGCTCCCCCACCCTTCCCAGAAGTAAAGTGGCATTTTACCTAGTCATTCTGTCTGTGGACGTGTGGATGAGACAGCTGTGTGTTCCCTTGAGTTGTCCTCTAGCCCACAGGCCCCACCAAGGCCCTGGCGAAGGGCAGGAGGGGCAGGAAAGCCTCAGAAGACCCATCACTGCTGCTGGCAGACCAAGGACTGGGCTGTCTCTAAGTTCCTCTAGAGTCCCAGCTTTGCCTCATGCTGAGGTGGGCAGCAATCCCACCCTAGCTTTTATGTATCCGAGTGACAGCTCTCAGAAACACTCAAGTTGGGTGGGACCAATGCACCTCTGTCTTTTCACCATGGGACCTTTGGAGGGGGGGCGGTCTTACCTCCTCCCAAAAGATAGGGTTGGCCTCATAGCCACCCACAGACAAAGCATCCCCCTGCAGGCGGAGGTAGACAGAAGCATCATGATCTCGGACATTGGGCATGTTCTGGAAGGCAAAGCAGAGAGGCTACAGGCTTCAAGCAGCCCTGGTAGGACTGGCTCCCATGCCCTGAGGTAGGCCCCGCTGATAGACCTGTGGCACCTTCTCCTACCCTGGAGATCTTTATGGAGACAGGCAGAGACAGACAGGGACCCCTTGAAGTGTCCCTGTTCATTTGTGAGCTATAATCAAAGTGTCCAGTTAAGGACTGCTTTCAGAAGCACAGAAATGTTTTCAGTAACCAAATACTGCTTTAAAATAATAACAGTTAGCTCTGCCAGGACCATCACCAGCACTGACCCAGAGCAAAATAGTGTGGGATTGTGGCGACCTCTGGTGGCCAGGGCAGTCTATGCTCCTGTCCCTGCAGAATGGTATCTCTGCCCCTTGGTACAGCCTCTTCCACAGGTCCCTGCCATTCTGAGGACCCAGCAAGTACTCAGCATACACCCTTCTGCCCAGCAACTCTGCGGCTCTCTCTACACGGGAGGCCACCCTACTCTGGTGGGCATTATGGCTCTACCCCCATTTTGTCCTCAGTTCTGGCCTCAATTTATTCTCCTCCAGCTGCTTCCTCTTGGAAGTCATCCTGCTTGCACCTGCCCTTCCTGGTTCTCTGAAGCACGAGCTGCCTAGACTACTCCATCTGTCACCACCATGGTCGCCACAGCTGCTCCACAAGCTCCTGCTAGAGGCTAGTGCCTTGCTCACTACATCACCTTGCTCTGCCTCAGCACAGCCCCATGCACAATTTATTACCCATGCTGCAGAAAAGAAAACAGAGCTGAGGATGTGGCTCAGTTATAGAATGCTTGCCAGCAAGTTTGAAATTCTGGGTTCGATCCCTAGCATGGCCTGAACTAGGAGTGGGAGTGCATAGGATGGCCAGGGGTTCAGGGCATCCTTGGCTACAATACGAGTTCAGAGCACCCTGAGCTACACAAGACCCAGACGGGAAAGACACACAGAAATAAAAAGAGGAGGGGAGAGGAAGTAAAAGATTGCCCAGCAAGATGGCTCACTGGGTAAAGGGAGTTTACCACCAAGCCTGAAAACCCCATGTTTGACCTCTACATGCACACATGCCCAAACAGACAAACACACACACACACACACACACACACACACACACACACACGAATCCATAAATGAAAATAAATAAATAAACGTAATAAAAATGTTAAAGAAAGAAAAGGGAGCTGAGGCTTTGCATGGTGACTGCACTCTCCTGGGCTGGATGGGAAGAGTCTGGCTTCCAGTCCACAGCCTGGGCTCTGGCCCTGTGTTTGGCATCGGGATGGGGACCATTTCCCTTCAGAAGCAGGTGGGACGAGGATGAAAATGTAAGACAGAAAAAACATGCCTTGAGTGGGATCAGCCCATGCCACAAGGAGGTCAGGGCAGAGCTGGCTAGGACCAGGGACCTAGGCAGCTCCCAAAGCTGGGAGAGCTCTTGGCTACCGCAGAAGATGGGCACCTAAGCCTTGCTTGAGCCTTTGCCTGTAGCCAGAGCCTGATGCTGTGAGAAGACAATGTCCTGCAGCACAAGGCTGTCCAATCCAGGGAACTTTCTGAGCTGAAAGGAAGACAGGTGACAGAAACCCCAAGGCAGCTTCCAGCCTTAGGCGCTTCCTCAGCACAGAGTGGGACCACAGAGTCTGAGGCAGGGGTCTACCTCCTGCCTAACCCCAGCATCAGGCAGGGCCAAACTCCAGTGTCCTCCATGTGGAGGGCTGGCGCCTGAGAACTCTCTCATCACACCACACTGTGCCCTGCACAGTCATGAAGCACTGGGGCTGCTGGTCCTATCCAGGCACACAGGGCCCCTGAGTGACCGTGTAACACCCACAGCTTGACTCTGACTTCTACGTTCATGACAAAGGGATGGCCAGCTGCAGTCTGTCCCACTGTTTCCCAGAAGGTGGACTTTGTCAGGCATCAGGGGAAGCTAGTTAGGGGTAAGGGGTGGCGCCCCTCAGTGGACCCCCATGGATAGGTCTCTCTTCCCTGCAGCCTCAACCAGAGACATATTCTCTGCCCTCCTCTACACCTTCCCTGCCTCAGCCCGGCTCTCCTGGAGTCCTTATGTTCAGAGAGTGACACCTCGTGGCCACCTGGAAAGCAGGTCTCCCCACAGCTGTGAACTTTAGTAGCCAGCATGGCCATTCTTCCTTGCACACTTTATACAGTACAAGGTAAGTGTCTTTATAATAAGGACCTACTGTGTGTTCGGGGAGGGAAGTTACCCTAGGATCAGTGGCAAAAACCTACCAGACCCAGGTTTTTGCTGTGCTACCCCCACAGCATTCACACCAGCAAAAAGCCAGGCTTGACACCTTGGAGGTAGGAGAGAGACCAAGGCTGGGGAGGCAGGCCCCAGGGACAAGGCTTCTAGCATGGGGAAGAGGGGTAT
Source organism: Psammomys obesus (assembly GCF_907164565.1). NCBI lineage: Eukaryota > Metazoa > Chordata > Mammalia > Rodentia > Muridae > Psammomys > Psammomys obesus. Next base: position 53,425,021 of record NW_026585895.1, on the reverse strand, counting down.
CCAGGTGTCTCAAAGTGATGTGACCTCTCATACTGTCTCTATCCCACAGCTCTCTGAACTGTCAGTCAAAACCAAACACCATGCTCTGTGACCCTCTCCATCACCTTAAAATCCTCACTGGGGTGTGGCCTCTTCCTTCTCCAGGAAGCCCCCAAAAGATCAACTGGTCCTCCAACCTTGGCTAGGAATATCAGGCAGCCCATGCCCAGCCACATTTGGTTGGCCTAAGGGAGGGGAGCTGAGTGTCTCTGGGTATGGTCCATTGGAACAGGCACTAGTTCTGAACCCAGGAAGCCCTGGGAGAGTCCCCTCCCAGGACTGACTGTCTGTCAGATCGATCCCCCTTTTCTCTTCAGGGAAGAACTGGGTCTCTCTCTGTTTTAACCCCACCACATGGAAGAAGGCCTGGAACATGAAACACCACCCCCAGTTAGTGTTGGCTAGAGACGAGGTTAGATGCCCACTGGAAAGAAGAATTAACAAGTAGATGGATGATGGCAGAACAGAGGAGGGAGCTGGCTGCGATGGCACATGCCTGTATTCCCAGCACTCAGGGAGACAGAAACAGGTGGAACTCTGTGAGTTCAAGGCCAGCCTGGTCTACAAAGTGAAGTCAGGACAGCCAAGGCTACATGGAAAATATCCTGTCTCAGGAAGAAGAAGGAGGAGGATGAGGGAAGAAAAAGGTGAATGGGAAGGGGGAATAGATCATGGATAGGTGGGTAAATGGAAGTCAATAAAGAAGAAGGGATGGAAAGATGGATGGATGGATGGATGGATGGATGGATGGATGGATGAATAAGTAGATAGGTGAATGGCTAGCTAGATGAAAGAAGTCATCAAGGAAGAATGAAAGGTAGTAGGGTAGCAAGAAGAATATAGGGACGAAAACAAATGAAGAATGGGGAACAGAGCAATAAGAAGGATAAAAGAAGACTGGAGAGATAATGCCACAGTTAAGAGCACTAACTGATCTTCCAGAGGACCAGGGTTCAGTTCCCAGCACCCACATGATAGCTCATAGCTGCCTGTAATTCCAAGATCCAACACCCTCACACAGACATACATGCAGGCAAAACACCAAGACACATAAAATAAAGATTGTTTTAAAGGATAAAGGGATGGAAAGAGGAGGATGGATGCATGGGGATAAAGAGAGGGGGAGAGGTAGAAAGAGGAGAGGAGGATGGATGCAGTGAGTTTAGAGGAGTGGTGGAGGGGGCGGAGGGAAGAGGATGATGTGCTCAGATGACCAGTGGAGGGAAGGAGGGAGGTCAGTAACAAGGCACCAGAAAGCTGCCAGCCAACAGCATAGGAAGGAAGAGTTGAGTAGAGCAAGAGAGGGGAGAGAGCAGAGACACCTGGCCCCAGGTCCCTGTGCTACCCCAGGTTGGGGGCTCCTCAGCAGAGGCTCTCAGAGAGTGCCGGGAACCAGAATCCTCTGAGAGAGGACTCGGCATGTTTGGGAGTTCTCTGAAACTCAGGCATGAGACATGAACAAAGCCAGACTGGCTACCTATGGCAGGGCCTGATAGCCCTGGTTACCAGACTGGAGATATCAAGGAGAAGCCATGCCCTGGCGACCAAAGTAACCCACACCATCAAATTGACTGTGCCAACTCATGCACACCACCCAGAAGTCCCCATTGCACAGAAGAGGTAGCTAAGGCTGAGGGCTGGGACATTTGTCGTGTCCCAGCCAGGCGTTAGGGGAGAGTCCTGACCTCTCCAGCCCTCCCACTGCAGAGAACCTGGTGCCATTGCCTACCTGGATCCCCTCAATGCGCTCAGTGACGACATAGGCGTGGTGCATGGCCACCAATGGGACTTTCACCCCAGCCATCTGGCCCACAGTGCTTGCCCACACTCCTGGGGGCAGAATGGAAAGCAAGTCAGCTGCCATCTGAGTGGGCATGAGATTCCTGCCAGTCCTGACTTCCCACCCCAGAGAGAGAGGTCCTTCAGGGGTAGAACCAGAGCCGAGGGCAGTCACAGGAGCACCATTCCACCTGCACAGTTGACCACACAGGGCGTCTGGATGGAGCCATGCTCTGTCTCCACAGCTGCCACCCTCCGCACTCCAAAGTCATCCGTCCGCACTCGGATGCCAGTCACTGGGCAGTTTTCAATGACCTGAGGTGGGAAAAAAAAACTGCACCTAGAACCACGTGAGGCTCTCTGAAGAACTGACTTCCATCCCCAACCTCCTAGATGGGACCAGAGGATGTTGCCTCTGTGAGGAATACTTTCTGATCATATTTTCCTCATTTGGATCAGAGGAATGGAAGCCACATCACAGGAAAGCAGAACCCACTCCCTTCCTTAGGTGGGAAACTTGTACAAATGTGGCAGGAGTGGAGCACTCATCCAGAATAAGAGAGGACCACTGATTGTTCAGGCAAGATTCATTTAAGGAATGGGAAAATGTTTGTAAATCACTGTGGTTCTTGTTTGTGCTTTGTTTGTTTGTTTTGTTTTATTTTGTTTTCGAGACAGGGTTTCTCTGTGTAGCCTTGGCTATCCTGTACTCACTTTGTAGAGCAGGCTACAAAGATCTGCCTGCCTTTGTAGAGATCTGCCTGCCTTTGCCTCCCAGAGTGTTGGGATTACAGGTGTGCACCACCACACCCGGCTCATTTAGGTTCTTAAAACATATAACAAAATGATTTGTGTCTGTTTATTCTTTTGTGGAAACAGAGAGAAATATACTAAAAATGCCCATAGTCCTGCAGGACATTTTTACTTTCCTTTTGCTTTTTTTGTCTTTTTGTGTGTACATGTGTGTGCATGTACTGTGTGTGTGTGAACCTGATACAACCCAGAATCACGTTGGAAGAGTCCTAACTGAGGAATCATCTGGATCAGGTTGGCCTACGGATGTGTCTATGGAAAATTGTCTTGATTGTTAACTGACCTAGCCCACTGAGGGCAGCACCGCTCCCTAGGTTGAGCCCGGACTGCAAGAGTGAAGGAAGATAGCTGGGAAGGCAAGCAGCACAGGTGCGCTCCTCTCCCTCTGCCCTTGGATGTGGGGTATGATGCAGCTAACTGCTTGAATTTCCTCCTTGACTTCTCAGCGTTAGACCATAGCCTGGTTGTAAGTCCAGCCAACCCTCTCCTTCCCTAAGTTATTTTTGGTCAGATTGTTTTTAATCATAGCAACAAACATGACAGTGTGGCATGCAGGTACGTTTGGAGGCCAGAGAAGGACATTGGCGCCCTTCTCTCTCACTCTCTGTCTCAGTCCCTTGAGGCAGGCTCTCTCCCCGAACCTGGAGCTCACTGCTTCCGTGAGGGCGGCAGCCAGAAAGCCCAGGAACAGCCCCTGCCACACGGACGTTGGACATGCAAACAAGGTCCTCATGCTCGTGCATCAAGTACTGTCACCCGGTGAACCACAGCCCCAGCCCCTGCTTATCATCTAAGTTTTCCTACACTAAGTGTGCAGTTGAGGTAAATGAAGACAAAATGGTAAGAAGGGACCCAGAGATGACAGCGCAGGATCCTTGAGTCAAAGGATGGGACGAATGCACCCAGAGGCTGAGAGGGTCTAACTGGCCCAGGACCACGCACCAGGCCAAGGGTGGAGCCTGTTCGCTAGCCTCAGGGTTTGTAGGGGAAAGGAGTGAACTCTGCGCAAAGAACCAAAGTCGGCAGTGATGGGTACCTGAGCTCCTCGGGCCACCGCTGCTCTGGTAAGGGTAGTGCAGGTGCCAGCCGGGTCCATAGTGCCATCCTGTGGCACATACAGGGTCCCGTAGAGATCGTCCACATTCATCAGTGGATACAGGTCCTTAGTCTCTGCCGGGCTCAGCACATGGGACTCTATACCATAGGCCTTGCCCAACTAGAAGGACCCAGAAGAAAGTACGTGAGCTCACAGGAAGCAGGTCTTCAGGCCCCTCACCTGACCTGGGGCTCTAGGTACAACCCAACCCTGAGCAGGTCTCTATGCCCAGAGGACCCCTTGGCTCTGCTCTGGCAAGAGGGCGAGGGGTGGAGCCAGCACAGAGGCAGGGTCTAGAGCCACACCCCTTTGGCTCTAGCATCTGCTCCAGTGCCAGCTTTGGTGGGGCAGGAGGGCAGAACACCCACCCCAGAAATGAGCAGATAGTAATCTGTGCAGCTGACTGAGAACTTAGCCAAGAATGAGCTACAAATTGCTTAGTGTATCATGATAAAATTAAAATGACCCTCACAGTCTCAGATTTTGGGTCTGAGGATTAGGCTTTTCCCCCAAGAAACAGCAACATGCTCCTGGCTTGGTGGCACTGGACCAAGGCCAGCCAATCAAGTGGAGGTGATGACCTATTTAACAGGACTCCACCCAACTAACAACAAAATTCTCTAAGGATATTTTTTCTTTTTGAGACAGGTTTTCATGTAGCCCAAGCTGGCCAGAAATTATATAGCCAAGGATAACCTTAAACTTAACTCCCGATCTTTGTGATAGGGTAAAAGGCATGCTCCCACTATACCAGGCTTCACAGGTAAAACTCAGTGACTGAATAGTTCTAAGTCCAAGGTTTGAGAGCAGGTGAACCACCTCATTGTTTTATTCAGAGTTGGGGGGGGGTGAATCCCAGGGCTTTGGGCACACTAAGCAAGCGCTCTGCCAACTGAACCACAACCCCAGCTCTCCCCAGAAATTTTGAATGAAGAGTGTGGCCAAGTCTGTCCACCCAGCGAGCCCAGCCAGCAGAGAATGAGAGGGTTTGAATCCAGATCTGTAGGCACTTGTTTCCAATGCCAAGGGGCTATTGCATGCCCTCATAGCTGAGGTCTCCTCTGCCTCGCTGTACTCCACAAAGAGCACAGCATCTATGTGAGCTCCCAAGAGGTACACACCCCACCTTTCCCACCAGAGCCCCCTGCGGAGAGACTGAGACTGCGCAGCTTTCCCTGGGAGCACACCTACCGACATGAGCCTCTTGTACTCATCCAGACGCTGGCGGTTAGAGGCGATGAAGAGGCCGCCATTCTGGATCCAGCCTGTATGCAGCCCAGTCTCCTCCTCCAGATCATGGCTCACCACCTGCCGCGTGTGGGCCAGAAGCTCAACCTCCACATCGCTGGGCCGCAGCTGCCACAGTAAGCCTGGGCCAGAACAGGACACCATCAGTCCCCCGAGAGGCGGCATCACACCCACTTCTTCCAGCCAAGTAACGGGCGCAGTGGAGAGCCCAGGGAGACTGAGAAGGACACAGCTGGATACAGATGGAGGTTAGGACCATGCTGGGGCAGCTCCAAGTGACACTATCAAGGGCTTTCCTTAACAAGTGCCATCTAGGCACCAGGCCTGGTACAGAATCTAGCTGAAGTCTTGAGAGGCCCAGGCTAGCCTCAAACTTGCTATGTAGCCAAGAATAAACTTGTGTTCTTTATCTTTCTGTCTCTGGCTCCCAAGTGCTGACAGGCCACCACACCTGTCTTTGAGAGGCTCTTTCATAGGAAAAACTCACAGCACCAAATAGGTGAGCTCAAAATCACAGAGCAGGAGAATGGTACGACTGAAAACTGACTGGACCTAGAAATCCCATTCTTCCTAAGATTGTTGCTCTCAACAGCAATGGCTGTGGTAGAGGTCAGGAGTGAGGCTGATGTGACATGGAGGGGCAGGCCTGAGAGCCCCGCCGGGCCTGGCTTTGGGTAGGGGTGAGGGCTTAAAGCAGTGGTTCTCAACCTTCCCAATGCAGAGACCCTTTAATGCAGTTCCTCATGTTGCGGTGATCGTCAACCATAAAATTACTTCATTGCTACTTGATAATTGTGATTTTGCTATTGTTATGAATCATAATGTAAATATCCTATATAAAAGACAACTGATACGCAATCCCCAAAGGGGTCACAACCCCCAAGTGGAAAACAGTAGGCTTAGACAGAGTGCACTCTGGGACAGACTGAACCAGTTGTCCAAGCTCCAAGTTCAGCAGCCTCACATTGGCCTCTTGACAGCTGCTGAGGTGCAACTGTTCGCCGGCGCACCACTGGCTAAAAGGGCCAAGGGCATGCCAACTGTAGGTGCTTAGTGGGCTTGCATAGGGTTAATCAGGGGAGTGCCACAGAAGGTGCCTCCCCCACCACACAGGTCCATCTAGCAGCCGTGCCTCTACCTAGTGGCTTTCTGTGGGGGAGGGGCCTCTGCTCTAACACAGCCCGGCTTCACCCCTACCTAGAGAGCCACAGGCAGTGCCCACCACCAGCACAGAACATCTGGCTGACCCTCCACCCCATCTTTCCTCTCCAGGTTTGCTGCCTCTCCCGGACGGACCCCACCTGTGTCCCACCTACTCGCTCTCACCTGCGGTGTGCCAGGTGGTCCCAGAGGTCAGTCGCTCTCTCTCCAGCAGCACCGCTCGGCCTACACCCAGCTTGGCCAAATGGTACAGAGTCTGGCAGCCCAAGCTGCCCCCACCGATGACCACAACATCGGCTGTGCTAGGCAGGGGCTGGCTCGGTCCTTGGGGCACCACTCCTGGTGACTCCCCCTCCTTCAGGGTCCGCTGGTACGGAACATTCTTCTCGGTGGTCGGCCTGGCCTCCCTAGCTAGGGGCTGCAGCCTCAGGTTCCAAGCAGATCTCCCTTGAGGACAGGTGGCAGCGACACGAAGGGTGCGGCTCAGCCAGGCCATGAGGATCTAGGGCTTCTGTGCCCTGGGGAGTCAACAAGAGAGTCAGGCTGGTAGGGTGCAGGGCAGACATGGTGGGAGTTGGGCTAGGTGTGTGCACCTCATGCCACATCCTTGGCCTTCTTTCTGTTGCTTCTCTGTGTGATGCGTATTCGCTCACTTATCCACTCTTTCATTCACCTATTCACCCACCCACTCCCCTATTCACTCATCTACTCACCCATCCACTCATTCAGTTAGCATTGATGTATGAAGAGACTCTAGCTGGCCTTGGAAGACAGCTCTGAGTAAGGAATGGGTGTCAGAGAAGTGGGGCTGACATACAGCTGGCAGATATCCCAAATGAAGCCTAAGAAAGCAGGATTATCCAGAGAGGAAGGGCACCTGCGGACAGGGGGCTAGGCATAAGAAAGGGCCCTCAGAGGGACACTGAGTGTCCTCACGGGGCAGAGATAGCATGTTATAGCGGTGAGAACATCAGGGCCTGGTGAGAGCCTATCTCCTGGGCATGACGAGGGCCCTGTCTGGTCTGAGCTAGAGATAAAGGGCCTGGGGAGAGACTATGTATTCACTCACTTCCACAGAATAATCTGAGGCCCACGACTCTTCTCTCTATTTCAGGGGAAGAGACTGAGGCAAGAAAGGCTTCCTGTGGTGACCGAGGTTACAGGCCTCTGTTTGGCTGCATACTGTGACCTGAAAGCCAAATGTTCCCCTGATCCCTCCCAGCCTGAGGACTTGGGGCCTGCTTTGGCACCACATCCCACTCTGAACACTACTGAGTCTTCACAGACACAGTGGTCCGCCCTCCCTAGCACCCACTCCAAGCATAGGGAAAGGAGTCCCTGCTCTGAGCTGCCTCGGGAGTGGGGAAGGGTTGGACTTTTAGGCGGGAGCTGTCTTGGCCTTACAGTCTCTCAGGTCATCTCCATCCCTACAGTGACAGCTGCCAGCCTTCTGTAGCTTCCACGGATGCCACAGGAAAGGCCCTCCCCTCAGCAGGACTCTATACATACCTTAGTCTTTAAATGTCCTTAGTTTTCCAGAAGCTCCTGAGAGGGTCCTAGCAAGGGAAAGTCAGCATGATACAGACCCAATCGAGGCTCTGCAAGGCCAGGCAATGCCTCTACCTTCCAACAGAATGCCAGGCACTGCACACCTGCCAGAGGAGCCTCCTTCCTCTCCAAACTGTGCCTAGTGCCAATGCTGCTAGCTTGGGGAGCTGCCACGTGCCCCTTCCTTGCCAGCCCAGCCAGTCACAGCAGGGGTGGGGGGTGGGGTAGCCAGGCCCCTAGCCTGCTTCTCCTCCTTCAGAACAGCTGTTTCATTAACCTGCCCTCTGGCCCCTGCAGCTCCCTCCCTCAGCTTCCTGAGGGCCAGGGCACAGGACACATGGAATGAGAGCTCGCTCACAGGCCTGAGATCTCAGATACAGAGCCCTCTTTGAAGGCTGTGACAGGGTAGTAGGGAGCCAAAGGGGGGAAGGCATCCTGCAGAGCCCTCAACCCCTTCTGCACCCCCACAGTTACCCATGGTCTTTCCACCTACTCTATGGTCTCTTCAACTAGAAGCAGAGGGAGGTCCCAACTAGCCAGCAGCCAACTCCAACCCTGCCCAGGAAGGCGCTGCCAGGACACGGCCCCTCCCTTTTTTCCCAAGCTGCATCTGGGTCTAGCTGAACAGGCCACCCACTCCCTTGCTACTGGCCCTACAGCTGGGTCAGGAATGTACCTCCCACTACCCCAGCTTCCTGGCCAGCCCTGCTGGGACAGGGGCCAAGTGGGCAGTTCTCCTGGCTGGCTAGCAGAGAAGGGCCGTGAAACCTGAGCCCATCTCTGTGGATGGCCTCCCCCTCAGGCGTTTCCTTCCTCATCTCTAAACCAGGCCTCTCCCCACTCTGCTGTGGTGCCCCTGGGCATACTGCCTTCCCACCCTTGCCCACCCTGGTTCCCCATCCCCCCAAACCAGCTCAACCTACAGTTGGCTGCATGGGTAGACCATCCCTCCTCGAACTGAGGGCCCTGGTGAGGTCATCTTGGCACAAGTCTGTGTTTCCCACCCCAGCTTGCTCACTCCTGGGACCAGACAGAAAGTCCACTGTCTGAGGAAACCAGCAAGGCAGTCTGTGCGGATATCACAGGGGTGCCTCTGCAGCCTGCTCTCTGGAGCGCTTTATCTTTCCATGCTTCAGACTTCTGCCTCCCTATGGCTGCTGGAAATACCAGAGCCCACACTGTCAGAGGGAGTCAAGCAGCTGCCCACAGTCTGCTTGTGTCCAGGACATTGTACCCATTCCAGGCAAAAGTAAATGCCCCAGGTGAATCCAGGAACAACCAATGTCTTTCAAAACCTCTGTATGTCCAAAGAATCAAAGGAGGTGGTGGTACCAGCTAGTTCCTCCTGCCCAGCTGGGGCAGAAGGACCTATTCTGTGCGCAGCCCCACTAACCACATAGCAACACCAAGTCAGAAGGGACAGGGTGCTGGAATTCACAGCTATATGCTTGTACTCTTACATGGAGCTGTCCAGCTAGCTTTCTTGCTGCTGTCTTGTCTCTAATGTTTATCTACTGAATACCTATTGTATACAAAGTAGCTGCTGGGGATCCAGCTTAGATATCTAAGCTTAGATACCTAAGACCCAGGCCTGGCTTACAGGGCCTTATGAAGCAGAAAGCAAAGATGGAGGGGCGAGGTCCCTGCATGGCTCCCTGGGAGCTGTTTTGCAGCTGGCTGCAGTGGGACGTTTCAGAGGAGTGGCAACGTCTCTTTGACAAGCCATTGTTGCCCTAGGTCTCAGTATCTGCCTTGAGGGCTGGTTGGTTTGGGGGGCCCCAGCCTGTGGCTTCTCCAGGACAATGTGGGATACTGAGATAAGGGAGAGAGCTACCTGGTCTGTCCAGATGCAGCCTGTGCCAATGTAAAGCCAAACAAAACTGAGGTCAGGCTGTGCTCACTGGACACAGTGACAGGCTGACAGGAGAGAAGGAAGAAGGAACAAGGCCTAAGTCTTCTAAGTCCCAGCCCCAGTGGTGTAGAAGGGACACCTGGTTAATAGCTCCCTGGGGCAGTGGCCAGGCTCACACACTGACCCTGGACTTTGGACAGGGGTGGTATCAGGAGGCTGGGCCTGGTCAGCGCTGTCCAGTCATCCTGTTCAGGTCAAGGCTGTGTCCGTGAGCACTGGAGGGCACGGGGGCAGGGTCCTGTTGACACTTGCATGGATGCAGGTCACTCTCCTCAGCTCTCCTGCCACCCAGGCAGAACTGTGGTCCACCTCTCCCCCACCCCACCCCATCCCACATTTCCATTCTACCTTACCCAGCCTGCATTATACTATCAGTTTTACACCATTCTTAGAAATTTCTCTGAGTATTTTGACTCTCCTAGTGTATTCGAGAAAAGATAGCTGAGGCTATCTCTCAGGGAAAGCAGAAAGAAGGGAAGGGGGATTTCGAGAGTTATAAGAATGGGTATCTGGGAGAAGGGGAGTCTGTGAGCTGGAGGGAGGGCTTTGAAGTGTATAACAGGAACTTGTGAGTAGGGCCTGAAGAAGCCTGGAGGCTAGCATGGACCCTGATAAGCTGATAGGCACCACAGGCATATGTTAATGGGAGAACCATATGTCCCAGAGATTTAAAAAAAAAAAAGGCTCCTTTTGGTAAGTGGGAAGCAGTTTCCTGTCTTGGTCTGTCTTTTTGGAGTTTGGGGAACTGGAGTTTCCTTTGCACCTGACCCTAGCACTCTATGAAGGAGACCATAGTGTAAGCTGGAGTCACAGTTGGTCCCATTCTTTGGGGTTGGGGATTATCTCCAGGCCATGACCTTTCCCAGCTGCACAAACTCAAGCAAGGGTTGTGGCAGGCTGGTCTCCCCTGCCCTCGAGACTTTCTTCTAATCCAGAAGGGCTCCCACCTGCTGATCAACCTTGCAGACTACCCCTACCTGGGTAGAAGTCTCCTAGCAGGCGTATAAACTGACGGCAGGACCACTCCATGTTTTTTATTACAGATATGAGAGAAAGAGCAGCCAGAGGTAACCGGAAGAGCCCAGAGCAGAGAGAAAATGAAGTAAACTGAACATGGCTAGTAGACAGGAGCTGGCCATGAGAAGCAGGAACACAGAGAGGGGGCGGGAGGAATAGCAGAGTTATAAGGAAAATGAGTAGCTGAGAGAAGGAAAGCCCAAGAGGTAGTTTAGTGTAGGGGAGGAGGTAAGAAGGGCTAGGATGCTAGCATGGACTTTGAAATGTGTAACAGGTACTTGCCACACTGAGGGAGTTTAGAGGCCAGCATATGCTTTGATATCCTGATGGCCAACAATGTAGCCATTTATCCCTTCTGGCTTTTGGAACTTGGGGAAATGGAGTCTCCTTTGGACCTGACAAGTAAAGGGCGCCCAGGGTCTCAGCCCCAGTCACTCTGAGTGGTAATGAGAGAGCTGGCTAAATAAGCCTGACCAGTACCATGACTGGTTTCATTTTCTTGCTAGACAGAACAGGCCTAAGAGTTACAGGGAAAAACAGAAAAAAGGCAACCAATCAGAAACAGCCAACACATCTGGCCTGGGGAAGATAAGGTTGCTTAACTATGGGTTTGAAAAACACCTAAGTCCTGACCAAAGTCACATAGCCTCCATGGGCAACAGCCAATGCCAACTGAGGTTACATAGCCACAGTAGGACTTGCCCTTTCTGGCTTTAAAAGGGACATTAGAGCTCCCCTCGTGGTGGCCACCATGTTGTTGTTGTGCCCAGATCTTAGGGTTCCCAAAGACCACCAGGAGCCAGACCACGTATGCAAAAGCAAAGAGCTTTATTCAGGCTTAAGCTCGGTCTCTCCACCGTCACCAACACAGTGGATCAGAGAGGAGAGCCCTGAGCAGCTGCATGGCAGGGTTTTTATTTGGGGCTTGAGCAAGAACTGGGAAATCCCAGCATAGCAGTTACAAGACTGGATGATAGTTAGCAAGAACAAGCTTGTTACAAAGTAATTGGCTAACTAACACAACTAACATTAAGTGAGCTCAGGAATGTTAGGTTGGTGGGCTGCCCAGCACAGATGCCCCACCTTAAGATACCTTCCCATTCTTGTGGTACCTCCAGGCTATTCCTTGGATAGGGAATTTTATGTTTTGTTTTGTTTTTTAATTCCCAGAATTGGTGACCTATGGCCTAGTTCCTAAGACTGATGACTTTTGGGGGAGAGGGGTCAGGCCTGTTTCATTGTGAAGGTGGTGGCCCCAGCATACTAGATTTCTGCAGAATAAACGTCCTTTGTTGCTTGCATGCTACTCCAGTCTGAGGTTCTTCTTTCAGTGTATTCCAGACCCTAACAGTGCTGGGGTGGAGGAGCCAGTCAGCATGTAGCTGTATGTATGAACTCTCAGGGTGATGGGAAGGGCCTCTGTGATTGCAGAGATGAGAAAAATGAAGCAGAACACAGCTTTGGGTGCCAGATGGCCACAGGCCACTGATAAGTTACCACAGCAGTTACAGGTTTCATTCATGTCATCAATATTTAATTTTTAATGAATGTAAAGCAAAGGGGCTAGTGGATGGCTGGGTCAGCAAAGCGCCCTGAACAAACCCCTGAGTCTGGTCCCCAAAATCCACATTTAAAAAAAAAAAATGCCAAGCACCATGATGCATACTTGTGATCCCAGTATGTGAGGGTGGTGACAGGAGCTTGCTATCCAGTCAGCCTCACCTACTTGGTGAGTTCCAGGCCAACGAGACCCTGTCTCAGAAAACAAGGATGCAGGCTAAGTCAGGATCTTCCCAAGGAGCAAGAGGCAACTCTCCCAGGAGGAAGTCCCTCACAGTCCAGGCATTCCAGAGAATGACCCTGGGCATCTTCCTGGCCTTGGCCAGTGGGTGTGAGCCCTGCACCTCCCAGAGGACCCAGAGCTTCTTGGCACTGTTTCAGCTCCCGCCTCTGGGTTCCTGCCCTGCCTGAGTTTGATGATGAACTGTGGAAACAGCAATTAAATAAACCCTTTCCTCCCCAAGTTTCTTTGGTCATGGTGTTTCATCACAGCAATATTAACCCTAAGACAGTCCCCACACATCATTTTGTCCTCTTACATTTTCCACTATCCTGGGAGCTTTGCCTTCCGAGCTGTTTTCCAGGACTCTGGGGGTGCTTTCTCAACCAGCACCCAGGGCATAGGTGCCTCTGAAAAACATCCCTTCTGGGGCTGGGGCAGCCAGGAAAGTGTACTACACGGGGAGGAAAGAGTGTAAGCATTGTCAAGCTCTTTCCCTACTAGGTTCAAATGTCCCCAGGTTCCTAAAAAAGGGCAAAGCACCAAGGGTTGGGGCTCTGGTCTCCCATTCCTGAAGAGGACACTTAGCAAGAAATACTGCACCCTGGTGGTTATTTGTGAGTTACACACCCTGAGAGAGCCCGGCACTGGCCTGGAGTGTGGCCATGGGTAGAGAGGCAGGACTGACCTTTGGCTGGACTGCCAGCCTGGGCTCTCACACAGCCCTGCAGACACTCTGGACCAGCCAACACCTCAAGGAAGTCCTATGCACCAAGCAAGAGAGAGAAAGGGCTAACAGGAAGAGGAAAAAGTGGGAACCCTGTTGTGAGGAGCAGGGAGCCTACCTTCTTGCTCATCTCCATCAGCTCCACCAGTCAGAGGCGGAAAAAAGTCAAACATCCTCCAGACCACTGAAAACCTGTCCAGTGCACCTAATTCTGTCTGCTACACTGCACATTCCAGGTTGTGCTGTGCAGGCCCTAAGCCCTGGCTTATTACCACGTTACCACCTACTGTTCTCTCCTCCTTCGTTCAGTTTAGTAGTGCACTTCTGAACCCAGAGGAAAGTGAGGACTGTTGCCTGCTTCTGACCTGGTGCTGTTTCTATGGTGTGATCCTCCCACTACAGACAAGTTCAAGCTACAGTGGGAAGGCCAGGCCATTGCTGACTGTGGATGCTGAGGACACAGCTCTGTTAGCTGACCTGAACAGCTCTTCACCTCTGGGGCGCAGTCTGCAGTGGTTGTCTGGTTATACAGCACTGATTCCGTTGACACCTGCCTGGTGGGTCTTTCCCCACTCATCTGCATTCAGCGCCTCTGTGGCACCAAGTAATGTCCAGTATGCACATAGTTATGTACATGCCGTGCAACACTTGGCTGAGGCCTTCCATTCTCGGTGGTGAATACCAGAATGACCTAAACAGCAAGATGAAGTTATACATATACATATACATATACATATACATATACATATACATATACATATACATATACATAAATGCAGGTTTATTGGAAGTGTCTCTAGGCTGCTATGCAGGGGGAGGAGGAGGCACAGGCAGGAGGAGAAGGGGGGAGATACAGAAACAGAGAGGAGAAAGGGAAGATAGTGGAACCAGAATGTCTGGATTCTATGGTGAGGGAACCAAGGTCCCCGCACAGCACAGCTTCTGATTTGAAGAGGCTGTACCTTGGAGATCCAGCCCACCAACCCATGTGCTCTTCCATGACTCCATTAGACTGCACCCCCATCCCATCCACGTAGCCCCTGCTAGCTCACCTCATCCTTGTCCCTGCTCATGTCCCTCCACCCCACCCCTTTCATATTCTGTGGCAACAAGACCCAGAACAAAGACCCAGCCTCCCATGTGGCCAGATGACCAAGTGACAGACTATGGAAGGTGGTAGGTGAAGTTTTCAGGAAGTGTCCCTAACGGGAGGGCATGTTCTGTCACGCCCCTTCTTCCTAAGGTCGATTAGCTGCTTTTCCGTGCTATGACGGGATACCTGACAAAAGCAACCTAAGAACCAGAGTGTTTGGGCCATGATTCTCGATTACGGGTCACCATAGTGGGAAGGCACAGCAGCAGGGGCATGGATGGCCACGGTGCATCCAGTCAGGAAGCAGAGAGAGACAGGTGAAGGCTGGTGCTCAGCTCTCTTCCTCGATCTAGGATGCTGGCCCATGGGATGATGCTGTCCGCATTCAAGGCAGGCCCTCCCACCTCAGTCAACCCAATCTAGAAACTCCCTCCCAACAAGGTGATAACTGACTTTAACTACCACAAGAGGTCACACTGGAAACCAAACAATTGAAAGAGACAAATCCATGGAGCCCAGACCTGGCCTTAGGTTGCTACCTTGAGCGGGAAGTAATGTTTTTGTCTGCCGGGTTGTCTGTGGCCCTTCTTAAGCAAACTCTAATCCCAGCTGACAGACTGGCTTGCATATGGAGTTGGGGCTCAGAGGGGCTCTCATCACATCCATGTGTATCACCATCCCAAGAGCAGGTGAAAAGATGTGGGGTAGTATCAGAGGGGATCCAGCTGAGCGCCGCCCCATGGAACGCCCACATGTAAATCTGAGCTTGATTTTGTTAGGACACATAAAAGGGCTGGAACGAAGTCGGGAAAGGAAATAAGCACATCAAGTTGTGAGTGAAGGCAGGAGGCTAGGATTAACCTGCCAAGCAGACGCTGCAAGATCTTACCCGGAAGCGAGGCCAGGTGACCTGTCTTCCTGCCACCTCCCTGCCCCAAAGCCAGACACCTCAACCCATGCAGTTTCACAAAGAATACATATGGTGCTCAAATTCCATCCCTGGAGAGACATAAATGTCTCCCCCTAAAGTCCCAATGGCAAACCCAGGTACAAAGCCACCGAAGTTCAACCTGGGGAACCAGAGATTTTGGGGGCTTTCTTTCTTACCAGAGAGTGAGTACTCCCCAGCAAAAGAAGCTGCAGTGGAAAGCAGAGATGAGGGCTTTCCCAAAGCCACATACAGGGAACCCCTCCTCTACTAATCTCTCTGGCCTATATACTCTAGGTCCTCCCCAAGAGCTCACAGGATTAGGATAGCATTGTGTCCAATAGAAGGTATGGCATGGCTAGGTACTCAGAGGAGGGTCCCTGCTCCTCCGTGAAGGGCTGTAAGCTCATCCGAAAGGACAGCTAAGGTGATTTTTTTGCAAGAGGGCACAGCTGAACTCTTGACATTGGCAGTTGCTTGGCCGAGAGGATGGTCCCTACTTAGTTATTTGAGTGTGTGTACATGGTACATGGAAGACAGAGGACTGCTTTCTGGAGTTGGGTCTCCCCTTCTACCATGTGGGTTCCAGGGCCTGACCTCAGGTCCTCAGGCTTCATGGGAAATGCCTTTACCCAGAGTCATCTCGCTGGCCCAAGACTAAAACTTAAATAGAAGGAACAAAACGCTGCTGGACCTAGGAAGAATGCCTGGGTCAGGAAGGTAAGCTGACCTCCAAGCCCTGTCCAAACTGGAGAAGCACTCTTATTTGGCAAGTCTCAGTAGAAGGTATTCTTATTACATGAACTCAAAATGTATAGGTATATCTGAAATGCTCTAAGATTCCACTTACAATGTCTTTCTGGACTATTATTTAAAAGTATGTTTTTTGGTTTGCAAACATACGGAGATCATGTGACTTTTAATAGCAGAAAGAGAAGCCAGATTATATGATTCCAGCACGTAGAATTCACTTTATGGCCCAGATAAATTCCTTGGATGTTACTATTTTTAATTTTGTTTTGGTTTGTTTTGTTTTTTGTTTTGTTTTGTTTTTTTGTTGTTGTTGTTCATTTGTTGTTTGTTTCAAGACAGGGTTTCTCTGTGTAGCTTTGGTTGTCCTGGAACTCTGGCTCTGCAGACCAGGCTGGCCTTGAACTCCTGCCCCTGCCCCTGCCTCCCAGCAAGGATCAAAGGCGTGCACCACCATGCCCGACTGAGGAATGCTGCTTAAATGGCTTGCTCAGACTGCCTTCTTACAGCTTTCAGGACCACCAGCTCAGGTTGGTACCACCCATAGCAAGCCGGGCCCTTCCATATCAATTCTCTGTCAAGATACAGGTGACACAGATTTGCCCACAGGCTAACTAAGGTTCTTTCTTCCAAATTGACATAAATAAAACTAATCAGCACGAGAGGTTGAGCTCTGCCAGCCTAGACGGTACATCATTCAGTAAAAGGACAATGGGCAACTGACACTGTCACCTGGCATCCCCTGGCAGGACAGCAATGCTCGTGGGACAATAAAGAGTGCTGAGATAAAGCACTCCAGAGACATTTTCAGGGAGCAGTGTTTGCTTTATTGCATGTGAGAAACCACTTACAGAGTGAAAAGCCTATGACTAACGGGTAGCCCAGCACCACAGACTGGATGCTGAACACTCACACCGCCAGGTCTCTATGAGGAAAAAGCACATTACAGGAGACTCGGAGAGTGCAGGCTCATCCACAGGCCAGTTACCACTACTCACGCTACTTCAGAATTCAGTGTTCTGACTTCAGGAGCAGGGTGTCCCACAGTAGGCGCCCACCAGGTCACGCCTGCACTTTCTCCTACAGGCAACCAGAAGACTTGCACACTCAATAGCTGTGACATGGATAGGGCTAGAGCTGAACTGTACAACTGAAGCTCATGAGCCCCAGTACCCTCATGAGCTCCAGGGCACCTCAGGGTTTCCAGGGGTAGTCAGAGTCAGTGGTCTCATAAGAGGCAAAGTTAACAGCTTCCTCACTGACTCTTAAGCCAACGAGGTCCTCACGAGAAAAGGAAGAAACGTGTGCCGTGGAAAGGCCACTGGAGGAGACAGTAAGAGGCTTCCACTGCAAGGCAAGCAGGGAGTCTTCAGAAAATCCATCTGTTGGCCTTGACCTTGAGGCCACAAGGATATGGGCCTCTGTGCCCACACCTGCAGTCTACACTTCTCTCACAGTAGAGGTGATGGGGGTCACCTGAGAAAACAGAGGTGCAGAGCCCACTGGGAACCAGGACTGCCCCAAGAGGGACACCTGAGGACCCAGGAACATCCCAGAAAAGGCTGCAAGTACTGAAGGAAGCACTACCTCCACCTGCTACCCACATGTGGTGACCATCAAAGCAAAAGAGACCCAGAAGAGGCGAGGGTAGTAAGGTCCAGACATGATCAGGAGTTGGCTGGTGGGTGGCTGAAGCCTCTGTGGACCTTCTTTCCTCTGTTCCCTGATGGCTTCTAGTTACAAATCCCACAGGAGACTGCAATGGGTGAAGCCATCACAGGCTGGCGAGAGCCCAACTGTACAGAAGGCATGTCAGGACAAGGGTATGCACACGCACAGGATGACTGCCTACTGTGTGAACTGGATAAAGATGGGATAGACATAAATCTTCATGTTCCCCCCGTCTCTGGCCTGGGCGCACAGGAGGGACACGTGATTACAGTCCTTGACACAGAGTACAGGGGCTGAGATGGGGTAGTATGGGTTCCTCCACTCTCAGTGGTGTAACCATAGCCACAGGCCACATCTGTAACAAGAACCCACACTAGCCAAGTGCCTCCTAGGCCCATATAACATTCACAGGGACCTATGAGGTATGCCTATGCCAAGGGCAGTTGGCTGCCCACCCTTGTGGCCCTGCACCGTCTCCTTAGTAACAGGACCCCACATTCTCCAGGTGGATGTGTGCCTACCTCATTCTGTGCACTTCCAAGCATCACTGTAGCCAGGAGTGGATCTGCAACAAGATGCTGGCCACAGAGCTGATAGGATCCTCTGCTTCCTTCTAGCTATACCAGTGGGAACCTCAGGAGTCACGCTGGGAGGCAAGGTAGCCATGAACAGGGACATAGAGGCTAAAGGTAGGAGACAGGGGCCGGATAGCCTGGGCTCCTAAGGCATGGGCTGTTTCTTATGTAGGGTATGGTGAGGACAACCAACATTTTAGTTTTCTTTATCAAATGACACAGGACTCATCACCCTGAGGAGAGAGTGCGGTTTTTAACCTCCCGAGACGGTGGCTCTTACTCTTAGGCTTGCCTGGTGAACTCTGATGGATGCTGTGCCAGCCAGGCAGAGGTGACCACCTAGCAGCCAGCTTTTGGGTAGGTCAAACCCTGCTGGACTTTCAGGACACCAGCCACTTCCTCCCAGGCACAAAAGGTTAACCACTGCTGCAGAATAGAACGTAGGTTTATTTGTAGTAAAAACCGTAGTCATGGGGGAAACCCATTGGCAAATGTACAGTTGCTCCATTCGGGGGTGCTGCTGGCTGTGGGACCCCCACATCCCTGACTTGCATGCATTGCGCTGCAAATGTTCACAGCTGCTCTCAGGCCCCCAGTCCTCAGTCCTCAGATGGTGTCCAGTCTCCTGCAGAGGTGTCCATGTACCAGCCCACCCGGCACCCTGCTCAGTGCAGCTCACAACCAGAAAACCAAACCAAACACAAATGTCAAAACAAACACGAAACATTCACAAAGCCAGAACTCTAAATTATTCTTTTTCTCAGTGTCCTTCGTTATCATGACTTTACCATGACAAACTAAAATATACACCCTTTTTGCTATTATAGAATCTCTTATTCACAGATATATAATGGGAGTTTTAGATGAAATAATTACAACTTTCTCCCCTTTTAAAACACAAACAAGCAAAACAAAACACAACAGGACAAAAAAAACTCACACAATAACGGAAAAACAAAACAAACAAACAAACAAATACCAGGAAAAAAATAAAACCAAAACTACAGCACAAGTGTGTGCTGAGGGCATTCATACAGAGGGGCGAACACGGCCCCACCCACCCACATTCTGCACTTGCACTGGGCAGGCTGGGAGCTGTGCAAAGTGGCCCGTGACCCCCAACTCTCTCCAAGGCCAACCCTTCGCTCCCACACCAGTTTCCTAGCTTGAGGCTTTCCAGGGTGTGTCACTTCCTGTTGCTCTCCATCTTCTGAATCCCCCTGCCTCCCCTGACACCCCAGCATGCTGCACGTGGGCACCAAGCTGGAGGACATGAGGCTAACTTTGGAAAGTGTCCCCAGGTGCAAGGTAGTGCACTGTCCCCCTCCAGCAGGGGCAATGTCCCGGCCTGGGCTCCCTCCTCACCCAGGACTGGGTGGCTAGATGGAGGGAAAAAGGGCCTCAAGAAGTCTGTGTCTTCACATAAGCTTTCACAGAACTCCAGGGGAAGGAAACAGAGGCTGGCCAGGCAAGCCAGAGGTCAAAGGCCAGGAAGCACCAGGAGAAGGAGGTGAGGGGCAGAGACACCCCAAGAGCACTTATTTTGAGTTGGCCACAGGCCCAGTGTGTGGGCTGCAGGAGTCCTCGTGGGGCGCCTGCTGAGGGCTAGACCCAACATCTAGTGCAAAGGCCAGCAGACTGCTAGGGACCACAGCTTGGAATGCAGAAGACCCAAGAGTGCCTCCTGGAGAGAAGAGAGGCAATGGGGAGGGGAACCTGGCTTTCTCCCCTGCCCTTTGGGGTTCACAGACACATCCCCTGGCAGCAGGGCAGGGAAGACCTGTTTCTTGGCTCAGGAAAGGGGCTTCAACAAGCAAAGAGCAGTACCGCTGACTGGGCGGGCTGGGAGTGGGTCAGCAATGTCATCGTTCCAAAGGCCCCTCGTGGGGGAGGGGCTTCCCCAGTCAGCACTCAGCAGGACCCTGATGTGTTAGGTAGGGAGGCAGTCAGGGAAAGCGCCAGAGCTAGCATGACCCAGTGGCCCCTGTGCAAGCTCTCTCTCCAAGCTGGGCCTAGAGGGTGCTATAACACTGCCTGGCTCTGGTCCTGCCTGCCTCCCAGACCTGACACCTACTCTAGAGAGCAGCAGCAAAGACAGGCAGATCAGTGCAGGGCTGCAGGTGGGGCTGGGAAGGCCCCTTCTGCTGTCCCCAGCCCCACCCTGGCACACCATGAGTTGAGTTCTAGGCTCCTGAACAATCATCTAAGCCAGAGGGACAGGCGGTGGCTGCTGATTGTGGCTGTCATCCACACCTGCCTGGCCACATTGCTTGAGCTCTCTCTCCTTGGTGCTCTGGGTGTGGCCAGCACAGATTTCCTCTATGTACAAGGAATGTACCCAAGGACAGGCCACCTGGGGCAGGTGACAGGACACCCTCCCCATCCCTATGGGCCATAACAGCTGCAGGCTTGGCAGGCAGTTTCCAGAACCACAGAGAAGCCAGTGGTGAACTTCCAAGCAGGGGAGACTCCCAAGAACATCCATGAGTCCTGTCCAGGTCTCGCTCTCACTGGACGCCTTCCTCTTCCACGTATGTCGAAGGAAACCAACCAATCTGAAAGAGATGGCAGGGTCATGTGTGTCTGCACGTGTACACATGACAAGAAGTGTTGGGCGAGGCCGGGAGCAGTTTGGGAGATGAGAAGCTGATGATCTGCCAGCGAGAAAGTGTCAGTTCCTACTGAGGAAACCACATCTTCCCATGTTTCCTGACACAAGAACTGCCCCTCAGCCATGATAGTAATAACCCAGGCAGGGTCCAGCCTGGTGTGGGCAGCACCGTCCCCTAGGCAGGTGAAAGTTAGCTGAGCATGATCATGAGAGCCAACAAGCAGTATCCCTCCATGGTGCCCGCTTTCAAATTTGTACCCCAGCTTCCATCAGTGATGGATGTTGACCTAGAAGTGTAAGGAAATAAACCACTCCTCCCCTAAGTAGCTTTTGGTTAAAGCGGTTTATCACAGCAACAAATGAAATGGAACAGATGCTGTTAGGATGTTAGATGATGTTAGGAGGATGGTCTGGCCAGCAGTTCATGCATCCAGCATGATGCAATAGCTAGAAGAGACACAACTAAGAAAATTGGTAAACTTTGAAAATATACCACTTCATTATGTCAAATGGGAATGTCCCTGACTCCAGGAAATATTAAGGAGTAAAGAAATGTCCACAGTAACAGGAAAGCGGGTGGAGTGGGGAGTTAGAAAAGCACCTACTCAAGGAAAGCTGCTGTTCTCTCTGTCAGTAGACAGACTCATCAGTAAAACTGCCAGAGATAAAAAGGCATTTCATGATGACAGCAGCTTAAATTAGAAAAAGCTGCTCACAAAAGCTCAAACCAGTCATTTTCAAACTATGCCATGAAATTGCCTGGACCTAGTGAGGTGCAAGCGAGTTACTGAACTGCAGTACCAGCTGCTTCCAACACCACCTGCATGGGCCTACTTTCAGTAGGGTCCAGCCCTCAAAGATGGTACTAGAATTTAGTAGCCTGCACTCTTAATGGGCAGCTGGGTATAAATGAACACGTTTGAGGCCTGTAACGCAGACACCAAGCTGAGGGGGAACAGAATGGTTCCTGCTACCAGGTATAGACTTTTCAGCAGGGAGGCCAAGACTGCATGACCCTCTGCAGACAGAGGGTATACCTACATATATATATATATACACACACACACCTATATAGACAGATAGGTATACCTATCGGTGGGTATCTGCTTTGTCCTGCTGGTGGCACATGAAGCTCTATGCCTTCCCAAAAAGTTGCTCAGTGGACTGAAATGGGCTCTTTGCAGGATCTCTGGGGTAAAAGAGTCTGAGGGATCCACCTGGCAGTCACTGGAAACAGGAGGAAGAAATGGGATGGGTAGGACCTGATTGGTTCTTGTGGCTTCCCTGCCTGCAAGTGACCACAAAGGCAGAGGAACAGGGAGGGTCTCAAACAGTACAGGGTCTATGGGGCCTGAACTGAAACCTGACCAGTGGAGCTAGGAACACAGTGAACATCTGGATTCTAAGTCCTCACCCCTACCAGTGACACCAGGGAGATCTCAGAGCCAGTATGCCCAGAACAAGGCTGAGCTGTAGAAAATCTTGTCTGAGTGAGACCGGGAGCCAAAGGCGTTCCTCTCTGACCTAAGGCCAGCCCTGGGCCTCTGCACAAAGCCTTCAAGCCAGGCAAGTTACGCACCCGTCCATTAGTCTCGCCTTTCCACCAGCCCTGGTCCCCGCCGATGCGGCTGTAGATCTTCACCACGTCGCCTTCCCGTAGAGACAGCTCCCGCATGTCTCGTGCAGCGAAGTTGTACCTGGCCACAGCTGTGCCGATGACCCGTGGCGTGAACACTATTGGGGAAGATAGGGTGGGATATCACACCGCTGCAGGAGCTGCCCAGGCAGAGCTAGAGGCCCTCACACTGAGCTGGGTCTCTTCCCTGGAATCTAGAGTCTGGCTTTGTGCCCACAGCTACAGAAGGTCTCTGGAGGGCCACACTAGCCTCCAGTTCACACCTAGGACGGTCTGGGTATATGACACACCCGTGCATGCACTTAAAAAGGTTTGGAGCCATCACCTATGCTGGGCTTTCCTAGGCAACGAGCATGCCATCAGTGAATGGAGCAGGCACCCATGCCCTTGACCACTACAGTTTCTGGTTTCCCTATCCCAGACCCCCAAATTAGACTGGAAATCTGCTGAACTGACTCAGCCCAGAACTCAGAAGTCCTGATGGACAGGTGACAATGGCAGTAAGTGAGGGGACACACACAACCACACACAGAAGGGCTTTGGCTCTGGCAGCAGAAAGCATGTCGGACCAGGGCTGACTGAAACCCTCTCCTCTGCATCCGTTCCTGTTGCCATGGCAGCTCTCACGGCCACAGAGTAGTCACCAGCTATGTCCCTGCTGCCCACATTTCCCAAGCCAGAGGCAAAGCTCTCAATGGCTGTGAAGGATGACAGCTGATGGAGGCAGGGAAGTGGCTATCAGTGTGGCCAAGGAAGAGCCCTGCCTAGTGTGTCCTCGTGTGCAGCAGCCTCGGCCTGATTCCTCCCAGCCCCCCCCCTACCCACCCAGCGCCAGGCTGCACAGCCAAGGGGACCCATCAGGCTGAGCCCTGAACAGTGGAGGTACCTGACCAGAAGGGAGCGGAGGGGCCCTGAGGGGCAAAGCTGAGGCCCTGAGGACTGAGAAAAGAAAAGTTGTAGGAAGCACAGGAAGCTGCAAAGAGGCAAGAGACAGCGTAAGATAGAGGGCAGAATACTAACAGCCAAGGAGCACAGGGGGATGCCAGGCTCTACCTCAGGAGGATGCCAGGAAGGGCAGGGGCCCACCATAGGCACAGCTAGGCCACTGCTTGCTCTACACCTATGTCTTGAAAGGACCCTGGGGTCGGCTGTCATAGAAGCTGACAACCCTATGACTATCTGCTCTGCTCTGTCTGGGATGAGGGAAAGAAGGTCCCACGGCTCTGCAGGTCCCTGTAGACTGGAGACATGGGTGACTCAGGGAAAGAGCCCTGAGCTAGAAGCCAAATGCTCTAGGCCTATCTCTCCCCCAAGGTCCAGGCTGCAGCCCTGTCATTGGTTTTTGAGTCCTCCCTGTAGGCAGATAGCTGCCTCGAACAGCCAGGGCACCAGGACACGTAGGGAGGCAACTATTCTCAGATCCTGTCCTATGCTTCTCACTACTGTCAACTCCAAGCACAGGTGCCAAGAGCCAGAATGTAACAGTCTGTGGTCCCCATCTGCTACATGAAGTAAGAGGGGACATGGGTTACCGCCAGTGACAGATGGGGAAGGCCTGGTCCACGCTCAAGGATGGGGGCAACGGCTCTTGACCTAGCCCTGAAAATGGCCTGAGTATGTACCCCTGGGCACAAGCATTACCTGGGGACCGGCTTGAGGCTCTCGTGGCAGCGCGTTCCCGAGACTTGTAGGGGAACTTGAGTGTAGTGTCCAACTGCTTGAAGCTTTCCTTGAGTGAGTGGCACTGGTAGTACTCCACCAGCTCCTGCAGGGGGCGCACCCAACAACTGCTGTTAGAGCCCTCCCACCTCGGGGCTCAAAGGAGGGATCCCTCCTCTGAGACCCCTCACTTGCACTCCAGACAAGCCCAGCTAGGATGGCCAGTGCCGCAAAAACCTCTCCCTCGGGCGCAGTGCTCCCAAAGAGTTCTGAAAGAATGCTAGGGAAGGAATCCCAGAGTTGAAGAATGAGCTGCCGACTGCAATTCCTCCCATGCTGGAGTGAGGGAACACCTGTGGGGCACACCTGCCATGAGGCTAGTGCCAGGGAGAAGACTGGGCAGCAGGAATGATGGCCACATGAAGGGTGGTGGTGGAGGGCAGAAACAGAAACATCCTAGCATCACTTTACGCAAAAAAAAAAAAAAAAAAAAAAAAAAAAAACCTTTAAGTTTTAACTGCATTCTGGGGGTGCTGACCAGAAGGAGGTGGGAGGCTCAGGTGGAAGCAGCTTGTAGTCTCATGCTGGGGTGAGAAGAATCACTGAGCCTTGGTTTCTGCTCTATCATGTAAGCTAGGGAAGGCTCTGGAGTGACCAAATTCAGGTATAGCATGGTTCCAACTGTCCCCAGGGACCCTGGCTAGCTTCCCTAGATTTTGCCTCACACTAAGAAGAATCACTCTTCCCTAGGCCAAGAGAATGGGCCATCAAGGAACAGAGTGGTTGTGAAGTGGGCTGGGCCTGGTGCAGCAAGAGTGACAGGCACACATACCAGGAGGCTCTCGAACTTCTTGGCTTCGGTGATATGGATCCAGTTGTCTTTCTCCACCACCTTGATATGTTTCACCTCATCATTAAACCTGGGTAGACACACAGCTCAGCTGTTTCGGTGAAAGCACGTAGCTCCAGGCTTATTCCAGATCTGCTTCAGCGAAGACCCTGACTGAGACCTCTATGCCTCTGCAGCCTCTCTAGGCCAGCCATTTCTCCAGCCCTTGGCCTGCTCCATTTGAGAAGATCTGGGATCTCCCTGCTTGCTTGAAGTCCATACCCTGGAATTCCCCACTACCAGCTCCATTCCTCTCCTCTCCCCTCTCTTCCCAATCACCTTCTCCAGGCTTCTATTCCCTCCAGTCTGGAGCTCTGGGCACTGGAAGATCTCCCTCCTGCTTTCAAACAGCCAACTCTTCCCTGACCTCAGTTCCTAACACCCTCTAGGCTGCTCCAAAATAACAGAGCACAAGTCCACCAGATCTCAGAGCCATCTGCCCTGCCCTCACCCATCATCACCTTTAGTTCAAGTGTACCCAACCTCAAGAGCCTTGAGAGGCAACACCAAGGTTAAAGCTTTAACACAGACATCACTCAAGCCAGTGTCCTGATGACTGGGTGTAGGAACCCAGCAGGTGAGGCAAGAGAACCATCTCCCTAAATTTATCTGTACATGAAGCAGACGTGTAACAAGGACTGGACGCCTGGGCTGGTGCTGAAGGGTGAGGAGACATCCTAGGATGAATGCAAGGTTGGTTCAATACCCTGAAATCAGCTATAGCAAAAACCAACTAAACAATAAGCAAACCCCACTCTCGGTCTCCCACTCAACAAGGCCTTTGTTGGCACCTACCTGTATTCTCATGGACTTAACATGAACATATACTATGAGACAGATCAAAAGGACCCCCACTGTGGTATCCTAAGACTGGCCATACACAAGGCACCGTGGCCACTCCTATGAGGTGAGTGTGATGTCTGCCAAGTCATTGTGTGGAGCTGAACGTAGGCTATGCATTTTTTTAGACATCACAGGGTCTTCTGGAAAAATGATGGCTCCTGGCAGTGTGCCCTACCTGAAGTGGGGAGACCCAGGGGCCTCTTGCCCAGTTCTAGCCCCTTCTAGCTCCATAGATCCTTGTTTCTACCCCTTTTACCCTTGGGGGTCCCCTAACAGTCTTGGAAAGCAAGACCCTGGCCTTGGGTGCTGCAGGGTATCCATCTGCAGTCTTCCTCAGGTGTCAGATGCACATACCTGTACCTGCCTAGACTAGACTGTGTGGATGGTCTGTCCCAGGATGCTTGGGACAGCCAAGTTTTGAACCCTCACTCAGTGCAGAGGTAGAAAGTAGTATGTTCAGGTCCTGTGGCTGTCCTGCTGAGCCTAATGCCACCTGCCTGAGGGGCCATGAGCCATTCCTGCCCCCACTGACACCCCTTCCAGGCCAGCTTCTGTCACTGCAGCAAGAGTGTCCAGACTGTCTCACCACGGCCAGATCATAGGGCTTGCCTCACCCAATTCCCAGAAGACCAAAGATGCTCTTCCCATGACACAGGCCATCCTGCTCGGGACTCTCAGAACCACTGAATCACAGCAAATTAAACACCTAAAAACAGGTCTAAGACTTGGGCCCATGGGCATCCTAGGCTGAGGAAAACAACAAACCTTAAACAACAGGTTTGTTGTTTAAGCTGAGGAAAGATGTCAGGACCAAGGGCCTGTAGCCCAAACTACAACGTTGCCATGGGCACTGCTGGAGGTCTCCAAGGGTTCCCAGGTGCCACAAAGCAACATGATGGACACAACCTACCTAAAACTCACTAGACTGGCTGCCAGTGCGTCCCTGACGGTACCTCCCAGTGTCCCACCAGCTCATCTGTCTCTGAAAGCATTCCACCCAGCCCTTAGATGGGGTGACCTGGCTGTGGAGCCCTGCCCTTGTGTAGGCTGCAGGTTGTACCCAGCACATGTGAGGAGACCTGATGGCTAGCACATGTCCGTCTCATCTGCCTCCATCTTGTCTGAGATTTTCCAGCCTGGGCATCAAAGAGAAGACCCACTGCAACCCTCGGTCACAGGCTCGGGAAGGGTACCCATGGGCCCCAGGGGTGCAGCTCACTTGATGCTGATGGCGAAGCGCTCGGCCTCCGCTGGACGCTCTCTGATGAGGTAGGTCCCACTGGCGTGAGACTTGAGCAGATTGTCCGTCTGCTGCCTTTCCATGTTGCCGGCAAACCTGGGGCCAGGAAACCAGAACGGAGACAATGCTGAAGGAGTGGCGGCCCTGCTGTGTTTGTGTCGCCTGCCTCAGGCTTTGCTCCTTGTCTGAACTTTAGCCTTTGAGGTGAATAGACAGACGGGGATGGGGGGTTTAATGTGGCCACGTCCTGATAAGCAGGGCATCATGTGGGGGCCAGCACCTCAAGTCAAGCACACAAGGGTATCAAATAAAGATGTCACAGAGGAGAGATAAGAGAACAGAGTGTCACAGCCGGGGTGGCAGTGGGGACCTGTTTGAATCACAAATTTCTACCAGACCCCAATTTTCTAAATTCTTTTCGCTACTTGAAAAGAAGTAATGCCGGGGGCATTTTGGGAGAGACACTCTGGAGATAGCCACCATCCACGCTGAATGAGAACTGAGCAAAATAAAAAACTAAGGCGGATAATGAGGTGGGAGGTGAGGCTGATGGCCTCAGCAAAGCAACCTCCACATTCCCAGAGTGACACCCTGAGCCTAGTCACGCTGCACAATCAACGTAGATCTGGAATTAATAAATTACATTTCCTGGTGGTTGGGAAAGGGGGGCCACTTTCTTTAGTGGTAGCCACTGGTAGGTTGCTCACACTCTAGTCAGAAAACAAAACAGAAACCAAAACCCCCTCCCCCATGCTCTACAAGCAAACCTCACTAAACTCAGTGGGTCACACACACAAAATATATAAAGTGGGGGGGGGGGGGGCACCAGCTGGGGAGAAGTTGGGGAGATGGAGATTAACAGGGGCAACAAAGATGAAAATTCACTATCATGTGAATTCACTATACATGTCTAAAATTGTCAAAGGATAAAAAAAAAAGTAATTTAAAAACTGAAACAACTGTGAGATAGATAATCTTTACTGTCAATCTGAATCAGCATGGAAACAAAACTCCGGATGTCTGAGGGATTCCCTCGATGAAGCTAACTGAGGTGGAAGGCCCCAGCCTACATGTGGGCAGGGCATCGTCCCATGGGCTGGCTTCTCAGACGGAATAAAAAGAAAAAGCAAGCTGAGCAGCGTTTGTTCATCTCTCTGCTTCCTGGTTGTGGATGCAATGCAAACAGCTGCCTCATGCTCCCTTATGAGGTACTGTACCCCAGAACCTTCCTTACGTTGCTTTGTCAGAGACTCCACGTGGTCTCCATGTCATCAGTCATTTGCTACCTGCAGGTCAGTGCAGGGCAGGGTAGGCATGCACACCAGAGGACCCAGTGGGCCTAGAGATGTGCAATGGGACAGACAATGAGGTGCTAGGAGGGGACGAGGACATGGGAGCTGTGCAAACATCACATCTGAGGCCTGGGGATACTGGACTGAATAGGGAATGACCGAGCTGGGGTTAGAGGCTTGTATGCTGCCCATGTGGGGCTAAGTGGCTTTGAGGACTAGTTCATCTAGGCACGGGGCACAACAGGAAACAGAATCAACCGAATCAGCTCAAGACTCTTGTGACCTGTGACCATTCCCAAAACATTCACCTTTACCCTTCCACGTAACCCAAAGTCGTTGACTACAAACTAGACCATAAATGTATCACTTTCTATAGCTTGTATAATGAAGCTCAATGAAGCCTGCATAGAAAACAGCTCATTACCACAAATATTAAAGCCTGCTGATCTGTTTTAGAGACAGGGAAATAGCCAAGTGGGGCTCATTCCCCCATGTCCCAGACCAGCTCATGGGCTTATAGGGCCACGCCCTATGACACAGAGGCCACCAAGCGCCGAATCCTGAAGCCTGCAATCCACTCACCAAGGGTATGCAGTATAATCAATCTCCCGGGATGGCAGGCGGCCGATAGGTGGCTGGGAACAGAGCACAGGTGATTTAATGTCCCCTGAGGGCATGAGGTAGAGGAGAGCTCATCAGAAACCCAATCCTGGGACCAGCAGTCTACACGGGGTGAGAACTTCATGTGGACTTAGCCCAGCACCCCTGAACAGTAACATCCCCAGGGGCACTGCCAGGACTTCCTCTGAGCAGATGTTCAGGATGGCTGATAGAGGGAATGACTGATCTTCACTGAAAGCATAAATGAATGCGGAATTTCCAACAGGAACAAACTTAATTCCTGGAAGGGAAAGGCTGGTGCCACAGGAAATCCCCAACAGTGGGCATGAGTGGCCACACTCAGGAGGTACCGTGTTCTCCCTGATGCTATGGCTTCCCCAGGTCTGTCCAAAGAGCTCTGAGCATTTAAAACTTCTCTTTCAAGCAGCAGATGAATGGTCTGGTCCTGAACAGGACTGCCTCTTGTCCCATCACTTTCAGGGAGAAGTGTCTCTTTCACTTTTAGCTGTCTTGGGGGGGACAGGAGTCAGTTTGCTCCAAGCCAACCCCTTGCTGCTTTTTGATACCAGAGCCAAGAACTCAAAAGGAAAATGACACCTAGCCTTTGTTCCCAAAGACAAAATGTCCAGCTTTCAGGCCTCGTGTCTGGGAGGCTTCCTCCTCTCTGGGCTCTGACGGCCTGTGAGGATGTATAGAGCATTATCCACAGAGGAGGGCAGTGGTTCTATATTAGTTTCCACTGGGTGGATGCCCACTGTGGTGGTTCAAATAAAAATGGACCCCATAGCCTCATAGATTTCAATGCTCAGCCACCAGGAGTGGAACTATTTGAGAAGGAGTAGAAGGATTAGGAAGTATGGCCTTGTTGGAGGAAGTATGCCACTAGGGGTGAGACAAGAAGTTTTAAAAAGCCCATACCCAATGCCCAGTGTTTCTGCCGGCTGCCTGCAGATCAGGATGTAGCTCTCAGCTATTGCCCCAGAACCACACATGCCACTATGCCCCCACCATGCTCTGCCAGAAGGTAACAGGCTAGTCCTCTGAAACTACAAGCAAGGCCCCAATTAAATGCTTTCTTTCGTAAGAGTTTCCTTGGTCATGCTGTCTCTTCTCAGAAATAGAACAATGACTAAGACACCCACAAGCTGTTCATCCTTGGCTCCCATACCTTCAAAAGACAGTAACACCTCTGCCCCAGATGCAGCTCATTATAGTCATCTAGCAAGGACAGTCTGACATGCTGGCTGCATCTTGGACCCTGTGATCTAGAAGCATCAGGGAAAAGACTCACCCTTCCATCCACTGGGCAGGGCTTCACAGATGAGCTGGGAAAATACCCTGTCTTCCGGGTTTGAACCAGACGCCCCTGGAGGAAGAAGCAACAAGGAGGCATGAAGATGCCTGCAGCTTACTAATGCCAGGTCTGGCATGGGTTGTCACCTTTCTGTTGTGACTTCAGTTGATCTCACCACCACTTGGAGCAGAGAGATAAGGGCATTCCTGTTTTACAGATAAATAACACTGAGGCTCAACACGACAGCCAAGTGTCTCTGCAAGTCCACCTAGGTCAGAAGTAACACCAGGAAGGGGGCAGACAGGATGAAGACCTGGTGTGATGGTTAACTGTCAGTGTGACACACCCCGAATCATCTGACTGTCTCCATCAGGCTGGCCTGCCCTGTGGGGGATTGTCTGAACTGCCTTAAGTAAATTGAGAGGGCCCAGGATGAGTGGGCTACTCCCTGGTTTCAGTTCTGGTCTGATCTGAGTGGAGGAGGTGAACTGCACGCTCAGCATGCATCCCTTCTTCCTCTCTGCTCCTGAGTGTGGATGTGACGAGACCGGCTGCCTCAAAGTTTCCGCCTGACTGCCCTGTAAAGATGGACTATAACCTGGAACTGTGAGCCAAATAAACCCCTTCTCCTGAGTCACTTTTTGTCGGATGTTCCATCACAACAACCGAAGGAAACCATGACACCTGGGATGCAGAGCAACTGTCAGTACCCTTGGGTCTCAGATTCTGTGTCTGGCTCAGTAGTCTGGACTCAGTTTCTGATGGTATCCTTGAGAGAACAAGATACTACAGATATCACCAACCTTTACCCTAATTCTGTACTCCACTCTGGCCATGGAGTCTCAGGGTTCCTTAAATGCTGGGGCTTCAACAGATAGAGTGTTAATGGCATAATACACTTCAGCTCAGAACTGTAATCTAGTCCTCAAGAACATAATGGGGCCCATATCTGTCTCCCTTCCATCAGACAGGCCCCTGGGCTAATCCCTAATGCTGTGAGGGGTTGCCGACCAGAATGGGGGCATTGAGGATGGGTCATGGCATGGCTGGGACAGAACCTGGTGAGGGCCTGGGAGTCCACTGAGGCAGGAAAGACAGGGCAAACAAGAGTCTCAAGAAAGATGCACCCCAACCTGTGCAGCAAATGCCTCCACGAAGACATAGCAGAATTCAGAATGGAGGTGACAGAGGCCATGGTAAGGAGTCACTCTATGGCATCATCCCAAACCTCCATGTTTTGGCCTTGGGGGGTGGACGGGAAGAGGAGTAAGGCTGCAGCCCCTCCCTCAAGGACCCAGGACTCACCTCCCACCAAGGAGAATCGGGGTCACCTCGGAGCAGCTCTATCACATCCCCTGTCTGGAAGGTCAACACTGGCTTCCCAGGAGGGGCTGGGTTACCATGGTAATTCTGCACAGCAACCATCTTGGGACCTAAGGATGACAAGGTAGAAGAGGATGACTCACTGGTGACTTCACCCTTGCTGGTGGCTCACCCATCACCGACCTTTTCTGGTCTGGAGAACACTTTGGTCAGACTGACCTTTCCCCAACACGGAGACATGTGTGCCTGCATTACCCTTCTGTATCCTTCTCATATGGCCAGTACAACTTTCGATAAATATCTTAAGTAAATTATCTAAACAGATGCCAGAATATTCTAGTAAGAGCTACTTATTTTTAGATAGAATTTTAGGTGTGTCCCAAACACCACTGAGCTGAGATCTGCAGTGTGGAGCTGGGCAGGGGCCCCCATGTTAGAGATGAGGTGCCACAGAACTGGCCAGAGGCGGGTCCGAGGTTGCAATGGAGATCTAGGCTGAGCACCCCAGAATCTGAAGCTGCTGTCAGATGGAGTCCCATTGTGTGTCAGTCTCACCCCAGATGTTTAAAGATGTCACCAAACTGTCTTGCTAGGCCTGCTCCAGGACACTATGGCCCAGCAGTGGTAACATCTGGGTGCTCTGAGGAAGCTCAGGCTTCATCCCAAATGTTTAAACAGCTTGTGCAGGCCAAACCAGGGGGACAGAAAAATGGCAGTGATCTCCTCACACAGGCTTCAGGGCAGCAGCTTAGCACCTCTCTGAAAGTGGCCCCTTCCCACCCAGTCAGAACCTAAGTCAACCAGAGGAGGCAGCCAGAGATGCCAGGGCGAAGATGGCTGTGCTAAGCAGCCACCACCACACCCAGGTCCAGCCTGTTGGGTGGATATAGACTGCAGAGGTGGCTAAGTCCAGGACACTCACCTGGTCCTGCCCCAGGAACATCCTGCAAAGACAACACAGATGGTTAGGGAAAGTGCTCCTCTTTTGGTCCCCACATCAGCACTACTCCATGGGAGGGTCAAGTCTTAACCTCCAGTAGGTATCTATAACATTATTTCCCTCTCCAGAATCTGTCATAACCCCCACCCTGTGCTCCTTAGCCCCACTCCACAACCCTAACTCTCACCTCCTTTTGTCATCCCCCAGCTTCTTGTTCTGGACATGCCAATGGACAACACAACTAAGTGCTGTGTGATGGAGGCATCTCCATGCCCTAGTGGAGCCTAGTGAGGATCCAGTCAAGGCTGGATAACATGGCTGGACCCTACAGCTTGCAAGAGACATGGTTTATGGTCCATAATGACATTAAGGACCTGCCCCCAGGAGTATGCTGTGCCACAGAAGCGCAGCTGCAGCTGGAGAGCCCTGGGGAGGCAGAGTGGGTGAACTGCAAAGACACCCCAGCTAGCGAGCCACCAGGGGAGAAAGCACAGGCTTCCACGCAAGCACAGCCCCATGCAAGAGAAAAGCTGGGAGCACTCACCGAGTCTGCAGGAGAACCTGTAAAGGAAGCGGATCAGGGGTCAAAGTGGAAGCCTTGACAGAAGGGCGGCCTCCACAGTGTACACTCATATGACAGGAGTAGCTGGCTGAGCTGCAAGGGGTTCCCTTTAGAGGCCGGTCACAGACATTCGTATAGACCCAGCCTCACACCAATGAACTGAGTTCTAGCTCTAAGGAGCTATGGGGAACTCAGACTGGAAGTCATATCTGAGACAGCCTGGGCTTTTCTACCTTGGCCAACTCTGTCTGAATGGTGGCAACTTCTAGGGTCACCTGGTGGTGCCTGGAGTTCACTGGGTAATTTTAACACCTTGTTGGCAATACCTGCCATGGGTAGGTGATACAGAGGTGGGTGTGCAAGGTCCCTGTCACTATTTTCCTCTAAGACCCTCCAGCATATTCCAGGACACTGGTCACTCAGCTATCATGGGGGATGGAAGACATACCCCATTCATTGGTAGGCCATTCTTCTACTTCAACATGGGCCAAAACAAGTGCTATGACAGCTAGGGTGTGGGGCCAGTGGGACCTTAATACCCACAACTACTGAGTCCTTTACAGACCCTTGGCACATGATGGTGAGTAGCAATGCCCCCCAGGGTGGTAGTACAGTCCAGGGAGGATTCTCCATGGAAAGGCTCTCAGGAAGGGCTGGCATCTCCCTAGGGGCATCTAGGCTCCCATGGGGGCTACCCAGCCCATCTGCTTTGGTGGTGGTACTATCACAGTTCACAGGAGAAAACTGACAAGCTCCAGAGGAACACTGACCAAAGCTCAGCTTTGGAGCAGATCAGAGGGAAGGAAGCTTGGACAGCAATAGCATCCCCTAGCAGAGGGCTGAGGGTTACATCCTCAGGGGGGTCACAAGCCCCTGCAATAATGTCTAGAGCCAGCCACGGTTTGCAATGACACAGAGGATACTGTTCTCTAGGATAAGATAGAACAAAAGCCCTAACAAGACTGGGACCTGAGCACCGGGGCACACAAAAGAAAGTAAATGCTCCACACATGTCTGTTGGTGCCCAAAGGACTATGAATAATCCCCGTCTCCATACTTTTTCTTCATACTTCTCTGCATTTTAAACTTTTTCTACAGGCAACAAGTATCTAATAATTAAAAGGAGGAAGTGACTCAGCAAATGTATTTTCTAAAAATAAAGAAAACTTAAAACATACCAAAACATTGCCTTCAGTTATTTCTATGGCTTTTGTTTATTGGTTTTGAGACAGGGTCTCATGTATCAAAAACATAACCAAGGATGTTTTTGATCCTGATCTTATTGCTTCCACTTCCTGGTTGTACTCTACCAACTAAGCTACTCACACACCCAGCCCACGCCTTTATTTCTAAGTGAGTTCATTGGTCGTGTTTCTCCTCTTTTGTTGAGACAGAGTCTCACCATGTAGTCTTGGCTGGCCTAGAATCATAGAGATCTGTCTGCCTCTGCCTCCTGAGTGCTGGGATCAAAAGTATGTGCCACCACACCCGGCCCCATCATCTCTTTTACTTCATGCCAATTTTTTTTTTTTTTGCATGCCGTTTTGTTTAGTTGTTTTTTTTTTTTGTTGTTGTTGTTGTTGTCTTTGTTGTTGTTGTTTGAGACAGGGTTTCTCTGTGTAGCCTTGGCTGTCTTAGATTCACTTTGTAGACCAGGCTGGCCTCGAACTCAGATCTGCCTGCCTCTTCCTCTCTGAGTGCTACACTCCCTGAGTGATTACAGGCACGCACCACTGTGCCTGGCCATGTGTTTTGGGGTTTTTTTTGTTTTGTTTTGTTTTGTTTTTTTATGCTCCTCAATTTGCTTTTATAATTGTTACCTTTTAGAATCACACACACACAAAGTGGGAAGTAACTATGGCAGTCGCCTTGCATGAGGAACTAAGGGCCACAAGAGGGCGACATTGACAAAGTTAATGCCACTGTCAAGACTCAGTTTCTGGGGCTGATCTGGATGGAGGTGGCAACTACCGGACCAGAGACCAAGGTGACAGGGTTTATGCTCAATATAAGACAGTGATCTCAGGACTTTGTCAAACAGAGGACTAGCCCCCACTGCATGGAGAGCAGAGGCAGGGCTGTCCCACTAGAAGATAATCCAGCCACTGTCCAGCCCCTGGACTCAGAGCAAGCCGGCCTCCTCTGCCAGTGCAGTGTGGTACAGCAGTACCTCCCCAGTGGGTGGCGAGGGCGGGCTGGGGGTATCCTCCCCCCCTGGAGCACAGAGAACGAAGCCTGGCACTCAGCAGGCACCACTACCTATACAGAGCTGTCCCTGGAACATGTCAGCATCCCACACTTCCCCTTCAGAGGAAGCTTTAGGATTGGCAGAGAACTCTTGCCTGTGTGTGCCTGTTCCCCATCTGGACTTGCTCCTCAGTGAGGTCCTGACACCTCTCAGAACCATCATAGGCTTTTGGCGGTGCCTGGCCACTATGAGATGGGATACCCTTTCCAAACTCCAAATGTACCCCCAAACCAAACACTTCCAGCCTCGAATCTAGTTCCTGCTCCCAGTACCAGCAAGGCTCAACCCTTCCCTTGCCAAAGCCTTAGGCTACCTCACCTGACAAATGATCATGAGAACAAAACCATTACCCTGCACGTGACAGTGCCTGTGTGCTCTCACTAACCAAGCTGTGATGGCCAGGAGTCCCGTGGAAGAAGAACCAGGAGCAGGAGGCGGTTATGATAGGGATTTATGGTAGGAAACCCCACATTCCTGCTGAGGACGTACTGTGCCCAGGGTGTGGGTGTAGAGCAAGGGAACCATGAACTTATGTCCAAAATGAGGCAGAGTAGATAGAGGGAAAAGTCACAAGGGCTTTGGAGAGGAACCTCGCCTAGCTTTTGACAATCCCTCCCAACCAAGTATCTTGGCCTCAGTTCCTCTCATCCAACCCCCTTCTGAGGCACAGAACCGTCATAGGGAGAAAGGCAGATGTGAACAGGAGGGGTCCATGCACTGGTGGGTACTCACTGATCTTGCAGGGGGGCATCACCTCCAGGCACTCCTTGTGTGCCCCGACACCACATCTGGTACACAGGTAACCCTGATAGAAGGTGCCCCTGTGGAGGGTGAGGGGGAGGTGAGGTGGAGGTGCAGCCACAGTCATTCCCCTGGTCAAAAACTTTCCGTTTACCTGGTGATCCTCCCTGGAGCAGGCATGCCCCCAAAGTACCTGCTGCCCTGACCACTCCAGCCTGCCCCTTCCCTCCATGGTCCTCAGCACTGGCAAACCCTCTGTCGGGCCTGGAACTCCGACAGCTACGGCTGCTGGCCCCAGTGCTTATCCCCCTGGTTCTCTGAGACATCACGTGGAACTAAGGTGGGAGATGAGGTGCCATGGTGTCACAGGCAGCTGAGCAGGGTGTCCTGGAGCCCAGAGTTGGACAGGCAGAAGAAACCCACCTGAGGAACATCTTGCAGGCTTTGCAGTTGGTGGTCTTGTCAAACGTATACATCTGGAAGCTATGATGGTTGGCATTGGCCTTGTCCGGCTTAATGTTTGACCTGGTAGAAGGAGAATTCTCTTCCATTCCGGCACTTCACGGCCAGGCATTCTCTAAGCCCATGAACACAGGGACAACTGCATAGAGACGCTGGCCACACACACCAGCAGCCTGCACTCCAGTCTGGCTCTCCCCACACAGGGCAGGCAGCGAGATTGAGAGTGGGGGAGGAGGGCTCAGACCTGCTTAGGTGCCTGCCAGGTGAGGCAGGTTATTTAAAATGGCCCAGGAATGTCAAGCCTAGCATGTGTATGCAGTTGTCCCTCCTTGTCCACACTGTCTGAGGTTTTACCCACAATGCAATTCGGACTAAAAACATTACATGGGAACTCCCAGAATCGAGAAGCTCACAGGATTTTGCTCCTGTTGTGAACAACATGATGAAATCTCTCTAAGCCGGGACATGGGCATCCTCTGCCACTGTATCCACCTGTTACAAGTCACTTCGTGCCCAGCTGGTGGTATCAAGTCGACTGTCACAAACACACAGTACTTGCATCCCAATGCCTTTTTTTTTTTCTTTTTTTTGCTTACCACTGGCCCCTGTGCAAGCATAGTGATTGGCGATTTCATTACAGTCCCTTATATAATTGTCTAATACCTAGTTCTTAGTTATTAATCATACTTATACATTGCATCCTACCACAGCTCTGCACGTTGAAGAAATTTTGTGCACATAGGATGTGGGAAGCCTCAGGGAGTGGTATGCTCCCCAGAAATCCCCAAGCTCTACCTGTAGAGCCAAGAACACACACCACACACACCCCCTCGGTCCCCCATCTGCTTTCTATGCTCTCTGTGTTGGGGTCCCCCCTCACCCACATGAGACACTGTTCTGTGACTTTCAAACAAAGACAAATCCTGGGTGGGCTCTGAGGACCGGTTACCAAGTATCACCCTGACCAGTCACCACTTAGCTGTCAAGCATGAGGTTCAGCCTCAAGGGTTGTGTGGGCCGTGTGGCCGGACACATGATGCCATCCGGGGCACCTGGGAGACCGAGAGCTAGGGCCTGCCGAGTCAGCTGGTACCCATGGGGAAGGAGCTTGTCTCACACTCAGCATCAGCACCACCTTCTGCCACCACCCCTTGCCCGAGAGGGCCAGAGCCAACAGGACTCACATGGCCATCTCGAACTGCTCCATCCACTTCCGCTTCATGTCCTCCGTCTTGCAGAAGAACTGAAAGCCTTGCTTTCCTTGGAGGTGAATCAGGTAGAAGCCATAGGACCACTGTGGGGACAGAGGCATGCTGGAAGCCGGCATGGCTTTGTGGGGACAGGCACATTCTGGCAGCTACAGTGTACACAAGTGCTTTACTGGCAGTGTGTGTGTGTGTGTGTGTGTGTGTGTGTGTGTGTGTGTGTGTGCGCGCGCGCGCACGCACGCACCCATGCCTATGTATAACACTTTCTTGTGTACACACACACATGCTCTTGTTTGTGCATGCATCCCCCCACATCTGAGAATGTGGGTGCACTGTGCTCTGGTCTGAGCAGGCCAGGGTGCTCTCATGTGTGAAGGTGCTTAGAAACATGTGCCTGTGTCTAAGTACATGTGTGCTTTCCCATGTAAACATGTGTGCATGCATACTTGTTTCTGTTCCTGGACATGTAAGTGTCCACATATGTGTACCCAAGCCTGTGTCTGGGTGTCCATAGCTCCTGTCACATGTGTGTACATCACGTGTGCATGTGTCCTGACCTATGGGTCATGTTCTGCTCATGGACCATATGCACAGATATGTCCGTAGTACTATATGCAGAGATGCTGTTGGGCTCATATGCATGTATGTGAGGGTCTTGCTGTGAGCATGGAAGTATGTGTGTATGTGTGTGTATGCTGCAGTTACACAGGATGTATATGAACCCAACTGTGTCCATACAGGTGTATGTGCAGGAACCCTGCTGTGTGCACTTGTATGTACATAGGGGGCCTGCTATGTGTATGTACGAATGTGTGGGTGTGGAAGCCCTTGCTCAGGGCCCACCCTCTATTGGAAAATCCCATCCTTCTTCCAATCCTTCTTGGAGCACTTCAACCCAAATCCCTGCTGTCCCAGGGATTCCCAAGGAGTGGTACCCAGGAACTAGCCTTAGGCCCACCCATTCACTTTCTCTTCCTGGGTTAAATATATACTGAGTTAAAAACAACAGAAAAAAACGCGTTAGCTGGTTGGGGGTCTGACCAAACTAAGCAACCCAGCAGCAGCACCACCCACTGCCCAGCAATTCTCTAGGCTTGGGAAAAGGGCTTCCAAAGGGCTCCAGGTAATGTGTAGCCTAGTCTGTTAGACGTGGAGGGAGAGAGGAAGGGAGAGAGGAGGGAGAGAAGTGAGGAGGATGAAGCAGGGCAGAGATAATAAAGTCTTGCCTGCCGGTGCTCAGTGACCCCTGACCTTTACGTCCCAGCAAGGACAGCAGGTGGGCTTCCAAGTCACACCTTCTGCCAATCAAGTCTTTTACCACAAATATGTGTCACTTTCTTAATTAAGACATAGAAGAAGGAGGGGGAGGAGGGCCATGAGCCTGATCTTCTCAGGCCCAGGGAGCCCCAGACCCAGATGTTTGGAAAGGCCAACACTGGGCAGCACTGGGGTAGGATAGTGAGGGAGGGGGAGAGTACCAGGGGCTTACCATCTTCCCATGAGACTAGGAAGCATGAAGGAAAGGAAAGGGAAACAGGTCATTAAAAGGCTTGGCCGAGCCCTGGAGGCACTGCAGCCTGGGGAGGCGGACAGCCCAGGATGGTAAGAACACAACCTCTGTCAAGCACTCTGGGCTGTTTTCCCCAAGGCTTGACAAGAAGCCCTGGACCTGGGAAGAAGCCCTGGTCACTGCCTCTTGCTGCAGACACCAGGGTTAAGAGGAGCCTGTGCATGGTAGGCCTGCACCCTGTATGGGGATTTGCAGAAGGTCGGAGCCGGCTCTTGGCCCCAACCCAGCACAGGGCTGCACACAGAAGATGCTGTGCTCTGAAGCCTCAGAGAAGCAAGACTGAACTGAGATAGTCTGTTGTGAATCCCATCCCCTTATAGCCACAGCCTCTATACCCATAGCCCCACCCCCTTGTACCCACAGTCCTAGCCCACTGAATTTCAGAGGCTGACAAAC
The DNA here is from genome assembly GCF_907164565.1 of Psammomys obesus. Taxonomy (NCBI): domain Eukaryota; kingdom Metazoa; phylum Chordata; class Mammalia; order Rodentia; family Muridae; genus Psammomys; species Psammomys obesus. The sequence continues at coordinate 53,385,349 of NW_026585895.1, read as the reverse complement.
CACAAGCCAGCCACCAGCAAACAAGACAGAGCAGGAATGGAGCGGGAAGGCCTGCTTGTTACAACAGACAATGAGGAACTAAAGTCAGGTCCACTGAGATTAAAAGTCACAGTTGAAAACAAGGCTCTTCAGCTGGGCAGTGGTGGCATAATCCTTTAATCCCAGCACGTGGAAGGCAGAGGCAGACTGACTGCTGTGAGTTCGAGACCAGCCTGGTCTACAAAGCGAGTCCAGGACAACCAAGGCTACACAGAGAAACCTTGTCTCAAAAAACCAGAAGGAAGAGAAGGAAGAGGAAGAAAGTCGGAATCCCACTCTACTTCTGGAGAGCTGAAGTCCTAAGGGCGCCTACCACCCACCATGGGAACCACCTGCCACCGTTGCAATGACAGCAGGCTCAGCCAGCACTGACACAGGACGTGCTCTCCCTGGGGCTGGGACCCTGCACCTGCCCCTCTCCAGATCTGGACCCACCTTCTTTACGTCCTTGTTGTGCATAGGGTCATCAGTCATCTTGTGGAAGAGTAGCTCAATGACCTCCTTTAGCTCATAGCTGTAGCCCTTCCTCTTACACACGATGACCACCTTGTCAAACAGAAACAGGTACCTGGCCAGACAGTACACCGAGCGTCAGCACGGCAATGCTCTGTGTGAAGAGCCTATATCCCTCCCTGGCTCCAGACAGCTGCCCCTGAGACCACAGTCAGTGTGTCAGACCAAGAAAGGGGTCAGACCAAGAGGGCCAAGGCCTGCACATGCTATCCACTCTCCAAGGTGAGGCCCTGCCTTCTGCCAGGTCCACGTTGGCACAGTGACTCTTGGTCAGGACTCTGCTGTTCCCATAAAGCCCCCTCAGTGCCATCTCCATGCAGAAGGTCCTCAGCCCTTCATCTTGACCTCCCTTGGAGCACTATTCAAAGGCCACTGAACTTCTCTCCTGTGACCACAGCCCTCACAGATGTCTGACCCATCCCGACTCCTCACCCCACACAGATACACACCTGCCTAAATATACCCGCTTGGCAAGGGGCTCACAGGGACTCTAGGAGACCAGACCTTTCCGCTTCCCACCTCTGCCTGTCTCCTGGCCCAGCTCAGGGCTACCACAGGCAGAGCAGTGCCTTTGTGTGGCTACTGCTGACTGATATGACAGGCGCATAGAGGCTTGAGTAGACAAGAAGTGAAGCAATTAAAACTGAGCTTCCTGCTTTGTCCTCGCAGGAAGGTCTGTCTCAGGCCACCTGCAAATGGGGTGGGTCAATCTGGGATGGGGTGCCAGCCCTCACCCTGCTCACCTGTCTTGCTTGGTGTGGTTGACGATGGACCGGACTTTCAGTTCCCCATCAATCTTCGGCCTCCCAAATTCCTCCAGCTTCACTTGCTGGGAAAGGCAATGACTGTTAGCCCAAGGATGGGGGTTAAGTGGGCATGGCCAGGGCAGGATGGCAGGAGCCAGGTGTGAACTAGGAAAATGTGCCTATGGTGACTGGGTGGTTCTCAGGATGAGGAAGCCCAGGACCATGATGAACCTGAGCCAAGCCTGTCCCCTCTCAGGGGGCCACAATGGGGACTCCCTTGAGTCCCTGGGAACAAAGGGCAATTGATGGCCTGGTCACGCTCACAGACAGCTGTTATGTGGAACCCAGAGCTGTAGGAAAAGCCAGAAGTCTAGCCCTAAGAGAGTAAATAAAAAAAGGAAGTGGCACTACTGAATTGAGTGGCAGCCAGAGGCTGGGGTCCACCCAGGGGTTCACCCTCCACAGGAAGCAGCCTCGTGCCCGGCCCTGTGATCACCAGGCTATGAAGTTTCCATTTCCAGTTCTGTTTGGACTGTGCCTCTCTGTTCTGTGACATCTGCCTCGCCACCATCCTCTGTAGCTTGCAAGGGATAAGTCTATTCAGGAAAAGGCAGAGGGCGAGTTCCAGGTAGAGTGACTATGCCTGCGGGTGGCAGCAGGACTCCTCTGTGGAAGCTCCTAGGCCTGGCTTCAGTGTAGCATATGCTGGCCGTGGCACGGCAGAGTGGCACTCACATCTGCATGGTAACACTGTTGTGCCTCTTTGTTCCTGTCACACAGGACATATAAAGCCATGTGCCTTCATCTGGACACAGCACCAAGGTTGCATGCCAGGTGGCAGAGTCATATCCCAGGCACCACTGGGATATGATCCATGGACCGCTGTCTCTTTTTGAGACAGGGCCTGTTGCATCCCAGAGTGGCCTGGAAGTGTCTGTGTAGCCAAAGACAATGCTGAGCCTTCTGCCTCTGCCTTCCCCACCCCCACTCCTATGCTGGACTACAGTTAGTGGCCCCAAGTCCCATTTACTTGGGGCCCTGTGCATGAAACTCTGCCAACTAAGCCGTACCCACAGCCCTTTCCTTGTCATTTAAAGAGCAAACATGACTCACCACACCAAAGCGAAACCCTCGTATACAAAAGCAGCTTGTCACTGTGCAGTGACTAGAAAGCAGGGATGACTGGCAAGAGGCCTGGACCCCACAAATGCTCGTGCTTCAGGTCACACCCATGCTTAGAGATGCACAGAGCATGAGGTAGAATCAGAAAACTGCTTGGCAATTTCTTTTGCTCTCTAACTGAGCACATGGCCTGGGTGTCTCCTGATGAGCCTGGTCTGGAGGTTCCTCTCTAGATAAAGATAGACATGCCAGCCTAGATACGAGGCTTTCATCTCCCCAAGCTCTTGGGAGTGAAAAATCACCAGGAAGAGGAAATGTCTGTGACAAAACATGTGGTTGTGTGTCAAGGTGCTCTGGGCATCAGGCAGCATTTGGAGATGCAGTCACCACTTGGGTGCTATGAGCATCTGGTGGGTGGGGGCAAGGGTGTGCTTAAGTTCTTCTAATGCAGAAGACCACAGCAGAGAGAGATTTAGAGTCAACATGGCGCCAGGCAGGGTTTGAGTCCAGAAACAGCTCATCTCTTCTCCCAGCCAACCTCTCAAGGAGTGGGCTACAGAGAGTCAACCCTGCCCAATGGAGCACCCAGCCTGATTCCCAGATGAGGGGAGGTTTGAGGGTCAGCTCTCATTGAGAGGACTGTTGCCCCATCCCTGAGCCAAACCCTGCCCATCCTGAGGGCAGGGAGACTGACAGGGAAAAAGGAGGGCCACAGACCAGGCGAAGCCTCCCGCCTCTAGTCACCACAGCCCATGGCAAAGAACTAAAGGGGTCCTGGCCAGGGACAGTGGGAACTGGATTGTCAGTACGACTTTCTCTATCTCCTCATCCATCCTCAGCCTTATACTGCCCCACGAATGTGCCACCTTCCTCCTACTCCACATCAGGCTTCACAAGCAGCCACTATGGTAAGCAGATGAGGAAGGGCCACCTGCTTACCAGATTTTCTATGGAGCACTGGAACTCACTTATCTTCTTCAAGGTCTCTTTGTCCCGTTTCACTTCGTTGATGTACATGGCCAAGTCCTGGAAACCAAGACAGGAGAAGTACACCAAGTCACAGGGGGTGAACGCCAAGCCCCTTACTGTAGGGTTGATCTCATGTAAGATTGTCTTTGTATTATTCAAATACTGATTTCTGTACCAGCAGAGAGCTGGGTACAGGACAGACTTCTGATTGGTTTAGTCAAGAGCTGAATGGCCAATGGCAAAGGCAGGAAAGGAAGGCAGGACTTCCAACAGAGATAGGAACTCTGGGAAAGAATCAGGCACAGGAAGAGTCACCAGCCAGACAAAGAGGAAGAAACAGGTGCCAGCACTAAGGTAATGAATGTATATTAATGTAAACAGGTTTGTTTAAGATAAGAGCTAGGTGGGAACAAACCAAAGCTATACCATGCATTAATAATTAATAAATTAAAAGTCTCATTATTAATCATTAATAATTAATAAAAGTGTCATTATTCAGGACCTGGCACTCCAAAGTCCCGTCAATAATTGGCACCTAACAGTTTTACATTCCCAGCCCAGGTGGTCATTCCACAACCCTTCCTCCACCTTGCCTAGGGCAGCTCAAATTCCAGGCCACGGAAGTAAGAAACATCACACACAGGAGACAAGGGAGGATGCTATGGCTGAGAACACATTTGGGAGACCCCAAATCCAGGCTCCTGGTGAAGTTTCTTTCACTCATCAGGCCTTCTATGTCAGAATGGAGCCACAGCCACTGTGGGTCACACACAGACACTTCCTAGACCTCTGTGCTCCTGTGACGCTCCAGCCTCGCCTTGCCTGCATAGCCTGGGTATTCCGTAAGTGGCTTGAGGGAAGGAGGTCCCAACAAGATAATGCAATCATCTAGTTGATCACCAGGGGGCAGTGTTCACTTTGCTTCGGAAAGTTTGAAATGGCCTGGAAGCGGTGCCCAGTGGTAGCTGGGACAATGCTACAGCAAATCCTGCCTAGAAAGCAGAGCAGAGAGGAAATCCCCAAACACAAGAGCCAGACCAACATCCTGGAGCCAGTTTCTGCCTCCCTTCTGGCCTCTCTTGCTTCTGGGGTCACTTCAAGGGCCACCCAAGCTTTGTGCTTTGCTGCTTCCTACCAGATGCCACACTGTACTCAGTTTTGTAAAGGGTGGGTTTTGTTCCAGATCAACAGCAGGGACAGACCTGAGCGTATGCGGCCTTGTGCACACCTGGCAGGAGCCACAGAAGTGCATGTCTGGGATGAGGATTCCCACGGAGACAGATATTAGAGCCACGGAGGCAGAACAGCCAACTAACAGAGAGACATAGTCCTGAATGGAGTGTGCATTGCAACCCTGCGGGAAAGCCAGCTCCGACACAGTCATAGCTCAAACACTGGCTGGATGAATGATTTTCTGCTTTACATTGTAGACATTAAAGGTTTTCTACATAAGGAAAGCCTTCAATGTAGACATTAAAGATTCCTTTCTGTATTAGTTTTTACAGAGGGCACTTCAATTGACGAATTGCCTTTATCACACTGTCTTGTGTGATTATGTCTGTGAGGGATTATCTTGGCTGACGACTGAGGTGAGAGAGCACAGCCCACTGCAAGAGGCCCCATTCCTAGGCAGGTGAGTTATAGGAGAGCTAGCTAAGCAAGCCAGAAAGTGAGTCATTAAAAGCAGCCTTCCTTCCATGGTTTCTAGTCCAGGTTCCTTCATGATGGACTGTGACCGGGAAATATAATCTAAATTAAATCTTTTTCTCCCCAAGCTGCTTTTGATCATAGTGTTTATCACAATGACAGAAAGCAAAAGGCCACAACACTTTCTAAACCCTTAAAGTTGTAAGAGCTGACTCCCAGTGACATGGAAAATACAGAATCACAAGCTCTCTGTGGAATGTCAGGCATACTCAGGGTACTGTCTCACAAAGAGACCAGAAGCCACCTGCTGACGGCAAGTGAAATGATGGAAGAGTGGAAGGGTGTGGACAGGCTGGGGCTCAGGGTGCACCTTTAGCTATGAATCATGTGCTCCAGGAATGGGTAGCTGACACCCAACTGTGTCTGCAGTGGGAGATGTGGTCTCCCTGCTGCAGTGATCTCAGGGGAGCCAACCAAAGGTCCCTGTGTCAGCCATGGCACCCATGTTTAAGTACACCCAAAACGGGTACAAACTTCCAGCTACAGGAGGCCTGCTCTAGGCAGCTTTGAGATACGGCGTCCTCCCCTGACAGCTGTGTGGGGGACGGACTGCAGCTCCTCCCCCTTTCAAATGAGGTGTCTTGAGAAAAGAAAAGGTCCAGGGACCAGAGGACTCCTTGGGGTGCAGGTGTCAGAGGTGAAGGCTGCAACTGACCGGTTCTACAACACTGTAATGCCAAAGGTACCTGCCTGTATGGGGCGTACCTTGTCTAAGACACAGGTATCCATAAGAGGCACAGGTATGGTTGTGAGGTAGCCTGATACTCCCTGGGGTATAAAATCTGAAAGATGACTTTCTTAGTCAGTGTCAAGTTCTTGGCAAAGACTGGATGAGTGGGATACAGGCAGGTTAGTGAGGAAGAGGAGATGGCCCAAGCACACCTTGAGATAGGAAAGAACAGAGCATGCCTAGAAAGCTGAGGGTGGCCAGGCTCTCATGGAATCTGAGGCTTTCCTGTTATGCACGTCCTCAATGAACCTAGCCTGATTCAGAGAGCAGAGGGAAACACAAAGGTTCTTGAGCAAGACAGAGATGTGTGCTGAGCTTCCAAGGGCCAGATAATAGCTAAACAGGGGTCCTTGAAGCCAGCATGTGAAAAACAACCTTGAAGCACATGACAGAGGAACATGGCATGGAACAGGCCTTCAGCAGCAGAAGTCCAGGCAAAAAAGGAGCATTCCAGGATGGAGCTGGCACCTAAAAACCATGGCCCCAGTGGACACTTGGGAACACAGGAGGTGGGAGACAGGAGCAACTGTTGGCAAGTGTCGTTGGGGATTTTGGACACATGGAGAAAGTACCTAGCCTGCCATTTCCCCCACGATCACATGAGTCTGGCCCCACCCCTATTGTCCTGTCTGTGTTACTCTGGGCAAATGTTCCACACTGCCAAAGAGCTCAGGTCCAGATACACAGACTCACTGACCTGGGTATTGCTCAGCTCTGCCTCAGTTTACCTACCTGCATGGCTTCCAGTGCTTCTTTGAGCTGTTGTCTTTCCGGCCGGTCTGCAGAATGACTCAGGAGTTCCTGTGGGAGTGAGAAGGGACCCAGGGTCAGCCCTCAGCATCCCAGTCCTATCCCTGCCTCTACCTAGTGCACACAGTAAGACCCTCGGGACAAAACCGCCCACCGGCCCAGGTGCAGATCCACCTGCCCAGCTCCAACAAACATGGGGCTCACTTACAGCCAGGAAGCTCTCAGACTCAAACAATCAGCCACAGTAGCCCCCTATCTCTCATCTGCAGGTGCTTTTCTGTCTCTTCCCACTTTAGTCACAATTTTCCTTCCAGTTGCCATGACACCCTTTCATGGACCCTGTCTGTAGGCCAAAGCCCATGCCACCCGAGCGCACGTGACACAGGGCATGGTGAGGAGGTTGATGGCCTCACCTTGAGCAACAGGTGGTACTTCAGCACCCGTTGCATGGGTACCACCAGCAGATCTTGCAGCTTGAACTTGCCATCCTGGACCTTGAGCGTGCACTCCTGGTATGAAAGCAGTGAGTGGATAAGGGGCTCCCTTATCTCCTTCCCTGGGAGAACCCATGCCCACTGCCAGCCACAAAGGGAAAGAGACCTCAGCCCTGAACTCTCGGCCTTCTAGAGTATGCATGTGGGTGTCATAGCACATGGAGATGACATACCACCCTTTATATCCTGGGGCACAATGGGACCCTGGGATCTGGGGTACCCCATGGTCTGACAGTGCCTGTTGGGGCCACCCGTGAGAAGCTGGGTGGGAGGGGGCCTCATACAAGGCTGTGGGATTACCTAGGGTCCCCTGGAGTGCATGGACAGAAGGAAAAAGCACCACATGCCACCAGCAGTCAAGCTGGAACTCTGAAGACAGAGCTTTCCTGACCACACAGGCAGGGACACCCCTGGACCTGGAGGGGAGCAAGAGCCAGGAGACACTCATGGGGAAACAACCCAACCGAGGTGGATAACCCGAGGCAAGGGTGACTAGGACCTTGGATCAGCAGAAGCCACGTGTCAGCACTGAGATGGACTTGTCCCAGCCCTCACAGCCCATGAGGCTGAGGCTATGTGCTAGTCTGGGACATGTCTTCTGGAAATCACCCAACAAATAAGGGGAAATAGCCACAAAACCAAAGATGGGTGTTGAGGGAAGTTGGTGCGTCTCTTGAGCCTCAGACAGTGAGCTGTGCCAGGCCAGGGCACCAGGGTGCCCCATTACCTCCACTTTCTGCCTGAAGTCCTCCCGGCTAGCAAGGAGCTGGTTCAGGGTGCTCTGAGCATGCTCCATGTGGCTGCAGTACTCCCCGTAGATCAGGAGCCTGAGGAGGGGACAGCAATGTGTACATGGCACCACACACGGGCACCCATCAGGGAAGACATTAATAGCTTCCATGAGCCCAGATGGTGCACAGGCAATGTGAACACACAGGGACCCATGCATGTCTAAGACAGAGGCATCTGTAAAGCCCCAGCTTTTCCTCAGGCAGGCTGCAGAGCCTCAGGGTCACTGCTCAGCATGGCTCTGTTCCCACCCCTTCTACTTTCTCCTCATCCTTTACATGATCGGGTCATGAGAAGGGCCCCCAAAACATTAGCAAAGGAGGGTTACCCACGTCCCCTGGCCAAAAAGGCCACCTTCTACAGGCCTACTTCAAGTCCCGATCCATGGTTCTACCTCTATTCTGGAGAGGAACACCTAGAACAGAGAGAGGGCCCTGCCTCCTGGGGCTCTCTGCTTGCCTCCAGGAAGGCCATGCAAAATGGGGTAGCCCCAGGTACTTCTTCAGGGGTGTCAGTGGCCGCATCCAGTGCCCAGCCAGAAAGCAACAGAGTCCCAACTGCCCTAGCCAGCCCTACTTGCCTTCTGCTTTCCCCTTCTCCTCCCCTCGCCATAGCCCACCACGTCGCCACCTCTCCTTGCCATTCAGATTATCTTTGTGGTACCATATGTTGTTCTCTTTGTTATCACTTGATTTTATGGGGTGACGTCTCTTTACACCAGAACACCTGGACTCTCAGACAAGGGGGACTCTCACAACTCTTTCCCTAGTCTGCCCGGACCACACAGGAGCCTCTGTAAGAGGAGACGGTGCCAGGTGACAATGTTATCAAGGACAGGCATGATGGCAGCCACCCCTCACTAGACTACTGCTTTCTCAGTGAGGTTAAGGGTCCAGTCTTGAAGCAATGACCCAAGGTTACTGAAGCCCAGTGAGCTGTCAGAGATAGCAGCTTCAGAGTGTCAGCCTGACAGAGCCATGTAAGGGGCTGACTGGGAGGCTGGGCTTATCCTTGATGTTCCAGCTCCAAGGAAGGTCAGAGGACTGTGTCAAGGACCCCCTGGATCCTCCCCAGTTGGACTTTAACAACCTTGCAAGAGTCCCTGTGCACTGGGACCCTTACTCTTCTCGGCAATAGACACAGGGCTGAGGTGATTGGCTAGACTTCTTGTAGGAGCCTCTCACAGAGAAGCACTTTCTGTGGCTCTTGGAGTGACCAGGAGCTCTAGACAAGTCTCATCCCTGGTGTGGTAGTCTGAATGAGAATGCCACCCCCCTCCATAGGCTTATATGTTTGAATACTTGGTCCCCAGGCGGTAGAATTGTTTGGGAAGGATTAGGAAGTGGGGCCTTTGTTGGAGAAAGTGTACCATGGCGGTGGGGGGTGGGGAGGGCTTTGCTTCCTAGTATTCTGTCTCCTGCTTAAAGATTTAGATGTAAGATCATAAACATCCCTACACTAAGCCTTTGCTCCCCCAGTGTGGTGGTTCAAATAAGAATGGCTTCCACAGGCTGGAGAAATGCCTCAGCCATTAAAGGCTAGCTCCAAACCTAGGCTCACAACCACAAATATGAGAACGGCCTCCATAAGAGCATATATTTGAATGCTTAGTCATTAGGGAGGGGCATTACTTGGGAAGGATTAGGAGGTGTGGCCTGTTGGAGGAAGTGTGTCACTAGGGGTGGACTTTGAGGTTTCGAAAGCCCGAGCCAGGCCCAGTGTCTTTCCCTACTGCCTGCAGATGCAGGTGTAGAACTCTCAGCTACCTCTCCAGCACCATGTGTGCCTGCCTGCCGTGCTCCCTGCCATGATAGTAGACTAAATCTCTGAACTTGTAAGTAAACTCCAATTAAATACTTCATTTTATGAGCTGCCTTGGTCAAGACGTTTTTTTCACAGCATCAGAACCCTAACCCTCTGGGAACCATAGCCCAATTAAATGCTTTCTTTTATAAGTTGCCATGTGCATGATGTTTTTATCACCGCAATAGAAAAAGAAACTAACATACCTAGGCTTTGAGACCAGATGACACTCAACCCCTTCCCAAACTCAAGTTTAGGTGCAGAGGAAGAAGGCAGCAGGCAGGAGCCCTGGCTCCAGAGAACACTGCTAGCTTGACAAGCATGACCCTGGCAGGGCTCTTTTTTTATCCACAGGACCCCAGGGGCCCTTTGGCCCTAACTACCCTGACAGATACATGGCTACAATCCCAGCAGAAGTAAGAAAGGAGTTGCAGGCTTAAGATGGAGCTGGGGGTGGATGTTGAGTGTTTGCTTAACACATGGAGTGGAGAAATGTTGAAGTGTGACCCTGTGCTGTCTCCCCTACGAGTTCCAGCTGCCCCCTTGCCTATGTTAGCACCACAGTCTGCTACTTCTGACACTTGCAGCAATAGGGACTTTCCTAGACACTCTCCAACCCTTTTGTCGATGCACAGAGAGTTTCTAAGCATAGACTCTAGAGGCATAGTTTTACTGTTCCTCAAAACTGAACAAATGGTTCATTCTGAGAGTGCTGGAGGAAGTTGGCTATGAAAATAAGAGTTACTAGGCCTTCGTCTTAACTACAAACATTTAGTACTATTAAGAAAAATATTGGGTGGGCTGGAGAGATGGCTCAGAGGTTAAGAGCACTTTCCTCTCTTCCAGAGGTCCTGAGCTCAATTTCCAGCAACAACATGGTGGCTCACAACCATCTATACCCTCTACAGCCCTCTTTAGGCATGCAGGTAACACATGCAGACCTAGTGCTCATACACATAAAATAAATAAAATATTTTTTTTTAATTATTCCCTTTAAAAAACAAAAACCACTGGGCCTGGAGAGATAGCTTAGAGAGAGTAAGAATAATTCCAGCTCTTACAGAGGACCTCTGCTAGGTTCCTGGCTTACAACCACTTATGACTCCAGCTCCAGTGGGATCTGATGCTCTCTTCTGGCCTCCATGGGCACCTGCACTCTTGTGCACATACACATAATTAAAAATAAGAAAGAAAATAATCACCCACAACTTGGAAAAAAGGCCACAGAGACACAGTTAACCTCAAGCATCTCAAACAATACTGGTTCATCCTGAAACACAAGCACACCTTGGTATATCTCCATCTGACCACTGTTCTCTGAGGAGACTGGCAAGATGGGGGCAAGATGGGAGCTGGGGGACTGCTGGGACATACAACATGCCTGTCTTCACAAAGGAGGCACATTACGGCTTTTGTGCTGAGGCCTTGGAAGGTGTGGGTCTCTCTTGTAGTGAGCACACAGGCCCCTACCTCTGCTCTATGTCCGCATCAGCCTCCCTCCAATCCCTGCTGGAGAGCTACAGAGCATGGCTGAGACTAGGGCACAAGCACAGAGGTGTGGCTGCTGCATTTTTAGACACCAAGTTCTGATCCGACCAAAGACTGGGCCCCTCTTTCCAAACAGCCTATGATTTCCTATTGTTTCTGGCCTGCAGAGCCCCAGAGTGTCAGGGGTGGAGCAGAACACGTCAAATAACTGAAGCTGTAATGTTTCCTTGGGTTTTAGGCCTCGTGACTACAAACATTAGCCACCATGATCCTAGTAAGCCAGAGAGGCAGAGAGGATTGCAGGGATCCCACAAGTCCCTGCTATCTAAGTGAGGCTTGGAGGATTGGAGTATCCAGCCTTCCAAGCTGTGATGGACAAAGAGTGGGTAGTGACCCTAGTTACAGGGAAGAACAAGGAACAGAGAAGAGTGGCCACCTGCCTCAGTCCCCAGAATGTAAGGCTACGCCTCAGGGCACTGCCCTGCCTCTGTCATCCTGCCTCGGCCGGCATGGAAAGGTCCACAAGGTCTCCCAAACCTAGAAGACAGCAGTCCAGCCGCATGTCACTCACCTTTCCTTGAAGTCCAGGAAGACCTTGGCCAGGGTACTGCCACCGGCCATCATGGACACATCAATGGCTCGCAGAAAGCTGTGGTGCACCTTGATGAGGTCCTAGAGGAAAAGCAGGGTCAGTGCACAACCAGACCCTGCTGGCCAAACACACCCATGAGGTGCTGCGGGGCAGTCACCTGATGCTGGTGTCACTCAGCTGGAAGTTTCTGGCAGGCAGGCGTGTCTACCTTTTTGTTGTTGTTATTTTGTTTTGTTTTTTTTCAAGGCAAGGTTTCTCTGTGTAGCCCTGGCTGTCCTGGAACTCACTCTGGAGAACAAACTGGCCTTGAACTTAGAGATCTGCCTGCCTCTACCTCCCAAACACTGAGATTACAGGTGCAGGACACCACCACCTGACTGTCTTAACTTTTTGACATCGCAGTCCAGTGCCATCAACAGAATTGGTATGCAAGAATCACACAATTTAATTACAAAGAAAATCAAAAACTGCAAAAGAAATCTCATAATGTTGTAAGTAAATTTGAGGTTTAGTGTTGGGCTGCACTCAAAGCCGTCCTGGGCCATATGCTCCCTACTCCAAGCCACAGTTACAGTGCCCTGTACACAAAGAAGCTAGAGCACACTGCTGTCATGCGGTAGAGGGAGGTGCCCAGACCTAATCGGTCCCTAGAAACACAGAGCAGCTGTCTCAGGACAGACTTGATGCCAGAGATGGAGATGGAAGTGTGGCTATCCTCAGCCAGCAACCCTGTGGCCTCTCTGCTCCTCAGAAGAATAGAGCCACCTGCAGCCACTCAGCTCTCAGTTTCAGCAAGAAGTAACATCCTTCCTGTGTCACCTTGGCTTGGAGGAAGCATGCTTCCTCATGTTTCACAGCAGATATAGAACTGTTGGCACAGTAGCCAACCCTCCACTCCTTCCAGCTTCTTTTCTGTCTCAAGTCATTTGTCCTGGTTGAGGTCCTGTGTGAGAGAGCAAGACTCTTCCCACCGCCGCCCCAGTCCTTGAGCCATGGGAGGTGGTAGGAGCCAGAGGCAAGCAACATGCTCTGAGAGGCACCCACTCGTGTGTGGCATCTGGAGTTGTGAGGCAGCTGCCTCCACAGGTTAACCTTCACACAGGGTCAGCCAGTGCGCATGTGTGGTCAGACACCTGCAGGGCAGAGCAGGTGTGAGACACACTTTCCTCCATGCTAACAGAAGCCTCGCTAACAGTCCTCTGGGTCTCCTCCAGAGCTGTGGGAGTCTGTGCACAGCTGACAAGCCACACGGAAGACTCTCAGGCCACACAAGATAACCTCATCTTCCGCCTCCTTAAGCCACAGTTTCCAGTGTGGGAAGCTATCCTCCCATCTGTCAACCATGAGCCAGCCACGGCACTGGCAAGGGCATAGCTCTACAAGGCCCTGGGGACATGGTCTTTGGAGATGGCTGTATGCCTGGCAGGGATATACCAGAAAACTTACCTCCAAGTTGATGAAGACGGCGGCCATGTCCGCTGGGCTCAGCACCAGCCGCAAGGGGCCCATGTAGTTCTGGAAGGAAAAAGTGAACAAGACAGGCTGGGACTGAGACCACAACCCAGAACACAGCTCTGTGGAGGCCATAGTAAGGGCAGCCTGGGCTGAGGGGCAATGGACCCCAGCTAGAGGCTCCCCGCTTACCATTCTGGCCATACTGGGGCCAGCTCCACACCAAAGAGCAGCCAAGAGGATTTTAGCCTGACACTGGTGTTGCTCTTTACACAGGGACACATAGGCATCAGGAAGATTCAAAAGCCAGACCTACTCTACTGGGAGGTGACAGGGGCCAAGTGGATGGGTACAGGTCACTGGCAATAGTGCCGAGGGGCTTAGGTGCCATCAAGTCACAAGGCCCATCACATCCAATGTGCTGCATTCCTGGACACCAACAAAGGTACCAGTATGCCCCACGCAGCAAGGGGAGGCTTAGAGAACTTAGCTCAAGATCTGGCCTCATATGTTCAAAATTAAAGCTGCCATCTTGGCTGGTTTAGATGGAAACAAATGAGAAGAAATGCTAGGATGCATTGCACAGAATGGGGGGCAGGGGAAAGACTCGGTGTGGGAATATGATGGCAAGGCAGAGGGGATGCTGTCCCAGGGGCGGTGTCAACCTCCAGTGGTTCTCAACCTTCCTAATGCTCCAACCCTTAAACACAGTTCTTCGTGTTGTTGTGACCCCCAACCATAACGTTATTTCATTGATACTTCATAACTGTAATTTTGCTACTGCTGTGAAGCGTAATGCAAATGCCTGTTATGATGCAGGGTATTTGAATTGAGACCCCTAAAAGGGTCATGACTCACAGGTTGAAATCCAGTGGTCTAGAGTCACTTGAGAAAGGAGTTTTAATCGAGGGGTTGCCCAATCAGATTGTCCTGTGGGCATGTCTGTGGAAAGCTGGCTTGGTTATTAATTGACCCAGGAGGACCCAGGCCCTGGCCAGGTCGTCCTGGGCTGTTTAGGAAAGCTAGCTAAGCTTGAGCCTGTGTAGGCCAGCAAGCAGCTTTTCTCCATGGTTCCTGCTTGAGGTTCCCTCAGTGGTGACCGCACCCTCGAAGTTAGGATGAAATGAACTGTTCCTTCTAGTTAGAGGGTTTTCTCACAGCAACAGAGAAGCCGGAACAGGCGCTAAGCCCTCTGCCCTGGGCTCCCCTGTGAAGCGGGTCTCACCTTCTCGATGTCCTCCAGGGTGCGGTAGTACTTGGCCTCAGTCTCCTGGATCTCTAGCAAGCAACAGCTTCTCTTGTCATCTTCGGTCATGCCCATTTTCTGGAGGAGACATGAGATATGAGCCAGGAGCCCACTACTTGGCCACCCTGTACCTGCTGCAGGCCATCTGTCCCTTGAGTCCCTGGTTACCTGCCCCACACAAAAGGATGACACCTTCCCAGTATGGCCACAAGATTACTGTCTGTACCATTGGGCCACAGCTCTTCCCATTATTGGTGGCTGAGAAAACTGAGGCACATGAATGGGAGAGGAGTTAATGAGAGTTAGCACCAAGGAAGGCACGGAGGCTTTTAGACCCCTGGGTACTCCTGACTCTGGGGTGAAGGTCTCACAAAAGGAACCACCACCTACCAGGGAGATGTGCTCAAGCACTTGCGTGACTGTGTCAGTTCTGTTTAGCAGCTGGCACTGGCTAACTCCTTGGGGACCCACAGCTGACCCATTCTGGCTTCCCGCCACCAAATGTCCCGCAGGCCTGACCTCTGAGAGTAGCCACCCACCTCCAACCAGAAGGCCTGAGATAACAGCCCATCAGTGGGTCACCTGGGGACAACCTCAACAGCAGGGAAGACAGGGCCTGCACAAGGTGGAGTAAGGCAGGCTGTGGTGAGCTTTAGAGCTGTTTTCTTTGGTCCTCTCCGCTCAGAAAGCCTGTCCAGCAAAACTGGACAGGTGCCTACCTACCTACCCTCTTGTTGGTCTTAAGAGGCCCCTCTATGCTCTGCACTACAGCACTCTCAAGCACTGCAATACAGAGGAGAGACTTGGTAATGTACATCGCTATCTGAGGCTGCACGGGATGAGAAGTGGGGAGGTCCTTGGGAAGGATCTCAATCCAAAACCCTATCCAACCCTGGGTGTGTGCCCGTGTTTCAGAGAACACGGTCTTGAGCTTTCTCTATGGCCTCTGACACCTTCCCAACAGGTGGACAGACAGAGCTGGCAGGAGCCCACTTAGCCTTGTCTTACCTGCAACTTACCTGCATGTATCTGATCTGAATGCATGGAGGAGCAAACAAGATTGAGCCAGTCAGCAATGTCCACTGTCCTCAAGCCATGCTTGGGGAAGAAGGGACACCACTGACAGTCCACCCCTCTGTCAGCCCCAGCCCCAAGAGCCATGTCATAGCCCTTTCCAGAGGCCACTGGGGAAGGGAAAGGACACAGCATAAGGATGAGTGTTTCCTTGCTGCTCCTCCCATGTCTGGGCTCTGAAAGCAGCGCCTGCCTTTGCCTTACTTCATAGAAGCCACATTCCACTTAGACAGTTTGGTTCAGCTAGTTCCAGACATGATGAGAAGGTGGGGGAATTCACTGATTTGTCTCTGAGGACCCCTAGAGGAAGAGGTCTACATCCCCTCTGTGGATGGACTAGACAGCTCAAAAAATCAAGCACCAGTGCTGGACATTAGAACACCACTCACTGTCCTTTAGGACATGGATAAGCATGGCACTGCCCTGGGGCTCTTCAGGACCAGGGACAGTGACAGGCTCCTGGGAGTGCTGCAGGAGTCTCAGGAGAGAGCCTGAGAGCCTGGGCACGGGGAGCCTTCAAACATGCCCACGGGCCACTATGCCTGCATCATGATATTTATCCCCAAGGCACCCAGCTTGCCAAGGGCTTGAAAGTGACGAGGCCTTAATCAACCTGGTGAGGTTTTCTAGGCCACGACAGGCCAGCTCTGGGGAAGCCCTGATCAGACTTTCTACAAGGCTGGGGAGCAGAGCTGCAGCCTCTGCCACCTGCTCTGGCCCAGCAGGAGCCCTGACCACGATGGGAAGGAGACTAATTGTTAGCCTCTCCGGGACAAATGTGCACGATGTCCTCCCGGGAGGTGTGAGGAGCTGCAATACCCAGTGTAGCCGTCCCTCTCTCCTCACAGGGCCACAGCGGGCTACCACCAGCCTGGGAAAGTCTCGAGGCTCTTTAGAATTCTTCTCTCAGCTTTGTGCTTCTCCACCACCAGCTGGAGGCTCCCACACAGATGGGAGACAGAAATACTGGCTTTTGATAAATTCCCCACTTCTTCAGGAACACAAATGCATCAAGGCCTCCACAACTGACAAGTAGCAAGGCGACCACCTTTGGGGACTTCAGAGGTCCATGGGAGCTGTGGCCGCCTGCCCCTCCCTCCAGGGCGGACCCCCACCTTCCACACAGCAGCTGTCGGCAATAAGGCAGAGCTGGCACGAACCATCGGCCGCAAGATCATTAGCCAAGGCTTCGTGAAAATAAATACCCTTCAACATAAAAGGCGTGCAGCTGGCCGACTGCGCTTGCACCAGTCTCCTCCAGCTCTGCACAAAGAGGTACAATGCAGTGTGCTGAGTAGCACTGTGTTAGACTGAACACACAGTTACTATTTTAAGGCTCTCCCGATAAGAAGGACTAAGAACCTAAGGGAAGTTTTATACCCACCCCAGTGGAGGAGCACAACAGCGATAGGGCACCTCAGAGTGTCTCAACAGGGTTGCAAGGACCCCGCAGAGGAGCCCCGGGGTATGGGGAAGGATCGAGGTCTGTACTCCAGCAGCTCTCGAGGAAAGGTTCCATTTCCTGTAACACGGGCAGGGGCCGGTGCTCACCATTGGCTGCTGCACCTCCACCTTGATGATGTCCTCATAGATGTCGTCCCCTTCATCTTCACATGGGACACAGTCGTAGATGTCCTCACCCAGGTCATGCTCGCTGCACAGGGAGAGGTGGGTGAGCAAGGAAGAAAGGCCCAACCACCTGGACTACGGGTTGCAGAGCAATTCCATGTCACCTGGCAAGGTCACCCACCTCAACTCAGGCTCCCCATCTACAGAGTGGAGTACCTCTGTGAGTCTGAGTCAGGCTTGGCAGAGGCTGCCATAGGAATCTTACTATCTTTGAAGGCTCTCCCTTTCCCAGTGATGCCTCAAGCCTGGAGTAAATGCTGGAGACACACCAGCCAGGGGCCCCTGGTGTGAGACACCTTTTTCCACTGGGATCCTCTGAAGCTGCTCAGCAGAAATGCCCAGCTCCTACCCTAGGACAGAACTACCTTCCATCTTAGTCCATGCCCAGGAGCACCAATGCTCTGAGAAGCTAACCCAAGATCTCTACCATCGGCCCCATCATGAAGGTCAAGGGTACAAGAATCTACAGACAGCTTTCTCTCACCCACTGTGGACACTTCGTAGAACAGAGGAATGGAGAAAGACACAGAGTATGCACTGCACCTTCCCAAGCCAAGTTTTGGTTCTCCTCACAACTCCTTGGCCTTCTCCAAGTTACCCATGAGAATTAACACTGACTGCCAACTTGACAGGTGACCACAACCACTGTTATGCTTTGAATGAGAACGGTTCCAATAGACTTATTTGAATGCTTGGTCCCTAGTTGGTGAAACTGTTTTGGAAAGGATTAGGGGTGTGGCCTTGCTGGAAAAGGTATGTTACTAGGGATGAAGTTTGAGGTTTCAAAGGCCCATGTCAGACCCAGTCCAGTCAGTCTTTCAAGTCAGTCTGTCTCTCTCTCCCTCTCTCCTCTTCTCCCTCCCCTCCCCCCCACCTCCCAGCTTGTGGATAAGACATAAACTCTCAGCTACTGCTCCAGCGCCATGCTGGCCTTCCTGCTGTTAAATGACTTCTTTATAAGCTGCACTGGCTATGATGTCTCTTCAAAGTAAAAGAACCTCTGAACAGGTTCTCAGGGAGTACCTGGATCAAATTTACTGAGGTCAGAAGACCCACCTTGAATGTGGCGGGCATTAGGCCATGGGCTGGGACCCTGGACTGAATAAAGAGGAGAAAGTGAGTTGAGCACCAGCACCCTCCCACCCTATCTCCTACCTCCTGACTGGGTGCAATGTTTACACCTTAAACCACAGCAGGAAGCAGAGAGCGCACTGAAAATGGCCTTAATGTTTAATGGCTTTGAGAGTTTAACAAAATGTCTCTCAACTCTGAAAGCCTGCTTCGGGTAACATACTTCCTCCAGCAGGGCATACTTCCCAAACACTGCCAGCAACCGGGAACCAAATATTTAAATGGCTAAGACTGTGGGGACATCTATTATTCAAACCACCCCAAGCACCTCTTGCAAGAGTGCTCTGCAACCCTCTGCCTAATGTGTCTAGGGGTTCCCAGGCATGCCTGGAGCTAGTCCTCAGACCCCCTTTCCACCTGTCCTGTGGTTGCTGATAAGACATCTGCCCCACACTTCAGGAACCTCCTCCTTCACTCTGAACCCTCCCCGCCATGCTGCACTTCTCCTCAAGCAGTCTGCCTGCCATTCCATGGCCACTGCCTCAGAGGAGGTAACTGTGCCCCAGGATTCAGAGGTACAGATGGGGGAGCCCCGTGCTTAGGGCCAAGGGAGGAGGGTGGTGCTTTGGGTATCCCACCTTCTGCCCCGACCTACAACCACTGCTCAGAGAACAAAGCTAACTAAGACAATCACACTACAACAGTTACATGGAAAACTGCCCACCTGCCCTTGAGCCTTCTGAATACCCACACCAAATTTCTTATGGTTGTTTGTTTTTTCTCAAGATAGTCTCAACCCTGTAGCCCAAGCTGGCTTAGGACTCACATTGGAGCCAGGCTAGCCTCAAACTCGTGGCAATTCTCCTGCCTCCTGAGTAATGGGATGATGGGCATGTGCCACCATGCTCACCATGCTCAGCTTAACTTCATTTTTTTTAAGTTTTCATTTATTATTGGTGTATGTGTGTGTGGTGGGGAGGTGCATGTGCCCCCGTGTATGTGATGGTCAGATCACTTTGTGGACTCCATTATCTCTTTCCACCTTTATTTGAACTCCGGGGATCTAACTGAAGTGCCTAGCTCGTATGCAAGCATCTACTTCCTCAGTCAGCTCATTCACCCACCAACTTAAGTTTTTAAAAGCCACTCGTTCTTTTTAGGTCCATAAAATCCTTTGAGCTTAAATAATAGATGTGTGCTTGCATGCAAACATACAAACACGCATACATACAAACACTGTGGCCTCAACCCCAACTCCCCCTGGCTCTTCTCCCTGCCTGTACTGGGGCATCATAAATGGAGACAGACACTGGGGTGCATACAGCCTCCTGCCTTGCAGGATGTAAGAGTTCAGGCTCACCTCAGAACGTCCTGAGTTCTTTCCAGCTGACCCATCAGAGGGTCCAACCCTAGGCAGGTGTGTCTGGCTGTCTCTTGAAAACTGTTACCAGAGATAAGTCAAATCATTTCCCTGGCCTCTTTGGGTTTTGTGCCAAAGGGCATGGCCCTGCCACTCTACCCTCCACACTCTTGGGCCAGGTGAGGGCATTAGGGTCCTTTCTGGCAGAGAGTAGTCAGCCAAACTTCTGTCATACAATAGAGTGAGGCTGGCAGCAGAGCTGCTGTCTAGAATTCCAACCACGTGGAACTGAGGGAAGCAGATGCTTCCAGGCTTCAGATGCAGACTGCTCACGGCAGATGACACACCTCCCTATCTAGAGACAGATACCAGCTGCGCTCCAACGGGCTGGGGGAAGGAAGTGATGGTCAGAGCTCTGATGGTTACATACTCCACAAGCCAGTGAAAGGGGTCAAATGGGTGAAAGTTGAGCTTGAATGGGGTACAGACTGGAAACCAGCCAGCATTGGTCTCACTTTCTCTTGCCCTAGCCTGTGAGGCTATCCAGGACAATTCCAGGACTCTGGGCATCACCCAGCTGGGTTCCTTGCCAATAAAGACTTGTGCACAGAAGCTACCTCAGACTGACCAGAACCAGTTCTTGAGGTATGAGCAGCTCTTACCTCTACCAGGGGCCTGCCTCCTAACTCTCACTCAAAGGTGGGATGGCTGGAAGGATCATGGTTCTACTGTAATCTCTAGATTGCTACTCTGATCATAGTGGAACATGCATTCATGTCCCACAGGAAGGCAGAACCTCTCCAAGGCCTCAGGTTACTAAGGAGACTCTCTGGTACTTGGCTCTGAAGCCTTTCACAGGTGGATGCTCAGAGGAGCAGGTAGCAAAGGCTAACCATAGGTAGGCAGGGACAGCCCCTTCGTAGCCCGACAAGAGAGTGGGGTTTGTGTGGAGGTCCCAGCAGTTCCTAGTCAGATGAGGCTTGAATGACAGTGTCAAATCTCCCATGAGCCTGTGGGCTCTGGCGAAAGTGTCTCCTCACTACATAAGCTCTCAGCACTGGTCACGGCCAGCCAACTCCCATAGCACTACACTGCATCCACTGGCTCGTGAGCAATGCCAGATGGTGGCTTTTCACAGTGTCTTTGGTGAGAACACCTTATAAAACTGGAAATGCACCTTGGCTGATCACTCTGACAAAGAGACTGTCCAACTCCAGTCCCACGCCATTCCACCTTACCAGAGACCCCCTGATCACCTCTCTACTTCCCCACCCTCAGCCTCCCTCCTGGCAGATCATCAATAGACTGCCTTCCCCATAGAGAAGTCAGAAGCAGACAGTTTGGCATCAGGCTTCTTGTCTTCTGCATCTCATGCCCAAGCCGGTGAGGACTGGTGTCTGGTCCTTTGCACTGCAGAGGTGAGTGGTAGTCTGTGATCCAATCTCATCTTCTACGGGCACTGGGCTTCTTAAAAGTATAACCAATGATGGTGGCACACTCTTGTAATGCCAACACTAGGGGAGGCAGGGAGACGTGAATCCCTGGGGCTTCCTAGCCAGTCAGCTGAGCCTACTTTGTGAACTCCATCCAGCCCAGTGAGAGACCCTATCTCAGAATACGAGAGGGGGAGCTGGAGAGATGGGCTCAGAGATATTGACAGCACACTCTGCTCTTGCAAAGTTTTGTTCTCAGCACCCACATCGGGTGACCTCAACTGCCCATGACTCTAGCTCCAGGGGAGCTAACACTTTCTTCTGAACTCTATGGAAATCTGCTCTCACACTTGCACATGCCACCATCCGACACATACTTAAAAACAGAATAAGTCTAGGGCTGGAGAGATGGGTCAGTGGTTAAGAGCACTGACTGGTTGTGCAGAGTACCTGGGTTCAGTTCCCAGCATCCACATGGCAGCGCATAATAATCTGTAATTCCTGTCCCAGGATAGCCATTGCCCTCTCCTGGCCCCCATGGGCTCTGCACATAGGTGGTACATGTACATACATGCAGGTGAAACGCTCACACACATAAAAAGAAAAAATGTTAAAAATATATTTTAAGCCGGGTATGGTGGCGCATGCCTGTAATCGAAGCACTCAGGGAGGCAGAGGCAGGAGGATCTCTGTGAGTTCAAGAACAGCCTGGTCTATAAGGCGAGTCCAGGACAGGAAAGGCTACACAGAGAAACCCTGTCTCAAAAAAAAAAAAAAAAAGAAGGAAAAGAAATATATCAAAAATATATTTTAAAAAAAAACAATGGATAGATGGCACTAAGAAAAAACACCCAAAACCCAAAGTTTTCCTTGTCCCAACATGCACACGTATGCATCGCACACGCATGATCACACACAGCAGTGCTGTATAAGCGTTTTTCCCATCGTGTGTGTGTGCGTGTGTGTGCACTTTCACCTCTTTTGAGAGTGCTGGAACTGCTGGCGGGGAGGAGCAGGCTTCTCTCCACTAGCATCTGCCCAGTGCTCTGCCCAATGGCTGCAGCATCCACTCTCCTCCCAGAAGCCTGTGCAAGCTCCCGCTGGGGCCATGCTTTTCAGCTCAGCCACTGAAGTGGACAAGCATTTATTCTGCATTTTCCTACTGACTGCCGGTGTGGTTGATGGTCTATCTTCCTCTTTGGAAGGTATATTCAAAACTCCTGTACATTTTAAGCTTTTCCTGTTGAATTTTAAGCTCTTTACATTTGCAAGTAAAAGCATATGTTTGGTGACAACCTCTCATCCCATCTCTAGATTGGCTACTGCCCTGATAAGTATTTCTTTCTTTCTTTTTTTCCACGCATATGGTTATTTCGCCTGTATGTCTGTCTGTGTATCATGTGTGTGCCTGGTGCCCTCAGAGGCTAGAACAGGACATCAGAGCCTCTAAGAACACTACAGGTGGCTGTGAACCATTACATGAGAGCTGGGTACATAACACGGGCCAGCTGTGAAAACAACAAATGTTCTTAAGCTCCAAGCCAGGCCCTGGTAAGCGTTTGTTCTTAACTGAACAAAGCCTAACTTCTCGGATTTTTCTTATGCCATCCCAATTCTATGTGTAGTCCGACCTAAGAGCCACAGAGGACTCCTGACATCTTCTAAGACCTAAACAGCTTCAGTGCTTCTGGTCAGGTGTCAGATCCATCTGAATGAACAGGTTCTATGTTTAACATCCCACAGGAATGCCCATGTGTTCCAGAATAACCTGACCAAGACTTTCTTTTTTCTGTTTGGCTGCTTAAACATCTTGGACAAAACTCCATCATCTCATCATCTAAATCTGGGTCCCTTCCAAAACTGTCGGTTCTGTCCTCCGTGGGCACATCTACCTGTGTGGACAGTGCTGTTTCACTTCAGCTTATATAAGTGTTTGTGACGGGGTCCAAGTCCCCTCCAGCTTCCTTCGTTTACATGATGACTTGTTGGGTAAGAGTACTTGCCACCAGGCCCGACAACCTGAGCTTCGTTCTTTGGCTCCACACGGTGGAAGGAAAGAACTAATCCTCGAACAGTGTCGTCTGAAATTCCACTGTAGGCCATGACGCCTAATTTCATTAACAGAATACTAAACCCTGTGGCTGACATGCATGGAGACTCTGGATCCCGCAGCTTCTCCTGACATCATGTTTATTCTTAGGGTGTAGCCAGCTGGACTCAAACTCTGTCCTCATGTCGGCAGAGCTGACATGGCCACTGGACTCAGCTTCCAGCTGCCTCCACATTTTGCTGAAACTCCTGGGTCCCTTGCTATGTCGATGTGTGAGAGGAGGTATCTAGGGCTTCTGCTTACTGAGACCTCTGACTCTCAGCATTCAACGGTTTCATTAGCCCAAAGTTTCAAACTCTTCCATGTTCCTTCCACAAAACAGTTCTAAAGGCCTGAAAGCCACATGGTCAAGTCCACCACAGCAACAGCCCTACTTCTCAGTACCATTTTCTGTCCTAGTTTTGCTTCATTGCTATGTCAAAATACCCTGAAAAAAACAATGTAAGAGAGAAGGGGTTTGTTTGGCCCACAGTTCTGGGTTACGGCCTTTGTTGAAGGGAAGTCAGGTACAGGAACGTGAAACAGCCAGTCGCATCAGATCCATAGTCAAGACCAGAGAGTGACGAACTACGAGTGCACACTAGCGCTCAGCTCACTTTTTCCACCCTTCGAGAGCCCATGACACCCTGCCAGGGAATGGTGTCACCCACAGTGGACTGGGTTTTCCCATCTCAATGAACATAATCAACACAGTCCCTCACAGATATGCCTGGGGGGGGGGGGGGCAGGGCAGCTTGATCTAGACAATCTCTCACTGATAGTTCCTTGTGAGGATATTTCCTCCACTTTCTCTCAGCTTTTGGCTGCTGGCCAGTGATTGCCCAGCATATTTTTATGTATTATTCCCATGTTTTGTCATTGCTGGCTACAGGAATGTTAATCTGACTCTATCATTCTGTCATTGCAAAGAACCAGACCTCCTCATATACCAAGCAGCCCCCATTTGCACCACCACAAGTGGAGGCTTAGAGGCAACCATTATGTGCAACAATGTAGTGACTGGGGCGTCTTTCCTCGAACAAACACCCAGAGAGAAGCCCTGAGGGAATCATTAGGGGGGGAAGGATAGACTCGCTTTGCCCCTCTCTGGTCACAGAACAAACAGGACAACAGGACTAGGAAGCTAGGAACAACATTCACAGAGGACTAAGACTGGGAATACTCTCTACCAGACACCCCAACATCACAGTGTCCCAATACTGGGACACTGGGAACACCCCCAGCAGATACCCCAACACATGGCACTGAGATACTGGGGACACCCTCAGGGTGATCACCCAGAACTTATTCACTGCTGCGTTCTGCTCTTGCCTTCCCCAAAATCAATGGTGACCAGGAACATCCATCCTGGCAGGATTGTGTTTCACGCACCACTTCCCACCATCTCTCTTAAACACCCTCAGGTCAAACATGGTCAGCCAGAAGCAGAAGAAGGCGGAGTGGAGGTTCAGCAAAAGCTGTTCTGGTGCCTCAACCTAGGGCGGCAGAGCCTCAAAGTTGCAAACTCCACATCCCCTCTCTACTCTGCAAAGCCTCCTGCCCAGAACCTGCCACTCCGACTCCTGTCTGCATCCTGGGCCAACAGACAGCCAGGAGGGTGCCCCTAAGCAGACTGCCCGCACTGATGACATCTGCATTCAAACGACGAAGTCTCTGCCCATTATTTAATTAATTCAGGTCAACGAACTGCTGCGCGCATGTTGTTTCCAATTAGGAAACCACAGAACTGAAAGTTTCACACATGCATGCTCCAAAGTACTGGAGAGGAAAAATGAAGAGAATGGGCAAGAGGAGGGCTTTTGTTTTTGTTGTTTTGTTTTGTTTTGTTTAATGAAAATAAAACTATAAAAATAAAATCAAACATGGTAACGTAATAGCCATAAGATAAGATCAGCAATCAATATAAACAAGCACCAATCAGATACTTTTGGGTCGACCCATATTTATCCTAAGATCAATTCTGTACCCAAGTCTGTTGATCCTTGGGATAGAGATGACTTCTAGTTGGGAATCTAGCAGGGAAACAATGCTTAGATGAGAAGGGGGTTTCTTCGGAGTCACTTGGTGAGGTGACAAGCTCAAGCTACGTGATGGCCTATTCTGGTTGTCACTTTGGCTACATGTGGAAACAAAACTCAAGTTGTTAGGCTCTCCTGTAAGGGACTTTCTTAATCTGTTTAGTATCTGAAGAAGAAAGAGCCATCCTGAATCTGGACCATGCCCTCAGGTGGCAGCCCACATAAAAGGACAAGGAAGGAAGAAATTGTTTTTTTTGTCTTCTTGCCCTCACTCTCGTTCATCCACCCCACTGCTGTGGCCAGTACCAAACCCAGCTTCTTCAGGAGTCCATGGTACACTGAAAACCAGCAGCTGTCCAGGACTCCTCCAGGACTTTAGTGCTAGATCTGTTGAGATGTCAAGCATCAGAGACTGCCCTGCTACTGTGCTCTTTGCCTTTCTATCATGAGCCAGCCATTGTTAGACGACCCAGATGGACCACAGCCTGTAAGCCAGTCTATTAAATCCCTTTTGCTAGATATCCTTGTTCTATCAGTTTTGTTCCTTTAGAGAACCCTGACTAACACAAGCTTTCCTTCTGGCCGGAGTAGCATGGATGTCCCAGGGTTTCCTTGCTTCTCAAACAGAAGTCTCAACTCCAAATATAAGTATTACAGACAGGGACCTACCACCTAGGTCCTTGCATCTGTGGAGACAGATTAGCATATGCAGAGGCTAGTTGGCCCTGTTAGTAAGAACCTGACTAATGAAATGAGTAGGAAAGGGGCACTGGGCTGGGAGGGAGCTGAAAAATGAGGCCACCTGAGAGACTGGGAGTCCTGCACAGCAG
Source organism: Psammomys obesus (assembly GCF_907164565.1). Lineage (NCBI taxonomy): Eukaryota > Metazoa > Chordata > Mammalia > Rodentia > Muridae > Psammomys > Psammomys obesus. The sequence continues at coordinate 53,359,384 of NW_026585895.1, read as the reverse complement.
CAGGACTGGGGGCAGGTTGTACAAGGATCTTGACTCCTGTTTTCTCATGAGCTCATGAGAACCTGCCTAAGGCCCCAGACAGCCTCCCATGTAATCCCCGCCTCCCGTGCAATCCCCATCGAGGACCAAGACTCAGGCCACTTCAGCCAATCATATCACAGTCCCTAGAACACTCACCTTCCTGCTTGGTCCTGTCAGCAAGCTCCCAGAACATGGAAGGCTGGACTTAGAGCCCACTTCACCATGTTTCATAGAAAAGCTGGATCCCCGCCACACAGGGCTGGAGCAGCCAGGGCTGGTGAGCACACTTGCCTCCAGGACGGTGACCGGTAGATTCCGACCTGGCGCTTGACTCTTGCATGTGGACCCCGGTCGAGAAAACAATAAAGCAGATCCAAGGTATTTCCTAACTCAGTTTCTTTAGCACAGGCCTTGCGTATGGTAAATAAATGTTCAATGCATGGCAGCATGCTACACCATCCAGAGGGCAGAAGACAGGTTCAGTCAGCAAATGACTTCAGCACAGGTGCTGTGTCCATGCCCAGGATGTAAGACCAGCAAGACGGCTCAGTGTGTGCTTGCCGCCAAACCTGATGACCTGAGTTCATCAGAACCACAAGGTGAAAAGAGAGACCTGACTCCTACAAGCTGGCCCCTGACCTCCACACATAACACAAAATAAATCAAATGTGATCACAATATTTTAAATAAAATAAGTCTTAGGTGCTAGAGTGAAAAAGAGCACTTAATGCTTTTGAAGAAGACTAAATTCAGTTTCTACCACCCACATTGGAGAGCTCTTAACTGCCTGTAACTACAGCTTCAGGGGATTCAAAAGTCTCTGGCCTCCTCTAGCCCCTGCACTTACATATACATACCAACATGCACGGGACATCAGGTGATGATGATAATCACCACCATCATCACCACCACCACCACCATCATCCCTTCTAAAATTAAATCTTCTTTTAAAAAAATGAAGGGAGGGAGGGAGGGAGGAAGGAAGGAAACGGAACTGGAAAGATAGCTCACTCGATGGTTAAAAGCTCTTGCTGCTCTTCCAGCACCCACATCCAGGCTTACACCCACCTATAACACAATCCAGAGCATCTGGTGCTCCTTCTGGCCTCCTTGGGCACTCAAACACATGTGGCAGGCACACACACCCTTGCAAGAGAGGGAGACAGAGACATACATAATAAAATTTTAAAAATCTTTTTCAAGCCAAGCAATGGTGGTGCAGGCCTTTAATTCCACCACTCCAGGAAGAAGAGGCAGGTGAGTCTCTATGAGTTCAAGGCCAGCCTGGTCTACAGGACAAGTTCCAGGACAACCAGGGCTTAAATCTTTTTTTTTTAAAATCTTTCTAATGACAGCTTTTAATAGGCTTCAGAGATAGTTCTGTCAGTAAAGTGCTTGACACACAAGCATGAGGACCTGAGTTCAATCCCCAGCATCTACTTTAAAGGGGGTGGGGGCAGGGGGCTACTAGTGACATGTGCTTTTCAGGTCTGAGGAGGTAGAGAAAGGTGGATGTCTGGGACTTGCTGGCCAAACAACCTGACTTTAAAGGAGAACTCGAGGCCATTGAGAGACCCTCTTGGGGATGGATGGAGAGGTTGGTGCTCAAGGAATGCACAGTAGGCATTCACACACAGAGAGACACCAGCCAAAGACAGCCATGGCCTTTCACATGCTAAGTGCCTTATGACACCAGATTAAACAGCAGAGGAACACAAAAGCTAGACCATGAAAGCCCAGAGACTGCACTAGTCTCCCAGGGTTGCAAGTCTTGGTCCAGCTGCCATGAGAAAGCACCAGAACATATGTGTGGGGAGGGCCACCCCACACAGTGGCAGGACATGACAATTAGACACAGCTGGGCCACAGGCTGCAAGGGCCCCTTACCTGGCCCAGCCTCCTCCTGTCTCACCCTCTCCCTCCTACAGCTTCCTGAAGCCAGCTGTACTGACAGATGCTACATCCTAACAATGACTCCTCTCACAATGGCCTGAACTCTTCCAGAAGGGGCCCAAAGTGCCCCCCTCCCACCTCCTGCCTGAGCCCCTTTGGCCCATAGCCTCGCACTAGCCCACATGGTGGCTGATGCTCGTTTTCAAACTGACAGCTGCTCAGAGCCACAGGCCCCTCACCCTGCAAAATGAGGGGGAAATGAGCAACTGCCCTCTGCCTCAGGCACTGGGTGTTTACAGGGGACATAAACATTGAGCTGACAGGCTTGGCACACAGTATGAGCTCAGCCCCGGGCTTGAGGCTGGCAGGAAAGCCTGTGACAAGCCACCATGAGCTAGTTACTAGGAAACCAAAGGGAACGTTTTGTGACCTCAGCCCACACTAGACTATAGTTCATCTCAGGGCACAGGTGGCTAAGAGTGGCTGCTATAGACTGGACATATGGACAAACAGGGGCCCAAGACACCTTTAATCACTATCTGATTGCAGGTAGAAGCAAGCCAGGAACCATCTGGCAAGACCAACCTAGCTACAAGTCCCCTGGGGATCTGCCCTCCCCAAGACACACACACACACACACACACACACACACACACACACAGCAACTGCTTCTTTTCTGGGAATTCCTTCTAACCAGCAGAAGATCCTAGAAACATCCATTTAAGAAAAAAAAGAACCAGACACAGACAGACAAGGCAGCACTGGGTCATAGGGCTAGTCTCACAGGGATGGCCTAGCCCTGGGCAGATGGCCCAGGGTTTCAGTTCCTCCTTTGTCACATGGTATAGACGGTGTGGCCTCCAGCAAGGCACTTCCCATCCTGGAGCTTTAATCTTCAACTGCAAAATGAAGGGCGGAGGCCCCACCTGTATGGTTGGCTAAAGTGGCATGGAAGCCTTGCAGGACAATGTGGGCAGCGCCCATGGATCCCTCACCCAGGACTGCAATATTCTGAGCATGCATTAACCCCTTGTGTCCTACCCAACCCCTTTCTGGGTGGGGATGAGTACCAGGATACATGTGTGAAGACCAGAGGACAACTTGAAAAAGTCAGTTCTCTCCTTCTGCCTTGTCGGTCCTGGGAATTGAACTCAGACTGTCAGGCTTGGCAGCAAGCACCTTTATCTGCTGAGCCTCTCACTGGTCCTGGCTCTTCCTTCTATCATTCCTATCACTCTGTCTGTGCTGGACTCTGGTCAAATAACCTGCCTGTTCTGTTCCTTACAAAAGACCTGTAGGAGCACTCTCTGTCAGGAGACTGATGTAGAAAACAATGAAAATTACATCAACGTTACCCAGCCCTCTGGACAAACATCTAAAGAAGGCATTCTTTTAATGTGGCAGAGTTGTAGATGGCTTCTCAGAGGTGACCTCTGAGCTAGGTTTTGTAGAGTGAGTAGGAGTTTGGCAGTCACGTGGTGCCTCGTGCATGAAAAGGTGCCTCACGTGTGATGGAACTTCTACAGTAGAACCCCAAGTGGCCTGGTTACTCCTTTTGCAGTGTTCTCTCTTACATGCTGCTGTGTGCCATGTCTGTGCCAAACACAACAGATGTGACATTGGAAACGCTGGGTCTTTATCTCTCTGGGTTTCTAAAAAACATCACTGGATTTGGAAGGCCCCGTTAGACTGGACAAAAGGCTCCCTGCTGGAAAATGACAGCATATCTACACATTGCTATAAAGCTCCTGTTTCTGGCTGCCTCTGTCTTATGAGAGAGGAAGGCCGTGGCTGGCTTGGTCCTGTGGGATCCTGTGCCTTGTCTACTGTTGCATACGTCTGAATAGTTCCTCAGAGCAGAAGGGGTAGCAGGGAGCCTGGCCCCACACATCAGGAAGAGATCCTATACTCCCACTGTACTGAGGCTCACAGCGGGGGTTGAGGGGGGGCGGAGATGAGGTGGGTAGGAGAAGGGAACCAGCCCACCAGCACAGGTCAGCTACTCTCTGGACAAAATGAGATAGGAAGATGTTTTTAAGTTCCCAATCTAACCTGCAGCCCTGTTCACGGGTGTGGGAATTGGACAATTGATCAGACCCCCAGACAGGAGGGCTGGGCTATAGCTACAGGTGGCCACAGAGTCAGAAGAGCTGGCCCTAAGTTTCCAAGTAAGACATAAATAAGGCCTACAGTCTCCCAGATCCCTGCCTAAAACTCGGCGGAGGGAGGCTGGCCTGGCAGCCCAACAGACAGTTGTAGTGGGTGGGGTACGTCTTCTCTGGTTAGTGTAGCCTCTGGCGAAGTGGCCATGCTCCTTTAAGCAACAACGCTAATGAAACTCACGGGGTCACCAAAAAAGAGGGACAGAGGGAGGCTGGGGAAAGCACATGTGTGAGGATCTGGGCCCAAGTCTCCAGAACCCACGTAAAGGCTAGACATGGCAGCAAGCACATCTGTAACCCGACTCATCCCAGGCCCCAAGCACCGCCTCAATGGGCACAAAGGCCTCAATGAGCAGCACCGAATTTGAAAACCCTGAAGACAGATTTTAAACTTTCTCTGACAGTGCTGAGCAGACAGAGGACGGGGAGGAAGGGCTATGGGCTGGGATAAAGATGGGCTTCCACCTGACTGAGGGTCCCATGCAGGGATATAGCCCTTGCTCTATACAGAGTGGCAGGCCTGGAGCTTTCTGGCAGCAGATGGGAGAAACACGGTCACCCGCCCAGGGCACTGCCAACCCTGCCGACCCCTCTGTACCTCAACTTTTCCCAGGGCACAGAAGGGCTCCAAGCTTCCATCATTTATATACCTTAGAATCGATGCTGACATGAAGTGCTAAAAGCTGCAAAGTTGTTTTATAATGCAATAAAACATGCAGCTATACACTTACAGATAAATTACAGCCCCTCACTTGGCACAAGCCCATTTGTTTAAGGCTGAGAACTAATTCACCTCAGAGGACAATGGTATCAGCACAAAGCAGGCTCTGTCATGACAGACTGTAGCATCTGTGACCTCAAAGGGACATCTGTGTATGTTTCAGGGTGGAGATGGAGAAACTGAGGCCCTTGGAGGGACTAAGCAACCTGAGGCAGTAACACAGAGCATTGGCAGAAGAGCTACACAGCCTAAGACGGGTGATGCACACCCTTGCCTTCCTGGGCTCTGGGAATGCTCTAGCCATGTCACTTGGGTACAGAGGGCCCTGAAAGACAATAGAAGGCCAGACCTTTGTGACCCCAAGGCACTGGCTGCTGCACCTCACATGGACAAAGCTCCTGTGCCATCAGCCCTCCTGTACAAAGCAGCCACCAGTCCCTGCAGATGGGGGGAGGGCAGGCTTGAGAGGTAGGATCAGACATTCTAGAGGCAAGCCATTATGCAAACCCGGGTGCCAATTTTTAGAGCAGCTGAAAAGCAGGCCTCTCTCCTTTTGGGCTTATTTTGCTTAATAATGACATTTTTAAGTGGCAGTGTTTTGTATTCATTGTCTCAACCAGCTGCTCTGGCTGCTTGATCACACATTACTTGACAATCTGAAGAGGGAACAGAGCCTTATCCAGGGGTTCTGCTCAAGCTCGAGGGTTCTACTCGAGCCCCTGGAAGGACATTTGAGACCAAGACCCCCACTGCCCAGCTCAGTGGCTCAGGGCCATGAGTGGCTGTCATGTAACAATCACACACTATGTGCTTATCCAGGAGACTGACTGACTAACTGTGACAGAAAACTCAATTACTTGTTGGCAGCTGTTCTGCAAGACAACAGTTTTCTGGCAATATTTTGGGTCAATCAGTTCAAATAAAATATATTCTTCAGATTAACTTCACCTGTTTCTTACTTTTTTTTTTTTTTTTTTTTGATGTGGCTACTAGCAGTCATGTATGTAACCCATGTTTGATTTCCTCCACATGGCACTGCCACAGCCACTTAGAAGCCAGGGAGTTCTTGGTCAGGGAGCCTCCAGGTGCTCACAGTAGCTGTGAGCACCCTCTGGATCATTCACACCTTTCAGCATTGCTGTCCATCTTCCAAACAGTCCCTCCGAACAGGTACTAATGTCGTGCTTTATGACGAAGGAAACAGGCACACAAAAGCAAGCAACCTGGCAAGTCCACAGGAGCAGGAAATGTCTGTGCTAAGGCACAGCCCACTGCTCCAGGAGTGAACGGTATGAGCAGACAATCAGGGATAGAAGGTGGCTCTTGTCATGGCTAGTCTATGTGCTGTGGGGCTGCAAAAGGCAGCTCTCACAGCAAGGCCTCTCTGAGGTGAATGTGGCCAGGTGCTACATGGAGATCCAGGGTCACAGAGGCAGCCTGTACCTGTCCCTTGTGACACAGACACCCTGCCCCAAAATTGCCCTTGTGCTTCAACCTCCTGTCGAGAGCACAGGGTCTCAGGAGCAGGCCTGGAACCCCACCTCACTATCGTTTTGAAGGCCTGGTCCTAGCTAGACAGACAAGGCTCAGCATCCAGGCAGCAACTGAACAAATGCATGGCTAATTCACTGCATACAATGGCCCCTCAACAGACAATACCTGGAGCTCCAAGGAGACAGCCACATCAGGGAGCCAGTGCTTAGCATCCCCACCCCCTACCACTACCACCACTACAAGCTGCAGTGTCTGGTCAGGGTAGCTGGAAGAGTCCTGTAGACAGGCAATGTGGCTACTGTTGCAGATTCGGTCCCTTATACTCTGAAAGGCTCCCCCATACACATAGCTGCTATCAGATGACACTATCCCCAGCTGCTGCCTCATAGCCTCCCCAGGCAGGCTGTTTGTGTAATGGGCAAACATCACTAGCAGCTCCACAGAGACAAGTACCAGGAAATCTGCCTTCCAAGGAAAGGAGAAGGGGAGGGGTGGTGAGGGAGCATATATTAAACTTGAGCCGCTGGGACCAAACTACAAGTTGAAGATTCAGACTCACCATCCTTGCCTGTAATTTCCAATTCAGGTTTGCAGTAACCGAAGGGTTAAGGATTAAGCCGGCTGAGCATGAATGTCACTGAGGAGCAGCTTTTGTCTGGGCAAGGCTACTTGTTCTCAGCCTTGCATTCCTATGGGGGCAGTTCCAGGTTGGTTTGGATAGAAACCAGTCGCCAACCAGAAGGGGCAGAGGGAAAGGGAGGTGGGTTCCAGGCAGACTTCCAGACACATGTAAGTCCTTGAAATTGAAATGCATCACATGAACCATGGCACACAGGCCACCACCAGAATAGCAGTCAGGGAAAACATGGGAAAGTATCAAGGTATTTCATACCTGGCCTTAGATACACAAGACCTTCAGGATCCTTGTCCTTCCAAATCCCAGTCTGTGCCAACCTGAGAGACTCTGCCCCAAGATATAGATGAAGGCTCAGGAGGGGTGTCAGGAGAACTGTTCTCAGCACCAGCCTGGAGCTCCCCGGCCTCTATGGGACCACTCAACTTAGACTGCACGTTAGGGCAGACTTGGAGCCCAAGTCCTCATTGCCACTTACTAGTTGAGTGACACAAACCAATGCCATCCTCCCACTGGGCTCACTTCCCAATCCGTGAGCCCACAAAGCATGAGAAGGGGAGGGTCCCGTATGTGGTCCTAGCAAGAAAAGCTAGAGAGTCCTGACTTCTTTACAGGGCCATGATGTTATACCATATACAGCAGGCACATGCTGAGGGCTGAAGTCTTCAGATGCAGGGCCTGACCTCAGGACCCTTCTAGTCTACTGGAGACATTTAACCACCTAATATCAGAGTCTCTAAGATAGCAAGAAGGGGTGCAGATACAATGGGTAGGACACACCAGGCTTCGCAGAGCAAAGGCACCCAGGATAACCACGCACTCAGCATGTATCTCAGATTGCAGCAACCAGGGCAGAGGCACCATGCCCTTGGGGATCTCCCTTGTGCTGTGCCACCGGCCCAAATGCACCATCCTCCATCCTCTACCCCCACGGTGCTCTGCCTGCACCTGAGTGTTCTAAGCCCTTCCCTGACCCTGGAGATGTGTCAGAGTCACAATGGTATCTAGCAGGCAAAGGACTCAAGGCCTTGGGTGACTTTGATGGAAGCCTTTTCCCTCTTAGGGACTCTTTATAAGCCAGGAGGATTCAGCTAGATGCCTGAAGGAAGTCTGGGCTTCCTGCCCATGGGATCACCCCAGGCCTCCTGGCAACCCCTTTTGGAATTCCCTAGGCCTGCAGATGAGGAATCTCCAGCTTTCACAGAACTGCATGACAGGGCCACCAGCCTAGGACAGACAAGCTAAGCTGTGGATGAGTTCCAGGCATGTCCGACTTCGTCTGTGGGCTGTGTGGGACTCCAAACAGCTATGAGTGCTGCCCAACACAAGTCCTAGACTTGTTTCAGACACTGTAACTGGGAGAGGGGGCCTCTTAGGCACTAACTTTGTAGATGGCAATGCCACATCACAATGCCACAGGGTTAGACGCATCCAACAGAGACCTCGCAAACACACTGTGCTCCATGTCTAGAGACACCCCAGATGGCGGGAGGGGTGTGAGTGTAGCAAACCCTAGTTTGGGAGTTTTACACAGCAGGTATGCAGAACACGCTAACCCCACCCAGCACATTTGATTCCTTTCTGCTCTTCTGCACTGAGACAATGGGAGAGAGAGAGATGTCCAGTCTCCATAGAAGCGACACATTTATCTCAGAAGAAGGCAATGTGTATGGTAAAAATGAGTACAGCAGTCTATCAGGAGGCCCAAAGGAGCCCCAAACTTGAGAGGAAAAACAAACACTCAGGTTAGGGGCTGCCAATGACAAACTAGGTCCTGGGCAGGCCTGGATCCTCCCAGCCTGGTCTCCCTGTCAGAACGAAGATGTCTGGCCCCTCTCTCCACCCCACTGTTAGGCTCAGGATGGGCTACCTCCCTTCCCTAGCAGAGAGCTGGGTAATCCCACACCGACCACGTGATCCCACTCATCTGACCACAGCAGGCTGCAGAGCTAGGCCAAAGGATCCGTCATCCCTGTGGGGAAATGACCCAGCTTGGCCTGTATGTGGTAGAGGAAAAAAAAAAGCCTTAGAGGAATTATGCTGCATGGGGCCATTAAGACATAGGGAACCAGCTCTCTCCTGCCAGCCACAGCCTAAAACAGGAAGCTATAAGACCATCTGAGCCCAAGCCCCACTGCTTAGAGCCTATCCAGTATGGCACCCAAAGGCCAGGAAAGAGGAACACAAGGACACCTCACCCAGGCTGCCTGCCCAGTGCCACTCCCAGCAGCTCTACAGAAGGAAACATTCCAAGAGACAGGCCACCAACCATAACCAACAGATACCAAGGCAATTACCAGGCAGCTCGGCAGAGGGTGCACGGCAGGCAGGATGCCTCTAACTTGGCCATGCAGAAACCCCAGCTTCTGGCAGGGACATCACAGAAAGGACAGTCAAGGCTGGCTCTCCCTTGAGAGCAGCTTCCCCACCCGCTGAGCCTGGGGCTCCTTCCTCTACTTACTCAGCCAGCTCCTCCAGGCTCCGGTAGACGTCATCGTCATTCTCAGCCGTCTCCTCTGAGGGAAAAGGCCTATAGAGAAAAGGCAAAAATGAGGACAGCAGAGCTCTGCATCCTGGCCGCCATGGGGCCCTGCCCGCAATCCACCTTAGGCCCGCTTGACTGTGCAGAAGAAGCTGGGCTTGTTAGCCCCTTTTACCCTTCCACATTATAGACCCAGCCCTCTAGGTAGGTGGGCTCAGAGAAGCCCCTGGGCCATGGGTGAATCAGCCCTTATCCAGTCTCCAAGCCTCAATACCCCATAGGCATATGAAAAGCCTGGTCCGAGGGCTTTTGTTCTCTGTCACCACGCTGCAGCCATACTCCGGAGGGTTACAGAAAAAAATATGTGGACCTCCCGGGATATCCTGAGCTACAACACAGTCCAGGCCCACAACCCCCGCAAGTCTAGATGGCTGCTCAGCACCTACTGCTCTTCAGAGCCTCTGAAGACAACAGCTGAGTAAAGATAAGAAGAGTCCTAAAGAGCTCCAACCCATCATGGCCGCCCATTTACAAGGGTGTGCTGTCCTGTGCCCTCCTAGGACAGCACTGGGGGCAGGAGCTGTGACCCTGAAGGCACCACTGGACAGCTGTGATCCCCAAGGCATGTGCCGCCGCCACCACAGCCTCTAAGCCATCACACCACAACTGCAAAGCAGCAGCCTCCCTACTGACCAGCCCCTAAGCTGACCTTCACCTTGTCAGTGTGGCCACAGCCACGTCCCCGTGACACTGATTCCTCTTTGGTGTCCCTCATCAAACAATACACACAGGGAGAGCTCCATGCAGATCCAGTCTGGTGGCTGGCTCAGCCAGCATACTCACCCTGGTTTCCGTTTGGGATGCCAGCTCATGTGCCCTCCTTTTCTGGACTCATACTGATCCTTTCTCTTCCCCCAAATCCAAGCCCTGCAGTGGCTGGTAACCGTCTGATTCCCCCTAGTCCTCCCGCCAGGTAAGCAGGGTTTCATAGTCCACTGCCATCAACCCAGCCATCCTAGTGTCCCAATGGCCCTCCTGCTTCAGCCCCAGCCCCCACAGTTTATACCCCACCAAGCAACTAGAACTGTGGTCAAGACATGAGATGGACGCATCCCTTCTGGGCTTCAGCCTCCACTGGCTCCCACCTCCCTGGGACAAAGCCTATCCCAACATGGGCACCAACCAGCACACGCTCAACTGGTGGAGCGGTCTCACCAGAGGGACTGGCTACTCCACCCTGGACCATACCTTACACCACCATAGTGTCACTCCCCTCCCGGCACCCTACCTCAGTCCTCGACCTGACACAGACGGCAGCCCCTGCAGCTTCAAGCAGCAGCGAAAGAGGAATTGTCACCCACCCTGATCCCCTCAGGGCTATGAGACACTGGCTGTCTATGCATCTCAACATCTCTGTAGTAAACTAAGCAGACCAGTACTACTGAGCCACTGCTGGGGACAGAGCACTGGGGAAACAACGTTGCCAGGCCAAAGCTGGGGACTGGGGTGCAGCTCAGAGTGTGAGGCATGGAATTCAAGTTCAGGGGGTAGCACTGTGTCATCCCATTTCCTGAAGTTAGGCTTCTGAAAGCTTTTTACACCCCCACGAGACAGAGCTGCATGGGAATCCTTTACTTATCTTAAGGTGTTTCATTACTTTTCTTTCCATGAAAATCTCACTGGCCTATGATTGGGCACTGTCTGACATCTCTGCTAACTCTGTGCCCCCAAGACCCATCTCAGGGGCAAAAGGCTAGGGTGAACCTCTGGGGAGTGTCTCTATTGATAGCAAAGACTGAGAAGGTATGGGCACATGAAGTATGCCTGTGACACTTCGGAGACTTTAGGTCATACAAGTGTCCACTCTCACATCTCCTGCAGGGCCAGGGGTCCAGGAGCATGTCCCTGTGTCTAGCTGAAACACACATGCCAGGCACAGAGATGAGGGTAAGGAAAGAACTGTATGCATTCAGCACCAGGGATTCAGAGAAGACGTAGAGAAGTTCAAAACATGCCTTGCCAACATCTCTCTCTGTCTCTGTCTATAAAATATGTCTTTTGACATGTTCTCCAAGGTAGGAAGTGCTATTTATCTCTTCCAACTGGTTCCAGTAATTAATAGACTCTTTGTAGCTATTTTCTCTGAAGGGAAACAGTCCTTCCTAGAGAGAAACCTGGCTCCTAAGACTAAGGAAGTCAAGGAAACACACAAGGCCCAGGAAGTAACAACAACAATAACAAAAAGTCTCTGACAGGAAGCTTCTGAAAGGTAAGATTTTTCATGGCCCCTTCCCAACATTGCATAAACAGTAACAGGCTAGAGAGATGGCTCAGCATATGCCACCAAGCCTGATGATCTGAGTTTAATCTCCCAGGCCCAAATGGTGAAAAAAGAGGCAACTCCTTGATATATGTGTATATATCAAGAAACAACTTGATATATACACATATAATAATACTAAATAGTAATAATAATAACAGACATGACTGCTCTTCCAAAGGACCCGGGGTTCAATTCCCAGCACCCACATGGCAGCTCACAACGGTACTGCCAATTCCAAGGACTCTGACACCTTCACACTAATGCACATAAAATAAAAAAATTTTAAAAGTAACAGTAACAATGATAATGATAATAAGTAATTTTAATGAATAAATAGTAAAATTGCTGGGGAAAGGCTACTCTCAGACTGGCTGAGCTTTCTGCAAGTGGGACAAGAAGCTCTCCAGAATGAAGCTTTTGAGTGCCACTCACGCTGAGTGGATTTTTCAATGGTACAGCTGCCCTCAAGTCACCTCTACTCCTGTGAGTAACCCCAATAACGTCTGGGTAGAAGAGTTTCTTTCATCTGTCATTGGTGCCTATCTTCGATGAGTAGGCATCTGTCCACATGTCCCCAGGAAAGTTACAAAACAACAACTTTCAATTTGCAAAAGAACTCATGTTTGGAAAGAGAGTGTGGAAAAAGGCTGGTTTGAGGAGAGAGCCACCCTGGGGCATCTCTGGCCCCCTGAAGACTACATCAGGGTAGTAGTGGTGGCTTTCGTCTCCAGACGCTCCTCTCTCTCTTCCTGGACCAGCCACCCTGCTTACTTTTTAAAGCTCAGGATGATTATGAAAGCTTTGACCATAGGCCCCTTACTGAGATGCCTGTGCATGTGTCCAAAACTAAAATTGCTTTGCTCATATGGGAAAAAAGATAAAACTGTTTCTCTCATTAATCTGTTTTACATCAATGTAACACTCGGCCACACCAAGTGTTTGTTTTTGTTTTTCTTTCTGTTAGAAGTAGCAGAAACAAAGATGCCACTCTCCACCTGCTACCCTGTCCTGCACAGACAGCAAGGGGAGATCCTGGGGGGGAGAGGGGAGGCCCAGACTGCCCTGCAGGAGTCAAACATAGGCCACTCCCCTGGAGAATCCAGAAGGCCAGGGGGAGGCCAAGCTGGAGGCAGATCAAAGGCAAGAGAAGGCAGCCGGTGCCTTCAAAAGCTATAGGCCAAATCCACTCATCTCCAGAGAAGACAATGATGCCCCGTTAATTAAGTCAAGTGTCGCCCTGCAGCCCCAGGTGCATGGTCCAACAGGAATCAGCTACAAACAGGAGGCGCAGCTGGGGACTGGCCTTGGCTATCCACACTGGCTGGGATCCCCTCCTTGCCTGGGGGCCAGCTGACATTTTCAGTGTTTGATGATTCAGCAGTTATGGGGGCCTCCTCTACAGCAGCCTCCATCACAGCTCCCTCACCCCCACCCCCAGCTCAAAACCTCTCTGTCCTTGCCGTAGCCACTTTCACTCAGCCAAGCTGTTCTTTCTACTTTTTAAACTTTTTTATTTTTAAATACATACTTTGGGGACAGAGGGAGCTCATAGAGATCTGTCTGCCTCTGCCTCCCAAGTGCTAAGATTAAAGGTGTGCACAATTGTGCCTGGTAAAATATTTATTTTTAACTGATACAAAATACATCATAAGAGTACAAGCTTGTGGAACAGCACATAATGTTATCAGTTTACTTTTTCCAATAAGGAGGCTGTTCCTTCTATAATATGAAAGAAAATATCTCCACAGTCAATTCTGGGTGTTAACTTGACGGGATTTATTAGTTACCTAGGAGAAGGGGAAGCAGACACAGGGTGTGCCTGAATGTGGGTGGCGGTATCATACAGTCTGGGAGACAGATGGAGTTAATAGTGAGAGAAAGGGAAGAAAGCCTGCAGCACAGGCATATTCTCTGTGTCTCTGTCTCTCTGCTCCACCATGCCCTCTCCACCACAACTGAGCTAAAACTTGCAAAATCCTGAGCCAGAGCCTACCCTCCCTCCCCACAGCTGCTTCTCTTGGGGTCTTGGTCATGGTCACGGTGACCAAAGTCAGACCAGCACTACAAACTCTTACTTATGATAAAATAAAAGTTTCCTAGGCATATAATGTAAATGAAAAATTTAAAGCCCCTTTAAGTCCTGAAGAAGTGTGATATGTATAAAGTGACGTGGTGGAAGAGTGCTGGGATGCAACTCCTGGTGCTGGGTTCAGAGCAGCAGTGGAAAGTACTACAGTACTGTGCAAGCTCTTAACCCAGGGCGTATGTGGGTAAAGGTCTGAGCTGGCCCTGGGGAGTGGCCAGGGGTCAGAACAACCACTCCACTCCACTGCCAAGCTGGCAGAGAAATAACCAGGTCTCCACTTGTGTGTGTTCCGCATGTGTACACACATGTTGAGGGTGGTGGAACACATCTGTAATAGCTCTGGGATTATACAAGTATTATAGGGCATAAGACTCCCTGAAAGCTTGCAGCCCAGCTAGCCATGTTGTATGCAGTGATGAACAAGGAACCATGTCTCAAACACATGGAAGAAGCCGCCAAAACTGTGTGACATCTGCACACACAAATAAGGAAGGAAGAAGTGCAGGAGGGTGAGGAGTAGGAAAAACAGGAGAGTTGGTGCTGACATCAACCTCTTATGTTTCAATCCCTATGATTTTTTTTAAACAATCTTTTATACATGAATGCACTCAAATTTTCCTTCCCACATTTTTTTTTGGGGGGTCTCCTTCCTCGGTTCATCCCCTCTTGTCATTTCCTCCACCTACCCTACCCAATGGAGCTAAAACAGCCATGTTAAAGGTGGGAGAATTATGCCGCTGCCCATACCCTGACTACTTTTATTGGAGTGTCACTAGCTGGGGCCACAAAGCCCTGGAGAACAGAGCTACAAATCCAATTAATTTCTGCCACAGCCAAACAAAGGCAGGTGTCTTGGCCAGGTGGGACAAGCAGGCAAGGCAGCCTACCAGGGCCACCTAAGGTTTGGAACCAGCCTGGGTGGGAGGGTGTGAAGGCACTGCCCTCTTTCAGTCACCTCTCCTGCAGTCCCCACACAGATTCCAGCTCAGCCTTTGCAAGCCCTTCTCTCTGTCTGACGTCTACCCACCCTAAACAACCAAAGTCCCAGCATCCCTTGACTTAGTGCAAACCCCACCTTGTGTGTGAAGATGTGACCCTCTCTACCCAGGCCCACATTTGAGAGCAAAGTGGCTAGTACTACAATGGCACAGATGTTATGGATGGAAGATGGGCAGATAGAAGGGTGAACAGACATGTGGGTGTAAGGATGACAGAACAAAAAGGGATGAAATAGAATGGAAAAGAAGAGGCTATCTGGGTAGACAAGTGCGAAGGAACGTGACTGGACTCAGAGATGGCTAGACGTGTGGGAGAATGACCATTTGGACAGATGGGTACACAGTAATCAAAGGTCCTCACGCTGTTCTTTCTCTCTGAAACCACAGCAAATGACAACTTCCAGCTAGAATGGGGTGGGGGTACATTTTCAAAGTGTACTTGAGAAGAATCTGAGGCTGCTCTTGGGAGCAAATGTACCAGCCTGATTGAACCATAGGGAGTCACATTTATGCAGAGAATGGGAAGGAAGGAGGGAGAGTTTCCCAATCCACGCTCCAGCTGAAACTTCCCGGGAAAGCTGGAAGCCGATACTGACTGAAATCACTTTGTATCCTACCCTCTGTCTGCAGGTGTCAACTCCACCTAGTCCCAGCTTTTCCCAGCCCCGGCTTTCCAAGGCACCTGGGCATTAGCCAGTAGTGTTGATCTGCTCCTTTTCATTAAAAGAGGAGAAGGCCTGCAAAGTGGCTCAGCAGACTAGGTCACCTGACATCAAGCTTGGGGACATGAGTTTGATCTCCAGGATCCACATGGTGGCCAGACAGAATGGACTCCTGCAAACTATCCAACTGTTATCCAGCTGTTCCAACCTCTGCATACACTCTCCTCTGACTCCTTCCTCTAGGTATTGTTTAAAAAGAAGGAATAGAAGTAAAAGGGGCCACTCTTTAGACCATGCAGAACACATCCTGACCTAGACAGGCAGCGAGAGCAAGCCAGACCCCCACCCCCAGAGTGGGTGAGGCCCTCTCTCCAATCAGAACATTCCCGAACACTCCCTTCCTCATGCCCACTTCTGGGAAGCCAAGTTTTCCCTGCACTGACTAGGGGATTAGGCGGATACCCCCACAGGAAGAAAACCACAGCAGACAAGAAATTCCCAGAATCTCAAGTCCAACAGCAGCCCAACCTCCTGAGCAGCATCTAATTCCAGCCCAGCCTTCCTCGGCACCAGCCCCCAGCTTGACCCTCCTGCCTCACAGAGTGGGCCCTGTTCTAAGGATCCAGTTACTGTGCCCCAAGGGCCCGCATCTGACAGCACAGAAGTGTCTTTGGCCAGAGGATAGAGACTTGAGCCCAAACACAAGATGAAGCTCAATCCAGCTTTCAACAACACCATCCTCCCCTCCTTCCTTTCCTGTCTGTCTCCTTCCAAGGTATACAGGGGACACTTGCTCAAGCTGGCCAGTGGCCACTTGTCACAGCCCCAGGAGCAGCTGGGGCGTAACGATTTCTACCCTAGGACTTCTGTGCCCATCTCTGAACAGTGATCTCCACCAAGTGAAGATACACAGTCTGCACTTGTTTGTTAAGACAGTAGCCAGAGAAAGGACCCCAGAGGCAGCCGCCCTCCTTCCATAGCAAGCAACCAAGCCTGGGAATACAACTGTGGTTAATTCCACTTGATAGAACCTTCCCTACCAAGAATTCCTCCACCCCAAAATAGAACAACCTCTCTCACCTCTGTAAGCTAGGCAAGTGTAAAGCTTTCCAAACTGGCATGTGTAAACAAACGGCCTTGGCCTGGAGCCAAGCTGCCGCCCTTGACTCTACCATATACCTACCCAAGTGAGTACTGGGGAGATGTCATACCCCACTGCCTCTACCTGGTTCATTCCAGAGGGGGTGGGGGGCTGGAGGAATGAGCCAAGAGCTAGGCTCCCGAGAGTAAAAGATCTGCATTTCCTGCCTCTGTCCACCCGAGCCATATTGCAAAAGGTAGATAGCACAATTGTTTACACTCAATAAATCAGGAAAGGTTCCCAAACAAGTATTACCCCCTCTGACCATCCTTTATGTGGTGGTGTGGGTCACCCTATAAGCCCACTCTGCTGGGTCTCAGGCCTCAGGCCTTACAGCACCCTGGAGCTCCTGTAAGTAAGAGACTTCTCCTTAAGCTGCCTGCAGGACCACCCAAGTCCCCTCCCAAGTATAGAGGCCTTGACCTCCAGATGCTCATTCTTCTGTGACAGACTTAAGAAAAATGTAGCCTTGAAACCAATGTAGCCCAAGAAGGCACTAGAGCTTCAGACCAGCACCTGGTGTGGGTACAACTTGGTTCATCAGACCATCTCATAACTACTTGACCCAAAATTTGTTCTCATTCACATTTCAGGTGAATGAGACCTGTCTTGAGACAACAGCACTCCCTTTGCGTTCTAGTTCTGGTTCAGTGAGAGCATGTACAGTGACCTCGAGACTGCATGCTTATCACCAAACCATTGTATGTTGCCTCACCCACAGGTGGCTTGGTCCCTCATGGCCTGGCTGTGCAACAGGCAAGAAAGGATAAGGCTGGGCCTTGAGTCTGCATCCTGCAAATATATGAGACAGCCAGAGAGCTCAGGTGTGCCTAGATGCATCTATTCTGCAAGCAGACACAACAGTCCCCACGTGCAGGGTCCTACAAGGCGAAACTTTCAGTGCAGACTGGTCACCTAGTCCCACATTTTGTAGACAACATGACTTGCGGGCCTTGGCTAGGCTTCCACCTTGGACCCTGAAACTTCCTCAAACCACAGGAAAAAGGAACTGGCACTAACCACCATCAGGGTCAGCTCTGCTCTCCCCAGACATGATGTCCGAGAGCCTGGGCTGGGTGAGAACAGAGGCCAGCAGGGGTGACAAAAGCGTGGAGACCACACCTGGGGAGCATAACTGAGCCACAGGTTCCTTTGGCACCATTTGCCAGAGAGAAGGAAGCTGAGCAGAGTTGAAAGGCACACCAGTCGCCTAGAGGATGACAAATGCTTCATTACTCAAACAGGCACCTGGGTAGCCACACCCTAATAGGCGGGAAGGCCTTGAAACCCTGGTGTCTTATTAAAAACAGCTCTCCTGCTGAACAGAACCAACTGTCAAAACAAGTCCACAGACAGCTCATGCTCAGTCTCCTCAGCCGACATCCCACCCAGTCCAGACAGTGGGGTGAGTGGTGTACCCTGCTCCTCAGCCATGCCCCCAGCTAGTTCTCTTGTGTTAGTGGAGAAGGCCAGTGCCACACCATAAAGGCAACAAACAGAGAGGAGGGAGGACAGCAGCTTTGGCCTGGGAAAGCCTGAGTAGCTGCAGCAGAAGACAGCAGGAAGCTGGCCTGAAGAACATTCTCATTTTGAGTTCATAGGTCAAAGTTAGAGTCAGACTTACAGGAGTTGGGATCCAAGTTCCTAGCCTCAGTGACCTCATCTGGTAAATGAGAGCAAACCATACACTTCCACACAATTAGCAAATGAGGTGATGGTGAGCACTGGCACCATGATCTTGCTGTTCATAGAATAACCCCGGTGGCAGCCTGGCAGAGGGAACATGAGGGCTCTGCTGAGTGGGGACAGAGTTCGGTAATATAGGAGTTCGGTAACCACACAGCAGGCCTAGGACCAACCACTCTTCAATGAAAGTCAGCCTGGAAGTATAAGAAAGTCTCTGACACCTTTAATGGGACTTAGGAAGTGGGGACAATAAGGCAAGGCCACTGCTATAAACCTGACAGTCACTGCCAAGGACCAACATGTGTGTGGGGGTGGGGAGGATATAAGGGAAGTGGGGTGCAGCTGACTCAAAGCTTCCTGGGGCCAGAGCCAACAGGGTAAGACTCTGGCTGACCCCCAACCCCCACTGGAGCCCTCATGGCCAGTATCTAGGGCCCCACAGGCAGAGGAAGACATCCTGATGTCAGAAGCAGCACAGAAACAGTCAGGCCTCTGCTGTGCTCTGCCCTGCCCTGTCTGGGGAAGCGTGGGGAGGAGCCTCTACTGATAACCAGGGAATGTTGCTTCCAGCATCTAGTACACTGAATTCGGAGCCTCCAGCTCTTCTGTAAGGAAGCCTCCAGCAGGCAGAGGTTTGGTAGGAAGAGGCCAGGGATGGAAGCATGGGAACCCCCTCAGGTAGGCTCAGTCCCGTAGCCTACCTGCTACGTACAGGTAGGCTTTACATCTGCTCTTTGAGGAAGGATTGATCAGACTCCCAATTCCGTACAATTTCAGTTCACAGTCCAATACTGAGAGGAAGTCCAGGAGGGAACGCAAGCAGCCAGTCACACCATATCCAACATCAAGAGCAGAGAAAAAACAATGCAACCATGCTGCTTGCTTGCTGTGTACGTGCAGCTGGCTTTCTTCACTCTTAACTGGTTTAGGGCCTAGGGAAAGGCTGGGTCTTCCTTTACCAACTAACAATCCAGACAATCCCCACAGACATTTTCACAAACCAATCTGATCTAGATAATGCCTCAATAGAGGCTTTCTTCCCAGCTAATTCTAGGTTGTACCAAGTTCACAGTTAAAACTAACCAGCACAGAACTCCATGCTACAAAGCCTCTTTCAGGAACCATCTGCCCAACCAGGAAAACCCCACTGGCATCTAGCCTGAATGAACTCTTAGGGTGAATCCCACAGGAACCAGGCCCTCCTGTACAGGCCTTAGGGAGGCCCCAAGCTCTGCCAACTGTACTTTTCCAGCCTCCAAGCTCAGCCCCCAGCAGTCAACCACCACTGTGGCATGGTCCCTACTCAGGACAAAGTTTGAGCTATCAAAGCTCTGTTGAGGGATCAGTAGCCTCACTCCCTCAAGGCCTCCTGGAGTAGGCCTGCGAAGTCTGCTCTGAGTTTGGCAATGTTGGGCACAGAGTGGACAGTTCTGGGACCAGAGACAATGGATCCCACCCACAGGAAGAAACAAAAAACATGGTCTGCCTAGGGTCCGTGACGATGGGGCCCAACCTCTTGGCTTCAGCTAGACTCCCTCAAGCCCCAGGGCTGTCTCTCACAGTCCCAGGCTGCCCCAAGGTCCTTGGGAGCCCCACAGGTTAGCTCTGAACATGAAGCACACACCGGCTTTTCAGAAACAGTGTGTTCCCATCCATGTCTCCACAACCACTACTCCGTCCTGCGATGACCCTTGACCCTGTGGGTCCTGTTTCTTCCTCATGCTCTGGCATCTAGAACAACCTCCCCAACCCAAATCACGTGAGCTAAGACACAGAGTTATAGGCATGTCACAGTGAGTGGAACAGCTTTGTCTGGCTTGTGTCAGTGCCTGCCAGAGTCAGAAGGAACAAGACTGAATCCACGGGTCTCAAATTTGCCACAGTCCCCACAACTGTCCAAACAGCTGGCTTCCTTCACAACTGCAGGGAAGCTGACAATATGGACAGGACCAGCTTAGGGAGCTGGGGGTGGGGTACTGTTAGGGGTTCTATACTACCAACCCCATGTGACCTCTCCTTTCTGAGCTGCCATGGGGAATGGAGTGACACAGCAGCTGGAGGCTCTCCTCCATCCCCCAACATCCTGCCAACTGCTGCTGGGAAATGAAGGATCAGCCCAGTGGCCTTGGCCTTGGCAGCCTGCCTAGGCCAAAGGACCTTGCCCTTGGGGTTCTGATGTGATCAAGATAAACCAAAGCATGTCCCCTCATTGCATGGCAGGCATCACTAATCAATCACTTTCTGTCCCTGGGCTCAGTTGAGATAGTTGGTGACAGCCTAGAAAATAGACTAATAAAAAGAGCACAAAACCCCAGGGGAAAGCCAGCTGCCCTGGCCAGCTTCCTAAGGGCAGCTCTGCCCAGCCATCCATCACTAAAGTGACCAGCAGAGGTGGAATAAATACCAGAGACTGGAAAGTTTGGTCAGGCCTATAAATGCCAGCCTTGACCAGTCACCAGTGAGATACAGAGCAGGGACAGCAAGGAGGCACCAGTACAATCCACAGCTTCTCTGTCAATTACAGATCAGGGAGACAGCCTACTTCTTATGAAATCCCAAATATGCAGGATGCTGAGATTACCCCACCCCACTTAAAGATGGCTGCTTAGGCCTCTGCTGGCAGGGGCAGAAGTTTATCTCCAACCATCTGGCATCCAGGGGAGGGTGACATGGGTCCAGGATAATAGGAATGGCTCCTTCATGGGGATGGATGAGGCTCTACCCTATTCTCCAGTGAAAGAGGCCATGACTTCAGGGGAGCAGAGGACACTGCTCTGTGGCCACCATTCATGGTCTTCCCTCTACCCTAGGACCTTACTCCTCTCCTGAGGATGGGTAACTAGGATCCTTGGCCCAGAGCACAAAGAGGCTGGTGCAAAGCTGTCCCCACCCACAGTAGAGAAACTAAATGCATGGCCTTGCCTCGTGGCCAGGTGTGACATGCTTTGGTAGATAGAAAGTAATCCCTCAAGACTGAGGGCAGGCCTGGCCTGCCAGCCTCTGTGACACCATCTGAAGTTATCCCTTCTCCTTATTCTGAGTCCTGCCTGCCTGTGGCAGCTCCTTAGGTATGGCAGACTCTGTATGGGGACATCAAGATCAAGGCTAGATCAAGGCAAGGACCACCCACCTAGACATGCTCCCATCGCCCTTGCTTGTACCACAGCTCAGACCCTTCACTGTGCCTTTCATGTACTGAAGCACCTTCCTCAGGGACAGCTGTCACCAGCCCTGGTTGCCACAAACACTTCAGGGTCCTAAAACCAAAAGAAACCAAAGCATGCAAACTTGACGCCCTGGGCTCTTCCTTTCCTTTCCTCTCTCTTCTGTCCTAATTCAAGCATTGCCCAGTCAGGACCACCAAGTTTCTTTCCCCAAATGTTGCTTTTACCATGAGAAACCATCTCCCTTCCCTGTCAGAATATTCTAGAAGCCAGATGTCCTTCCCTACACGCAGATGTACCGTCAGAGATGCCAGGATAAGCAGGTCCTAGCCTACCTGAGAGTTCGAGGCAGAGAAGCCCGCATGCACCTGTGCACAGGCGTGTGTGTGTGTGTGTGTGTGTGTGTGTGTGTGTGTGTGTGCACGCGCGCGCGCTCTCTCGTGCTCAATCTCCACCCCACCCCTCTGCTGCCCATGGTTTGCTGCATATGACCCTGAAGACCAAGCAAGGGCCAGGACACTACAGGAAAGAACTCAGGAAGAGAAGCAAGCAGGCCAGGCAGGCCTGGAGCTCCCACCTGCTCTTTCCCCCTAAGCTGTTGCCCCATTGTTATTGATCAATGATGGAGCACATTGCCGAGTCAATCAGGGGTTCCATGTGAACTGGACCCCAAACTAGACACATAGCAATCAGAGGTAGCTCTTCTGTCTCCCTCTGTGGAAAAGGGGATCAGCATCTTAATCATCCATGGGAAATCCACTATGCTGCCTCCGCTGAGGTCCTACAAAGAGGAAAAGCTCTCCTTCAGCTAAGGTGGCCACACAAGTCCAGCTCAACCCTGACAGCAGGTTCACTAGGGCCAGGTGGTCAGGATGCTTGATGTCACCAGGTGGAACAATTAAAGCCATCTTGCTGGCAAAACAAGTAGCTGAGTGATGGAAATTGCCACTTCCCATCCAAATCTCTCTCAGATAGTACAATTACCTGGAATTAGTCAGGCAGAGCCAGCTGGGAAATGGGGTGTCACCCACTGGCTGGACGCCAACAAGAAAGCAGGGACATTTCAAGAGAGAGAGAGAGGACTGTAGGAGCTAGCTGCACCCGCTCAGGAGAAATGGCTGGGTTAAAGACTGGGGTCAGAGCAGCACAGGGACTTGGCATCATGCTAAGACACTGATAGATGGTGGCCCTACCCAGCACATAGTGCTCTGGAGGGCACATACTGCAAGGTCCCCAAAGCACATCCAAACCCTTTGTCTGAGAGGTTTTACTCCAGGGGCATCTAGAAGCTTTTAGATTTTAAAAAAGAAGGGCTGTTTGTTTGTTTGACTAATTGATTCAAAGGCAGTTACCCTGAGTTTGCTTTTTTTTTTTTTTTTTTTTTTTTTTTGGTTTTGCTTTTAAATCAAAGTTCATCAGCCTGGCAAGGACTCCTATTTTCTGAACCTTCTCTTCTCACTCTTTGTAGACTAGCCAATCACATCAGACTGTGAGGTCAAGTACCCTCCAATGGGATAAGAAACAGTCACAACCCATGCCAGGAATAAAAGAGCCCCATTGGCCTTGATGTGTTGCTAGCCCGGTTTGTGTTCTGGCAAACCCTCTTTGAAAAAAAGAGTTTCCTTTCCAAGATACTTGCTCTTTGTCTGTGTTCCTCTGTGTGACACTGACATGATTCATTTTTGTTTCTAACAAGATGGCTCAAAAGTCCCCAAACAAGCACTGCCGTCATCACCTGGGGACGTACTTCCTATCCTCTGAGGTGCTCAGTGAGGATGTAGACCCTAATGGGTGACCTCCCCGCCATTGGAGGCATAAAGGCAGCCTTGTTGGGGCAGGAACGGGAGGAAACATCAGCAAGAGGCTGGCTGACATCCACAGGGCCTTTTACCTATGACTGGACCTTTTGAGGGGACTGGCTCTCCCTGTGGAAACCACATCTCAGAGGCCCCATGGCCCAGGAGCCACAAGGTATCAGGAGCTCCCACCGCACCCCAAAAGATGAAAGATCTGACTCTCAAGAGCAGCCAATGACTCACCAGGCATTCGTTTTCATTCCAAATGTTCTGTTGTTCTTAGATTTAGATTTGGGTGTGTCTGTCTGATATGCAGAGAATCTGCTTCATATTGAAGAACTGCTGTTACAGCCCCCAATACCAGGAACATTCTGTTTCTCCCACCCAAACCACAGCCTGACCCCAGCCATGATCTCCGCCTGGCCTACTCATCAGACAGTGCCACTGACGGCAGCCCTATTCTAACAGGAAGTAGAAACAGCCAACAGGCCTATCCAATGACAAAACAGCCCAGCACACTATGGTCTGTTTCGATGGGAACATTGGGTAGGGGGAAGTAGGCTAGCGAGAGAGCTCAGCAGTTAAGAGCCCTTGTTGTTCTTGCAAAGGACCTGGGTTTGGTTCCCAGCACCCACACTGAGCAGCTCACAGCCTCTGTAACTTCAGTTCCCAGAGAAGTGACACCCTCTTCTGTCCTCCATGGGGACTGCACACATACGGTGCACATATACAGGGCAGACACTCACACATAAAAACAAACACAAGTATTTTGGGTTTTGTTTTTATTTTTAAGAGTGAGGAACTGGAGAGGTGACTCACCAGTTAATTACATGCGTTGTTCTTGAAGAAAAACCTAGGTTCGGCTCACAGCACCCACATGGAGGTTCACAATCACCCATAACCCCTCCACAGGCACACACATGCACATATGTATACATACAGTAAAACAACCATACACATAAAATAAAGCTTTAAAAAAAAAAAAAAAGACTGGGGACACTCTGACCTTGCCCCTGCCTGAGTAACCATGAAAACAGACTCCAAACGCCACACAGTATGTGACTGTAGGTACAAAATATTTAGAACATAGAACAGGCCAGGGTGACAAGGGGATGGGGATTCTTGCTTCCTAGACATGAACTGCCTTATGCGGAATTAAAAACATTTTGAAACTAGCACAAGTCTGTAGTTGCACAATGTTGTGAATGAAGAAAATGCTACCAAACTGCACTTTAAGAGAATCATGTTACCCAGGTGAGGTAGCAACATGCCTGTAATTCCAGCACCGGGAAGGCAGAGGCAGGAAGATCAAGAGTTAGAAGTCATTTTCAACTATATAGTGAGTTAAAGACCAGCCTATGCCACATAAGACTCTGCGGGGGGGGGGGGGGGGGGGGGGGGGGGCCATTTTATGTTGTGTGAATTTTATCTCAACACTTAAGTTAAAGAGAAGGCAGTGTGGTGGGTCTGGCCTGGGACAGTGGTCCAGGATTGGAGGTTGGCTCTGCTCCAAGGAGCAGTCTTCTAAGGGAAAAGCAAGTTCCCCCCACAGGCCCTGAGGATCTGCCACAGAGGTGGCCTTCTGTGAGTCCTGGCTGCAGAAACAAGTCACCCCAAACTACAGGGCATAAAAGAACAGGAGTTTACCACCTTATGGGTCAGGAGGCCACAATCCAAAACAGGTCTCCCAGGAGCATCCCTGTGCCCCAGGCCAGACCCTGCATCATCCCAATCTCTACCATCATTCTTGAGTCTGAACATTGCCTCCCTGGATCCCTCTTATCACAAACATTCATTACACCTGCAAAAGCCTCACCTGTAGGGACCTATTTCCCTGCCATATCTACAAAGTGTGTGCCCAGAGATTAGGAGGATACTGGATGTTGAGTTGAGGGCACCATTCAGCCTGTGGGTGTCACTGTGTACCAGGGCCTTCACACCATACAGGCTCAAAGCAATCCCAAGGGTGATGACACTAGCAGTAAGCACATCCTCACCTAACATCACCTAGCTCGTGGGAGCATCCTTCCCTAGCCTTGGCCTTGACCTACAGACAGTTTTGCCCTTTAACAGGTCCTTCCTCCTAGCCATTCTGACCTCAGATTAGAACATCTCCCAAGCTTCAGGTGGGTTCTGGTTTGGACAAAGACTCTTCCATTCGACACTCCTGGGATGCTTCGCCCTTCTTCCTCCTCTACCTCTGTGTCTGATACCCCTACAAAATAGTGTTAGCGTCAGATTAAGTCTCTAATCCGTTGCCTATGAGATGTATAATTGAAGCTTTTACAGAAAATCAGCTCATTATACAAAGTGCAAGGGTTGTGAAAAGGATTCTTTTTTAAACAGCATGCTAGGCTCCCGTCCAGCCATTAGGAATCCAGAGAGAGTCCTGAGGTAGAGGACTCAGTGTGTGGGATTTCAAACAGGAAAGTGTTTGGCTAAACAAACCCTTCTGCTAATTACTAACACCAGGAAGCTCTTTCAGACAAAGAGATGGGCAGTTATCTTGGGAGGTACTGGTGGGGCCCTCAGAAAATCCAGATCTCCATGACAATCTCAACCCATGTGGAAGGAGAGAGCAGTCAGACTCAGCATGCTCCGCAGCGTCCTGGTCACCTGGGCTTACACAGGGGCAGGGCACAGAAAATGACAGACATCATTTTCTCTAGAATGACCCAGCGCTGGTCAGAGCAAGAAGGAGAGGCAAAAGCATTGAGAAGGCAGAACAGCATCTAGCTGTGAGGATGAGAAGTTGAGAGGGAGGGCTAGGGTTGCTCAAAGCACCACCCTCCATCATTGAGGAGGCTCCTGCCCCATTAAAAACAAATCATTTATTTAGGGGGAGGGATGGGTATATCATGGTACACACATGGAAGTCAAAGGCCACCTTCTCTCCTTCCATTATGAGGGTCCTGGAATTGAACTCAGGTCCTTGAGCTTCGTGGCAAGTGCTTTTACCCACTGAGCCACCTTGCAGGCCCTCCTCCCTCATTTTTGATCTCCCACCTGTCCCCAGCACCTCTTCATGCTCTGTTCATAAAAGGGTGATTTCAGTATACTTAGTAGCACAAAGTTATGCTCCAAAACAAGGCTTGGCTCCTGCAAGATGACTTCTCACCTGTCAACCTTTGTCTGGGAAAGTCCCCTGGCAGACCCTGGGCAGCCCTCCAGGCCTGGGCTTAGGGTGGGGCTTTGTGGGTCACACATCAGTTCAGAGGACCAAGACTAAGCGACTGAGGTACCCCATGACTGACTGCCACCACATACCCATCGGCATGGAAAGTTCCCTACTGGCAGTGCTCTGGCCTACTGTCCAAGTGAACAGCTGGCAAATGGAACACCATGTGTGGGCCTCTGCTAGGAGACGAGCCACCAGTCACTGTCTTCTAGACTCTGGCCAACTTCCCATACGCCTTCTTCCCTCATCTGCTAACTTGGTTCCTTCAGTGTAACAGACTGTGGCTATGAACTCAAACTCTTCTGTGTCCTCTGAGGCCATTGGTCAACCATGAAGGTAAAGAGATGCTTCTAGGCTAACCATGAAGGACACAGCCAGGATGGACAATCTTAACTTCTCTGTTAGCTACCACCAGGGTGCCATGGCCCAGTGCAAAGCCCCAGGAAAAAGCCATCCAACACTGTCCATGGGACAGCTCAGCCCTCAAGGGTAGGGAACGGCAAGTGGGTCACACACAGGCAGCCTCGGCCCCCAGACTGTCACCAAACCACACTGACGGCAGGCCACAGCAGCTGCTCTCCCTCCAATCTGGGGATACTATAATGAGAAGGGGAAATGGGACACACTTAGGATTCTGTGCAGGGCAAGCATGATGGCTGGAGTCTGGAAGAGAACGTCACTTTGGTCTGTGAATGCACAATGCAGAGTGTGTCGAGCCAGGTGGGATGCACAGCTGTGATGAGGACCGTCGCGGGAGCAGGCCAGCATGGCAAAGAACTCACAACTGATCAGTTCCCAAAACAAAAAGCCCCAAACCATGTGTTGCTGTGTCCTGAAATGGCACTGTAGGTGGAGCCTCGTAAGGACTTTACAATGGTAACTTAGAGCAGGGCGGGGGTGGGAGCTCGGCAGGCGGGAACTGCTGTGTAAAGCCCCGTGTGCTGAGGGGACACAACTTACTACAACTCTTTGTTTAGTTTTTGCTTAAAGTTTGTTTGTGACAGAGGTCACACAGCCTTGATATAGCCCAGGCTAGCCTCGATGAACCCTAGGCTGGCATTCACTCTTAAACACACTCAGCATCAGGTAAAATTTATACCATCACATCTGTTCTTAGCTATTGGTCATTATAACCCTAAAAGCATTGCAAGCATCCTTTTCTGTTTCATGTTTTGTTTGAAAATATTTTAAAACAGCCTGTCTTCTGGCCAACAAAAAGAAAGGCTTTGATTCACAGGAACTCTGAAGTCCCTGAAGAGCTCATGCAGCAAATGAGTCATGGATATGCAGACATGGCACCTGACCCCTCTCTCTCTGTGAGTGAGCCAGGAGCTACCACCCAGGGATGCTGTGCTCCGACTACACTCGGCTTGTGGCCCTGCAGACAAAGCAGAGCACACCAAGTCAACACTCAGTGGATAGCACCCTCAGGTGTCACTTGTACCCAGGTGCGGCCCACATGCTCAGCTGTTGGAGGGGCCCTTCCTGTCACCCTTGCCACTGGCCTTTATCCTTAGGAGGCCCTCAGACACAGCAGAAAAGAACAGCTCTTACGTGTCTCCCCAGGTGACCTAAAACCTACCTCCTTGGCCTGTGCATCAGAGGTCAAAATCTTCACTGACTAGGTCTCTCCTGGGCCACCCGCCCCTACCCCCCTGCATACCACAGAAGCATCAGCGGCTGCATCATGCTGTCCATGAAGAACCTCGGATTGAGGCAATGACTGGAGCTGGGTTCTCCGGAAGCCCCACTGAAGCCCTAAGGTCTGTGGGCCAGGAACTGCACTACACTCCAGCCCCAGCCCTGTGAACTCATACCGGCTCCAGCGTTCAAACAAGGAGCCTGGTCCAGAGCTGGGGAGGTGCATTCAGGTAGGCAATGATCTGTGCCAGGATTAATTTGCTGAACTCATTACCTAAATCGAAAGAGATTTTGTAGCCATCAATAACATGCTTGCAAGATTTCCCGAGTGAACCTTCTTCCATACAACCTTGGCGGCTGCCAATACTCAGAGTATCCTGTGAAAGCTTCTGGTTCAGACCCACAAGCAGGGGAGTGTCTATACGACCCCAGCACCTGTTGGAGACATTGAGATTAAAAGGCCTGCCCTCCCAGTGTCGCTGTGGAGCTCACCTGATCCCTTTGTTCTGTGCGATGCTGTGCAGGGACAGTCGGGATACCGCGGAGATGACCTGGGGGAGACAAGAGAGTTCTGTAACATCAGACCATCAGGAAGTCACCACAAACGCACCGAGTGTTCTGCAAACATGGAAACTGTTAACTAAGCACACCTTGTAAGAACGGCACGGAGCTCTCCAGGCTCCACACCTGTGCAGTGTTTATTGCGTGAAATCTGTTATTTGGCCACTTTAACATTTGCTATGGGCTGCTGAGCTCGTGGCAGGGGGCCTCGGGGAGGAACGGATTTCCATTCACACGCCTGTGCTTCCCCACTGACCCCAGCCTGGCAAGGAGCCACCCCAAACTGTTTTCTTTAGCAGGGGGAAGAAATGCTTCATCGGGGCTGCTGTGGGTCTGTCTTAACTGAGGTCACGCCTCCAAAGGGTTCATCCAGTGCTGCTGTTCTAGAAGGATCTAAATGACTAACAGCAGCCTGTGTCCACAGTAAGTACTAACCCATCTCAGAGACAGAAAAACGGAGGTCCAGAGGGGTCCACACTGCAGCATCACAAGGACACAAGCATCTACCTGTAATGCTTGCTGCTCCATGTAGTGCCCTGCTCCATGCCCGACATCTCAACACGCACTGGCTCCCAGGATGCCAAAGGCTAAGGAGACCCAGGCTTAGAACCACATGGATCTTTGTAATGTCTTCCCCAGGCTCACAGACTCCTCCAAACACAAGCTTGGAAATCCAGGGCAAGCAGGAGTAGGCATTCCTCAGCCCCAGCAACCTGGTCTAGCCCTAATTAACCAGAAGCTTCCACACGGGTGGGGGCCCCTCTGCCAACCTCAAATGCCTCTAACAGTTTTTCCACAGAGCTTCGTAACGACTCACAGAAAGCAGGCGGCAGGATGGGGGTCCTCCACAGTTCAACATGAAGAAACTAAGGGAGGGGAGAAGGGAATGGCTGACCCAAGAACACTGAGGGTGACATACAAGAGACAGAAGGATGTTGTTTACAGTTAGTCAACAGAATGAGCAGTGGCCTGATGGCGGGCACCAGGCACAAGCCAAAACCTTGAGACTGCTACACGTATGTTAGCAAGTTCATTTGTCGAGTGTATCCTGTGGGTGTACATGAACAGAACTATGTATGTATATTGCTTATACACCTCCATGTGTGCTGCAAGCTCTCATGTGTGCTTTGTGTGCACATGGGGTGAGGAAGAGATACAGGAAAATCATCTTGTAAGCCACTGCTCATTCTACAGACACCAGAGCAAGCCAGGCACTGGCTGTTCTGGGAAACTGGGCTCAGAGAGTGTCACATGCACTGTCCCATTGGATTCCAGGCCTCACTGTCTGTCTCTCTGTGCATGCTGCTAAGCAGGAAAAGAGAAACGCCCTCATTTATACGAAGCCCCCAACAGGAACACACTCCCTGGGGTTCCTTTAGGCTGTTCTGTACTCAGTAGCAATTTTCAAAGGGAAAACACCAAAGCAAAGGCTTTTTTTTAATGCTCAGTGGGCGGTGGGCTCAGTCCACAGCTGTGTGTGTGTCTGGGCCTCCTGTCAGCGTCTATATTTCAAGGGCTGAAACTCAGGAAAGTAATGATGGGGAATAACTGGAGTCCTCTGTGTTTGCTCAGACAAGTCTCAAAGGGCTGATATGCAGCTGGCCCTAGTGGTGGCTCCCACCAGCCTGCTCTACAAGGGGCCTTTCACAAATAACAAGCAAAACGGCTTTTGTTATTATTTTTGGCTTTAAGGGCTCTAAATATTTAGGGGGAATAAAAATTAAGGTAATACTATGTCCTTTTAGGTACTCAACAGAATGCTGGAAATGCAAGCCTTGAAGGGTTTGGCCAGTCTATAGCACACTAGCTGTCCTTCTCCTATGCTTCCTGAGGCAGGCATTGCTCATCAATTGATATACATTTTCCCATGAGCCAACACAGGCACTGAACATTAGCAGAGTCCTAAGATGGCATCAGCCATAAGTTGTCACAGCTCAGAAGCCACAACCTGCCAAGGCCTCATTCCCACAGGTGGAGACCAAGACTCCCAACAGGTAGATAGATACAGGTGTTCCACATCCATGCATCTGTCCGTAGTCCCAGGGAACAGTTATCAGCTCTACACCTGGCCTAAGCCTGGGTACACATAACTTGCTGCAAGAGGAAAGCCTAGCAATGTGTAGAGAACTCAGCTCTAGGGCCACGGCCAGGCAGGCAGGGCAGGCAGTTCCTTTAATGGCTTAAACATGACCAACTATTCTGGGATGCCCTTCCCTCCATCCTAATGTGCTATGTGCCTTCCAAGTGGCACCTGTGAACGGAGGAGAGAGATGACTCCAGTGATCCCAAGCAGGGACCTCCGAGACATACACAGGATCCTGAGTGAGCCATGGCTTAGGTCAGGGCTGGAGGCTTCAGGTGAAGCCTGATGAAGGGTAAGCACAGAACCGGCTCTTGAAGAAGAAAAGCAATTCAACGACCCCAACCCCCACAGTGCTTCTGATGGCAGCCTCCAGCTCTCCGACTAGACAGCCAGGTGTCCCCAGGGCTAACACTCTCAGCTGACCATCAAAAGCCTCCCTGCCAGGGCCCCCTGGGGACTTCTGAGCAGGAAAATGTCAAATGATGACATTTTCCCAACTTTCATTTCCGCCTCCCAGCTGTGTCCCTGATAATAAGTGGAGACACCCCCCACTTCTTCCCTCTCTGCTCAGACAACCAACTCCACTCTCAGTGCTATCACTCACCCACCTCGAAACTCAAGCCTGTTTGTGTGCTGGGGTAGCACAGGACCAGGAGGGCGAGATCAAAGCCCATGAGAACTGCCCTTCTGCAGCAACAACTGCATCACCCACTCCCAACGATGGACTCACTGAGCGTTCCGTGATATCCACCTGGGTCTCACATGCAAACACAGACAGTGGGCACTGAATGGAGTGAGCAACCTAGAGGACAGTGACAGTCAGGGTCTGAGTCATGGATGCAAATCTTGGCTCCACCCTGCCCACAGGTCCAACTGCCCAGACACTAGCAGCTTACCAGCCCACACATATGATGGAAAGCAGACCCCATCCCACCTTGTCCCACAGTGTCTGGGGTCCAGGAACCTACATTTGTTGCCACGGTCCTATGTGGCTGAGATGTGCACCCTTCTTTAGAGAACAGCTGACACTGGTCACATGACAAACTTGGTCAAAGAGAAATGCCCAGAGCACACACCCAGATTGTCCATCTCTGGGCACCTTGCAGAGACAGAGCACCCAAAAGAACACATACAGGAAATCAGTACCTTCCAGCTGGACAGCAAAGCACAATGACCAGGAAGAACCTGAGGAAAGAAGAGGGAGTCTAGAGGCAGATCTAGGTCAATGGGAGAACTATCTCCAGGCATCAACAAGCCTGCTTTTCCCCAACTGCAAAGCGACAAATGACATTTTGTCCTGTGAGGCCTGAGCAACCTAAGCACCAGCAAACCAGACTTCAAGTTTTAGGCTTATAATCTTGCCCAGGCCAAAGTGACAGGCAGGCAGCAGGCAAATGCATTCCCTGAGGACAAAACTACCCCATCTGCCCAGAAATGACAAAAATGTCCCTACTTCAGGCATAGGAACTAGGCACTTGTGTCCCATCACTAGTCTGGGCATTCTGGTCCCAACAGACGCAGACGGCTTTTGCCACAGCAACTCAGTCTGATGAAACAGATGCCACAGAAATGGGGTATACTCACCCTGGTGACTACTGCAGGGCCCTGGCCCTGAAACCAGAGCCCCGTTTTTCTCTGCACAGAACTCATAGCAAATGCCTAAGAGGAAGGAGCCTGGGTGCTATTGGGGTCTGAACACTGGCTGCAAATCTGAGGATGTGTCCTGAGAACATTTTTGGAAGGTAGACGTCACCTCCCAGTACCTTCCCAAAAGGATCAACATACCCCAAAAAAGGGTTAGTAAGAGACATTTTGTGCAGTTGCTTGGACAGCTAGAAAGAGGCAGAGAGGGTGAAACAGGACAGTCAGTGGGGGAGCCTGACCTTGACCCCGGTTCCAAAGGGGCTTTAAAACTTAGGGCTTTTCTCTAAAGATGATTGAGCTTCTCCCTTGTTTGTGCAGTGATCTAGGCCCAGAAGTGTCCCCTGCAGCAGTTTCCAAGTACTAGAGATCTGGCAGTTTCTAATTTTATGACCCAAGGACACCAGGAAACAGAACAGAGTGCATTCCCAGCCAGGGATTCTGGTCCCCTCAGGAAATGATGCTTTAAGGGGGACCACTGAGGCAGAACGTGCTTGGAAACACACTGCATGTGAAAATGACAGCTTCCAAAATGTAGAGCAGACTGGACGACATATACAAGTCAGGGCTGAGGAGATAACTCAGCTGTTAAGAGCACTGCTGCTTTTCCAGATGACCCAGGCTTGGTTCCCAGCACCCACATGGCAGCTTACAAATGTCTGTAACTCTAGTCCCAGGGGATCTGACATGCTCTTGTCACGTCCATGGGCGCTGTATAAACATGAGTCACAGATATGCATGAAGGCAAAACACTCATACACATTAAAAAAAATAAAGCAAAATACATGCTCATTGAAAGAGCTGACACCACACAACGTGTCAGCAGTCACTAAGGAGAAGAGAGTCCTATCTGTCCTTGATTGAACCTGCCAGCTAACACCCACACCCCACATCGTATACCTTATAGATGTAAGCCCTACACAAACCTCCCCTAAACACACTATTCAAACCCAAGACACATATCCAAGCCACAAAACAGGACACCAACTCAATCTCAATATGCCATGGCTACCACCATTCCAGAGTACAACAGTGTAAACCCAGGGGTCCAGGGCTCACTCTTGAGAAACAAGAAATATTCTAAAAAGAAATCAGACTAATTTGAAATGAGCTAGCATGTGAAGCCATGCCCCTTAAGGTTCCAGGTGGCTAGCATGTAAAAGTCAGACGTTAATATAAGTGAGTGGACACATGGATGGGTAGATGAGCAAGGTGGGTATGTGGGTTGATGGATATATGGGTACGTAGGTAGGTAGGTGGGTGGCTAGATGCACAGATGTGTAGATTGGATGGATGGAAAGGTAGGTGAGTGGGTGGATATATGGGCAGATGGGTGGACAGGTGAATGTTTGTATGAATAAGTAGCTAATACATGAAAGATGGATGGGAAGGTGGATGGATGGATGGATGGATGGATGGATGGATGAGTGGGTGGGTGAATAGATGATTGTGCAGATACCCATTTGCCCAATGGATGGATGAGTAGGTGGATAAGTGGGTAGTCAGTAGATGCATGGATGATGGATGAGATTTTGAGTAGATGATCAGGTAATAGATGGAAGAATAGATGAATGTATGGATAGTTGGATACAGAGATGAACTTATGAGTGCATGAGGTAGATGGATAGATGGATGGGTAATTGGATAATTGGGTGGATGGGTAGATGAATGGATAGATAGCAGGTAGTGGATAGAGATGCATGGATAGTGGATGGATGAGCAGCTGGTGGATAGAAAGATGGATGGTGAATAGCTGAGTGGATAATGAATGAAAGGATGGATGGATGGATGGATGGATGGATGGATGAATGACAGGTAGAGAGATATATGGATAAGTGAATAGAGAGATAGATGGCTGCATGGGGTAGGTGAGTGGGTGGATGGATGGATGGATAATTAGATAAGCACATAGATGGATGAATGGGTGGATGAGTGACTAGTGGGTAGATTGCATGGATGATAGATAGGTTATTGGATGGATGAGCAGGTAGTGGGTAGATGGATAGATGGACAGATGAGTAATTGGATGATGTGGGTGTAAGAGATTAGCAAAAGAAGTTTCACTCTCTTAGTTTTTCTTCTGTTGCTGTAATAAAATGCCCTAACAAAAGCAATTTAGGGGAGAAAGGGAATATTTTGGCTCACAGTCCATCATATTGCAGAAGTCAAGGCAGCAGAGGTCGAGGCAGCAGCATGCTCTCAGAAAGCAGAGAGCATGAATGCTGGTGTTTAGTTCACTTTACCCATTACACAGTCCAGGACCTCTGCCCAGATGCTATTTGAGCCCATAGTAAAAATACCATATCAGTTAACCTAATCAAGACAATGCCTCATATGCATGCCCAGTGGCTAATAATCCCTCAAGTATGCCTGGAGGCTTGTTTCCTTGGTGATTTCAGATTCTACCAACTTGACAATTAACACTAAGCATCACATCATCTGCTAAATATGACCCAGTTCCCCTTCACAATTCTGAGAACAACCACTTACTACATGCTTAGAAGTAGGCTTAGCATAGGTAGATAATGTTTAGATAGATAACGAGAACTAGAGAGAAAAGGACACTGCCTCAGGTCAGTCTGTGTGGTCCTAACATGTGTCTACTGACCTGAACTGTGCAGTCCATGCGGTTCAGTCTACTAGACTGAACTATGCGGTCCTAGCATGTGTCTACTAGCTGTACCTCACAAGCCCACAAGAACTAGCTGCTGGTAGCCAAACCTCTCCTGGTCACAGCTGAAGACCCTCCAGCCTTCCTTGTAGTTACTGAGATCTACCTAGTAGACAGAAGTAGGCATTAAGAGATTCACCTGCAAATTACCTTTGTGACACCTCCCTGAACCCACCGTGACCTCAAAAGCCTTATGTTAAAAGTGGTAGGGCCACTATTCACCATTGGCCTGGATTGGCAGATCTGTGTGAAGCAGTCCCATCCCCTCTGCCATGTTTTGCTCACCCACAATCCTCCGTAATGTCCAGTCATCTCCTATGGATACTGCCACAGTCCAGAACTGTCACAGAAGAACTGTATGTCACCAGGGCTATATACACACAGCACCTTGATCTCTCACTGTAACCCTAACTGTGGCTCTTCAGCTGTCAACTCCTTCATCTGGACCTCATTGAGCACCATCCATCCAATCAGGCAGAAGCAATTAGAACAACAGCACTGCACTGCCCCAGCAAAGCAGCTGTCCTCAGAAGGACACAAGATTGCCAGGATACTGGCTCCTCGGAGCCCAGGCTGAAGACAGTGTACTAGAGCTGGGGAGAGACTGTGTGATCAAGAGTGTCCTGTACCCAACTCTGCTGTCATTAAGGATCAATAAGCAGGAACTGCTCAGACCTAGCCCAAGCAGCACACTTTCCTTATCAGCCACCACCACTCATCTGAACGCACGCATGGGAAGAGCCAAATGGCATGATTATGAAACTCATTTGAATATGTTGCCCCGGAAACTCACCTATCTGCTGTGGAAATCTGCAGCCCACACTGCTGCATATTCAGGGGCAAATCACCATAAATTGCTTTCCAAGCCCAGCCCACATACCCATCCTGTTTTCCCCTTTTTCTAAACATCAAAAGCAAGGTCAGGAAAAAACTTGGCGGTGCTGTCTTTGGAATGACAATCGGCCAGCGAGAAGTGATTAATTATGAAACGTGTATAATCAGAGCTTTGCACTCAAGCTTCCACCAGGATGAGGCTGGAAAAACAAAAGCAAACAGACGCAGCCATTTCTCATCCACAGCAAGTATTTTGCCTGAGTTGTCATGAAGAAACACTGGTATGTTTCTTCAAGGGATTCAGCAGGTTGGGGAAGAAAGGATAAGGCAGCCCATGGACCCCACAGCAGCCGAGTGGCAGAATGAAAAATGGCACTAACTCAAGAAAAGTGAGGCACAGCAACTTTAAGTAGAGTATATTAAAGCAATACCTGGCCATCCTTAGAGGAGCTGGGCAGATGGACGGATGCATATATGCATGGATGCATGGATGGATTCATAGATGCTTAAATTCAAGGATGGATTCATAAATGAATAAAGAATGGTTGGGAGGGTGGATGGATGGATGGATGGATGGATGGATGGATGGAAAGAAGAGAGAAGGGGGCTCATAGATCCCTCTGCCAAGCCCTCCTAATGAAGGAAGAAGATAAGAAGATGAAAATTTGAGGGCTTCTTTGGCCTGCAAGCCCAAGGTGGATAACCCAGACTTGAAGATTTCCACACTGCATTCTTCTGTCTACACATACACACACACATACAGAGGATGGCTGCTCTATTTTGCACTGAGAAGAGCAGAGACAATATGTCTTCACCAAGACCTCGTGGCTGTGAAGGCCTGCCTGAGCCTGGCTATGGCTCAAAGTCCACATCCTAACCATGCAGGAGCCTGAGGGTAGATACAGATATCTCCTGGGAAGTGGAGAACAGCCCTAACCTGGAGGGTCTCAGCTGGCTACAGTGTTGGAGGCAGCATGCTCCCCTTCTAAGTCTGTCCCACTCCTAATTAGGAACAGATCCAGCCTGGAAGGTCCTCTTGATCACATCTTGTCCATGGCACAGAAAGACTAAAGGCAGAAATGAGCCACTCACAGAGGTAGTTGGGCAAAAGACCCAAGAGATGTCAGCTGTGACAGAGACTAACCACAACTGTGGGATTTGGATGGAGAGCTGGTCAAACATGGCTCCGACCTTCATATCCAGCTAATTCCTGGCAAGAAGTGGCGGGGGCAGGGCCTAGTTCAGCAACCCCCGGCTTCCTCCCTATGTTGAGAGCTCCTGCACCCCAACCTCTTTGTGTCTGCATGGCTATACTGGCTTGGGGTACACAGTATAACTTCCCCACCTCTTTGCTGGGAGGTGGGCAAGCTGAGGGTGGAGTGGCCACAGTTCTCACTATTTCACATCTGCAATCAGTCAGCCAGGACAACTGCTTCCCTATACGAGAGGGATCTAAGGTGGATGGGGACATGGGCCTAGGAGACTGCAATGACAAACCAGCTTTCATCTTAGGAACCTGGAAAGAAAAAAACTTGAAGGAAGAGACCTATCTGTCCTCCTAAATGACAGTAAGAAGTGGGCATATGTCCCTTTCTGGGGCAGCTACTTTCAATAGAGAGGTTCCAAAGATCTCTATTAGACAGGGACAGTAGCTCAGATGGAAGCAAATGAAGGATGCAGAAGTACATTAATACTCATTAAGTGCCTGCTATTTGCCAAGCATATTATAGAAACCATTTTAATTAAGTTCAGATTGTAAATAAAACTGGCTCAGAAATATAAACTAGGAGAAACATAAGACCTGGGCTCAAGTCTTGCCACTGACGGACTACACACCTCACAGAACACATGCGTAACCTCCCCCCTACTCCACCCACTGCCTATGCCCAGGCAGGCATCACTAATCAATCCTGGTGCTCTTTCCTACTAAAACCAGGGCTACCCCTACATAGTACACCCTTTGCAGTGTTCCCAGCAGCCCTTGCTATCAGACATGTAGTATATAATAAAGAAACTGCCTACTTGGGAAGCTCTTGGGACAGAAGAGCCACAGGGTTCACCTGAGCACTGACCAGATCCACAAAGCTCTTGAGTAGTGCATATCTGGGACAGCACCAGACAGGGCTGGGTTGTAGCAACCCTACCAGAATACTGCAGCAAAATCCTCAAGAGGAAGGAGCTGGCTGCCATCTGGTCCACACCCTTCAGTTAACAGACAGGAAACCTAAAACCAGCTCGGGAGATGACAACAACCAAGAGGCCACCCAACAATTTCCAGGCAGAACCCAGTTTAGGAGGTTCTGCTTGCAGCCCGAGGCTCCTGTCCACTGACATCATCTGTGTTCAACATGACGGGGGCACTGTCACGGCCTGCTGCCAACTCCTTGTAGGGAGTGCCAAACCCTAATGAGGCAGTGCCTCCATTTACAAAGGAGCCACTGAGGCCCAGGGAGTCCTGCTGAGAAGATAGGAGTCAAGGCAGGCCATACACAGCCCTCTGAGGACAGGACCCCACTCTACCCTTTCTTGCCCAGAAAGGCCAGCTGTCCATCCAGATGTGAGAATGATGACAGTGGCTGGTGGAGAGGCGCAGTCTCCTAAACCACAGCATGGTCGCTGAGTCAGGATCTGCAGCCCAATGGAGGATGGAAAAGCCACCAACCTCTGGCCACCCAGCCATGACTGGCACACTCACTCATCCCCAGATACTCGCTACCCCCGAGTCTGAGGTAACCTGCAGGGGTCACCAGGTTTGCAGTACCCTCTGCTCAGCTGCAGGAAAAAGCAAGCACAAACAGGTGCAGTCAAACTAGGCTGTCCCCAAGCCCAGGCTGAAGATACCCCACTACATCCTCCACATGATATGACAAGACAGACAAGACAGACACGAGGTTCTACATCCAATAGCATGAGTCCCTGCCTGGAGGGACAAGGTTTGCAAAGAAAGCTGGCAGCCTGGCCTCCATGCTGACGTGGGTCCCAGAAACAGCTCTGGGTTTGGCAGGGGACTATGGTCCTAACATGACCCTCTCCCACCTGAGCTCAGTATGGTGTCTTGCCCTCTCCAGAAGACTCCCAAATCAGATGCTTTCCCCTCGAGCCCTTTCCCTCCTCTTTATGACACCGACACAGGCAGCAGCTCAGGTTCCCTCCCCAGTTCACATTTCCCACACACAATCCTCTGAGCAGGGGTTACCCTCCTCCATTCCCCAGAAGAGCAAACTGAGGGCTAGGGTGGACTCTTCTGCTGGTGACAAAACTGTAAGAGGCAAATTCAGAATGAAGCCCTGGCCAGTGGCTGGTTTCAATGTCTTCCATAGGCACCTTCTGTTTCAATAAAAGCCACTTTTCCCCATCCAGGTCCTGGAAGGGTGAGGGGAGCAGCTGTGCCTGGGGCTTGCATGGCAAGAGCACCTCACAGCTTGGCCACCCCTGCCCATCCAATGCTCCCACTCCATACTCCAAAGAGTATGCATGCTCAAATGCTTTATTCACACATACATATGCTCTCACACACATAAACACAAACGTACAGACACACTCAAACAAAGCTCACACAGACACACACCAACACACAAACAATTCACACATAGCCACACCCAGGAATATAAGCTCACACTCTACACACACTCTGAGAGACTAGCTCACATAGGCAAGCACACACAAATAGACTAGTTCACTTACATGATGTACTAGTTATTGTTGTGACAAAGTATCTGGCAAAAGCACTTTTAGGGAGTATTTGTTTTGGCTCTTGGTTGTAGGATACAATCCATCGAGGCAGACAGAAGTCATGGTGGCAGGGACGTGGGGCTGCTGGTCACATTGGGTCTGCAGCCAGGAGTCAGGGATGGATAGATGCTGGAACTGTGGAGGCTGTTTTACCCTTTTTACTCAAGCCAGGGCCCCAGCCCCTGCAAGGTACCACTCACACTCAGAGTGTCGCCTGACCTCCATTAAGCCAGTCTAGAGAAGACCTTTCGAACACGCCTAGAGGTTTATCTCCTAGATGATTTCACACGCTATCAATCTGAGAATTAGTATTAACAATCACACAGAGGATTCGACACCCTCTTCTGGCATCCATGGGCCCTGGACACACATGTGGTACTCAGACATGCATGCAGGCAAAACACTGGTGTATAAACTTAAGTTTTTATTTATTTCATGTGGGGGAGGGGGAGGTATTGTGCCCGCATGTATATCCATGCACCACATGTGTGCTGTGCCTGCAGAGGCCAAAAGGGTGCATCAGATCCCATGGAACTGGAATTGCAGACCACTGTGAGCAGGCAGGTGGCTGCTGCCTACTGGGAATTGAGCCTAGGTCCTCTAAAAGAATAGTCTTAACCACTGAGCCATTTCTCTAGTCCCCATACACAATTTATTTAAGGGACTGAAGGAGGAGAAGATGGCCACAAGGAAGCAAAGGCCAACGCTGGGCTGGTAGGACCTTCTGTAGCTGGAAGGACTCCTTAGAGCCTTAGGAAGGAGTGAGGCCCTCCACATCCCAACTTTAGAATTCTTGCCAGAATAACTTATTTTCCTTCAGTGCTGGGGACGGACTCCAGGCCTTATGCTTGCGAGGCACTCATGTGCTACTGAGCTACACCCTGGCCCAGTTCCTTGTTTTTCATGGCACCATGGTTATAGTAGCTTATTTGGCTTCCAGAAGACAGTAGCTTAAAGGTGAGGGTCACCAAGACTGAGGCCCATCCTCTAGGCCAGATAAGCAGCTTACTTGTCTAGCATATAATGCCCTTCCTTCCCAGGATGACTCCCAAGCACCACTCCAGTCCCCAGACCCTGTCAGCTCGGCGGGGACCCTTCCCTTCTTGTGCTGTGGGATGCTTGGATGCCCATCTACTCCTTACACAGATGGACACCACCACCTGCTCATCTAACAGCCCCTGGAGGCTTAGAGGGAGCCCTAGTGATTGATAAGCACGACTCCACATAAAGCCTATTGCCAGTAAGCTACATGTTAGAACAAGTACTCAGAGTCCACAGAGATGGCCTGTGGGCAACAGTGAGAAAGCACAGTTGAGCCAGCTGCAAGACACGCAGTCAACTGCTGACTGGTATGCAGGCACTTAAAAATTCACAGGAACATACTGGAACAATGTGTAACAAGAACACACTCTCCTGCCTCACGCACCAGTCCAGCTGATGGACAGGCGCAGGAAGGGATCAGCAGAGGGGTCCCCCAGGGACACACTGCAACCTTTGGCAATGAGCTCCCATCTGAGGACCTGCAGTCAGCTGGGGGTGACACTATGTGCCCATCTAACCAGAAGACCCCAGACTCCATTCCACTCTGAGGTTTAAGCACATCCCTCACCTGAGGCTTACAGGCAACTGACAACTCTCCTTCAATCGACTTTAGTGACTCTCATGGCCAAGGAGGGAATTCAAAGTCAAGTGAGATTTCAGACTACCAGCTCCAAAGCCGATTGAGACAGTCAACCACACGACCTCTCGGTCATTCGCATATGCCTCTGCATATATACTCAACAAAGCCACCCACTTGAGTATTACAGGTTCCTCACTCAACCATTGATTATGTGGCACCTGCATACTTGTCCTACCTCCAGGTGGAACACAAGACTTCAAGCCCAGTTCAGAGGCCACCCAGCAATGAAGCACTTCCTCCTGTATGTGAGTCCTCTGCCCTCTGCCCTCTGCCCTTGGGCCCACATGCTATGTCCAGCCACAAGGCCACCACTTCCCAGAAAGTCAACAGATGCTGGGCAACAGGGCCATATCTCCATGCAAGAGCTAGTTTTTACCTATAAAGCTTGTCAAACTATCTACACAAAAGAATTTTTTCCTATAACTATCAGAAATCACCTGGAAATTAGACTTGAGATTAGCCTTGTGGTAGACCCAGTGTGGATGGTGGTGCAGGAGAGCTGTCTCCGCCCCTCACCACCAGCCTGGGCTGACCAACAGCTACCACCCAGGCTCAGAGTCAAGGCTTTTAGTTGGCCCACTCCAACATCTCCTCCATCTAAGAGTTTCTAGAGTGCATGAAGGGGCTAGTCCTACACAATCAAAGCTACAGGATCTCCATGACTCTAGGCAACAGCAGGATAGAGGAGAAGAGTCTCAGCAAGGGTCCAGTCTTGATGGTGTAGCAGAAGCCAAAGGCCTTGAACCAGACCAATGACTCACTGCAATGAGCATTTGCATGTAAAGTTTTTTAGGCAATAGGCTATACTGTGTAACGCAATGCAGCTCCCAATGTCACTACAATGAACAAATATATGATGGAGAGGCAGGAAAGATGAAGGATCAGAGCAGTGAATGTGCAGTGGAACTTGAGTTTTGACAGTTGTGATGGGCTGAGAGAAGGTTACCCAGTAGGGTCTGCAAAATGGTATGCAACAGCCTGGAGCTTGAGTGAACAGTGACAGGATGTTTCACATGAAGAGTGGTCCATTTACTGGGTTGGACCTCCTCGAAAGACCTCCATGGTCCATGCTTCTCCTGGAAGCCAAGCTGGTCAGTGGACTATGCTTTGGCAGAGGATCATGTTGGTGTCCAAGAGCCGTATTGCCAATGGAGACCAAGCAGAGGTCCTGGTGCATGCTGATACCAGAGACCAAGTGGATGTTCATGGACTGTGCTGTTGCCAGAAGTCATGCAGCAGCCCAGGATCCATGCTCCACTGACTGAGAAGGGCAAGGAAGCTACTTTGGCAGTGTTATTGATGACTACAGATGTACAGCTGAGAAAGAAGAACATAAAGGGCTTCTGTAACAACGCCTACCTCCACTCCACTCCCCCAAAAAAGTGACAGCCTAGAGAGGAAACCATCAAGGAGGACTTTTTAAAAATGTGATAAGGATACTGAGGCGTAGCTCTCCACAGTTGATGGCTTCTGGGGCTACAAGTGGAGGAGGACTCAGCTTCCCTTAGGGGCCTGGACACTGGCAGTTTGACCATGTTCCAGGTGAGGATATGCACACCACAAAATGGACTTGTGGTGGTTTTCTGTTTGTTTGCTTGCTTGCTTGCTTGCTTGTTTTGTTTTTCTTTTTATTTCTTCTTTTTTTGCAGGGGTGGGGAGGTTATGGGGGGGTGAGATATGAGAGGGCTGGGAGATGAAACTGGGAGATCATGGTGCATGATGTGAGATTCTGAAATAATCAATAAAATATTATGTTAAAAAAATAATCTATAGACCCTGGCATGGTGGTGCACGCTGTTAATCCTAGCACTTGGGAGGTAGA
The DNA here is from genome assembly GCF_907164565.1 of Psammomys obesus. Taxonomy (NCBI): domain Eukaryota; kingdom Metazoa; phylum Chordata; class Mammalia; order Rodentia; family Muridae; genus Psammomys; species Psammomys obesus. Next base: position 53,316,277 of record NW_026585895.1, on the reverse strand, counting down.
GGCAGGCAGATCTCTGTGAGTTCGAGATCAGCCTGTTCCAGGACAGCCAGGGTGCTTGCTACAGAGAAACCTCGTCTCGGGGAAAAAAAAAAAGAAAGAAAGAAAGGAAGGAAGAGAAAAAGGAAGGGAAAATCTATAAAAGCCAGAAGCACACTTGGTGGCACACAACCTAGATGACTGTGATAACAAGTTGTTCCCAACACCCACGTTGGGCTGCTCACAACTGCCTGTAACTCTAATTCCAGAGAACCCAGTGCTTTCCTTCTTCTGAATGCTCAAGGCACATGGATGCATGCACACACATACAAACACACAAATAAATGTTTTACAAGTATTTTTTAAACAAACAGAGAAAAAAAATCATGTGTAGCTTTCTATTTAAAGAATTTAAAGATAGCCAGCCTATTCTCTCAGACCTACAGGCCTCAGCTAGTATGAGTGGATGAGAGTTATTGGTATGACAAACTGCAGGGCCCAGCCAGACAGCTTGATGGGCACAGCAACCCACCCACTAGAGAGTCTACGCTGACCTCAGGCTTATACCCATACCTTGTGTACCAACCAGGACCGTCTAAGGGACACCACGCTGCTCTCCCTGTGTCCACATCTCCAAAGGATCCACTTAAGGCACACAGGCTCTTCCTGTGACCACCACGATAAGGGCTTCTAAAGCATTTGAGCCTTTCCGAGGTTTGCCTTCAGAGGAGAGCAAGGTACAGTCTATGCGCACCAAATCCTGCTAATGGCTTCTGAACCACTGCCTTCTTGTGCTAACTCCAGGAACGCCCTGAGGTTCTCCCTGCCACAAGACCATTCTGCTCAGGGCAGCCTTCTGCATGGCTGTGTCACGCTGGGACTGGGCACCGTGAACACACTCCCATCTGCCACTTCAAGGTTTGGGTGGCTCAGCGTTCCTGTCACATTGATGAGCAGTCCAGCACAGTCAGGTACATCTCCTAGAGCGCTCCAACCCCAGAAAGGTAAAAGGCCCAATGACCACTGTGCCCTGTGGCTAACACATGCAGCCCTGATGTAATTAATTGCTTGTCACGAGGCTCAGACAAATGTCACACACTGGTGCACGTGGTCCAGGACGCAGACAAGTTCCCTGTGTAGCTGTCCTCTAGAGGTAAAGCTAACGCATCACAGTAGTGTTCTTTGAACTGCTCCAAGCAGCCATGTGATACTCTGAAACGAGCTATCCCAGTCAGTAGCCAACTACAGCCCAAGAAAGAGGCAGGTGCTATACACCGGCTCTCAGACCTCAAAGGCCTGCACAGTCCAAGAATTCTCTCACCTAGTCCAAGAATCCTTTGAAGAGCTGCCACAGAGCACATGCCTACTCCACAGGCAGAAAGAACAAGAGACATATCATCTGCCCTCCATGGGGCAGCTGCCCCTAAATGCTGAACTCACTGTGGAAAATTCAGACCCATCCTTGCAGATCTACCTAACTGGAGGCTACTTAGGTTACAAATTGTACCTCGTTTATGTTCTTGGTAAAGCCAAGCTGGTGATGTGGCCCCATCTGAAGATGGGAGACCACCTAGTCTACATGCACTAGCTAGAACCCTAGAATGTTGGTCTGTATTAAGAGTCAATGAGGATGGAGAATGGAGGTAGAGAGGAGGCAGGTCACCAGGGCCCTGAAGCCAGGAAAGCCCCGAGGGCAACTCTGATCCCAAACAGGTCATAATCATAGCCAGGAACCATAAGGACAACAAATGATAGGCTAGGTCTCATCCAATATCCTGCCCACTCTGGCCTAGAAGGACTTGATGTACCACAAAAACTCTGTCATGTGGCTGGAGGTGTGGCTCAGTAGGTAAGATGCTTGCTGACATGCGTAAGGTCCTCTTTTTAATCCCCAAAACACCATAAAATAGAGCATGATGGCCACACCTGTAATCCCAGCACTGGGAAGTGGATCATAAATTCTCTCTTAGTCATTCTTGGCTACATACCCAGTTTGAGGCCAATCTGAAATACATGAGACCTTGTATAAAAGAAGATCGGAAGAAGGAGGGAGGGAGGGAGGGAGGGAGGGAGGGAGGGAAGGAAGGAAGGAAGGAAGGAAGGAAGGAAGGAAGGAAGGAAGGAAGGGACAACTGTACCCTGAAAAGGGGGGGGTGTCATCTTGTAACCACAAGATGACCTCTGGCATGGCCTGAGCAAGGGACAGGTAGAGACCAGAAAACATCACACACTGCCTGTGTCCAAATCTCCATCTGATGACATGATATGTCAGGCCTAAGAAAGTGAGGATACGGGTTCTGCTCCTCAGAGCACCTACAGCCATCACTCATCCAAATGACATGTACACACAGTGTGGGAAACATCTACTTCCAAAACAGCCCCAGAGAGCCTATCAATGGCCAAGCACTGCTGCCAACCAGGCCAGCAGTGAGTGCTCCAGCATGGCACCCAGTCCCTTCACATCCAGAGCTCAGTCATCACCTGAGAACAGGCAGCTCTGCAGTCTGACCAGACTATCCCAAACGCATGGCAGGTAGAGAGATAAGCTCTCACCCTGCAGTATCCTGACAGCAGGGTCTCCCAGCTACCGACAGATGCATCAGGAGTCTTGCAGACAGGAGTTCAACCTGAGAACAAATGGCTCCTGGGCTCGGGCATTGGTAGATGGGGCAGGGTGGCAGTGAGGGCCAGTCAGCAGGCAGACTCTCTGCCTCCAGTCGGGTTACCTCAGAGATGCACAGCTAGATGTATGAGGAACTGAGCAGGGAGGATGAGGTACCGAGTGAGCTAAAGAGGGTCAGGCGCCTTTGAAAGCAAAGCACAACCTCAGCTGTTCCAACCCTGCCCATCCACAGTTTCCTGGGAGGGGCCTAGCAGAGGTCAGGCTTTCTGAAATGAGGACAACCTGGCCTGAAAAAGCTCTATGCCTAGGATACCCCCACCCCAGCACCTCTGAAACACCAACTGTCCCCAGGACCGCTCAGATCCTTCTCCCCCACCACTACAGGCCTAACCCTGCAAGAGGGACCAGAAGGGATGGCTCTTAGGAAATCACCTTCCTGCTATCCCTGGAGGGAAAGACAAGGGTATCCTATCACCAAGGTCCCTCCATGATCAATGGAAACTGATGGCAAGTCCAGCAAGTGAGCACCAGCCATGCAGAGCCCAGAGTCACACAGCCCCACAGTGTGACAGACTGGGAGCCAGCCTTGGAGGAGACAACCAGAGCAGGCATACTTAGTGCCAGAAGAGGTCTGGCTAGCCCTGTTCTCAGGTTTGGCTTAGACACAGGCAGCACAGATGCCCAATCCAAGTAGCTGACCCCTTCTACAGTCAGAGTCACACCTGAGAGACAGGACATCTGTCTGAACCCCCAGAAAACATAGACAAGAGGCCTGGACTCAACACCTGCCATGAAGAAAGGTACTAGGCAAGGCCCAGGCAACTGCAGCCTGTGGGGTAAATGTGGAGCAGCCTAACTGTGTGCCTGTCACTCCTGCCTCCAGGAAGAACAATGGCACCAGCTATTATAGAAGCCAACTGTGCTCGTGAAATAAGCCAGATACAAAGGAACCAAAGGCATGTGACTCCGCTCATACAAGGTGCCTAGAAGTCAAAGTAGTATAGCAGATGTCAGGAGAAGCAGGAGGAGTGTCTCTTGGGGACAGTTTTAATTTTGAAGACAAAAACTACAAGCGAGAAGGAGGGGCAGCTCAGCGGGTAAAACATTTGCTGTGCACATGTAAGAACCAGAGTTCAGATCCCCAGGACCTTTATGAATGTCAGATGAAGGTCCAGCGCTGAGTAGACAAGGTGGTCAGCCAAAACAACCACATCTACAGACTGAGTTTAAGTGAGAGCCCCTGCCTCAGTGTATAAAGTGGAGCATGAGCAAGGGAGACAAGGGACCATCAGCTTCTGATGTCCACATATCCACACATGCAGATACACAAATGCATACAGTCATACATACATGCAAACGTACACATGTGCACGTATACCTCACATGCAAAAAGAAGAAAGAAGGAGGAGGAGGACTGGAGAAAATGGATAGTGATGATGGCCACACAGATACTGCTGACCTTCATGCTTGGGAATGCTGAAACACTTAATTTATCATATGTGTGCTTTGCCATTTAAAAAAAAAAAAAAACTGCTAGAGCTGGAAAGACTACTCATGGCTTAAATGTCAGGCCCCACACATAGACCTAACAACCTGAGTCTGGACCCCAGAATTCATGTTAAAAGTCAGACATATGGGCTGGCAAGATGACTCGTCATTAAAAGCACTTCCAGAGGATCCAGTTTGAGTCCCAGCATCCACAAGGCAGCTCACAACGGTCTGCATCTCCAGTCCCAGGGGATCTGGCGCCATCTTCTGGCCTCTGCAGGCACTGCACACACATGGTGCACAGGCATACATGCACATAAAACATCCATCCATATTTAAAAAGAAGGAAAGAAAGCAGTGGTGCAAGCAAGGATCCGTAATTTCAGTGCCTGTGAGAAATAAGAGACAGAGGCACACAGATTCAGAATAAAAGATCCTGAAGCTTACAGACCAGTTAGCCTGGCTTACACGTCGGCAAAAAAGACTGTCTCAACCAGGGTGGATCACAGGTTGTCCTCTGATCTCCACATGTGCATCATGCCATGCACACATATACCAACACACAAATACACACCATGTATCTATCTCTCTCTCTCTCACACACACGCACACACCTCACACCTACCCCCACCACACACACTATAAACTGTTGCACTGGGATGCTGACCTGTAATTCCCAACGTATCAGCTCTAGTAAGACAAAGTCCTGGGACCCCTCTTCCGGCCAGAACCTGGTCAATGCTTGGACCCACCTCCCTGCGGCACAGGCTCAGGTCACCCCAAGCAGCTTCCGTAAAAACCACCGCCCAGCAGACAAGCCCATCTCAGTTGCAGCTCCTGTTTAGGGAGAGCCTTTCCCAGGGTTGACAGCTGCATACCACAGACTTATTACGGGTGAGGGAAGGCTGGGTCCTACTGTGTGAGAACTAGATAACAGCTGGGTTTCCCTCAGTTGACACACAAGAAAGTGATTTTCTGGAAAAGGGACATCCCCAGGCTGACTTCAAGTACGGGGAGGGAGTATCTGTTATAAGGAACAATATTAACGGCACTCATACACTATCTAATTTCCCCCACCACAATAACAAAAGTGGCATATGCCCTAATTAAAGTGGGGCCTCACGGGTCACTAATCATTCTAAGAGGGGACTCTGAGCAGCAGCGACATGCTCTATCCACGGGATCCTCTTTACACACAGGATCACACTGGAGTGAGATCTCAGGGAACAGGGGTGTCAAACCCAGCAAGTAATCTGAGGAAGGACAAGAGCAAGAAAGGGGACCCAGGTCCTGAGTTACATGGGCTCAGCCTGCTGCTACCATCTGCCCTCAGTGTGGAAGGCCATGCCTCCTGGAAGATCACACAGAAATCTACAAAGGTGACTGTGAAGGAGTCTGTGAAGGACTGTGAGGGATGCCGCAGGGCCCCGAGTCAAGTCATCTCGTTCACTTGGTTTGAGCTCCTTGTCCAGGAAATTACAGAAGACAACAGTGTTATCCTCAGAGAGGCCTGAACAGGGTGACTTGCTCTGAGGAGAACATACACACACAATGGCTGCCAAAGTCAGAGCAGCCAGCCTCCAGGCGAGACCTAACATGGATGGACTTCCCTTTTCCAGAAGCATCCTGAGCAGGGCCCAGCTCCAGGCTGACACCCATGAGCCTACAAGTGAGGCCGGGGGAGGCAGGATGGCTTCCTGTGAAGCAGGGAAGGCAGGGGGACAGCCCCTGGCTGGTACTCAACCTCTGTAATCTGAATGTACAAATAAGGCCAGCCAGCACCTGCCTCTGCGAATGCTAGGCATGTCAGGCTGTCCCTGGGGCATCACATTATGTCAGTCTCATTATTTTTCCCTTTTTTCCCTGTCCTATTAAACATAACTGGCTTTCCTGGGCAGGAGCTATATTAAGTAGTAACTATTAATATCATTACAAGGTCCAGGACTCACTGCCTCCATGCAAAGCTCCAGGTTGAGTGTTTCCTACGCATGGCCCAGTGGCCTGGGATGCCCCAAGGGTTATCATCCCTAAGAGGGGCTTATCAACAGTGTTGGGTATAAACCAGGAGTCTGTAGTACCTGGGAACAATAAGGGTGACTTCAGGGAACAGGCACAGGCCTGGGACAGCCTGGTGTACACAGTATACAGTACTAGACAGATTCAAACTGTCTTCCATCCCCAGACTTCCTGCCTGGTGACAGGACTGGGCAGGATCGAATGCCATTCTTCTATGGCAGCCCTGAAACCAGGTCTGAGTACCAGGTTTGCCTGTACCTTTTGAGGACAGAGTGGCACAACTACAATTATCCAGATGTGGCCCAACAACAATACTGACCTCTCACCCTAAGCCCGTCCTATAAAGAGACTAAATTACACGAAAGCCAAAGAAAGAGGTGAGAGGAGGCAACTGAAAAGGCAGCAGCCTGGAATCAGCCAGGGGTCTGACCCTAAAATCACCTGTACTCTGTGTCCTCTGAACTGGATTGCCACTCTCAGGCTATTCTCACTCATGAGTGGAGGAAACTGGAAATAATGAAAGGGACTAGCTTGGTGACATCACTCAGTGACACCAAGGGGGTCAGTTAACAGTGGTGGGTGCAAATCAGGAAGCTGCCATGCTAGGGAACAGTAAGGGTGACTTCAAGGGGCTGGCAGGCTAGGCAGAGCCTGTGTGCCAGGCAGGTGGGTCACACACCAGTGTATTCACAGTACACAGGCTAGACAGACCTTAACTCTCTTCACAAGGCAGTATGAGGCCGGGAAGGATGCCAGGATGCAGGGAAGGATGGGATGGGATGGAAGACAGGGTTTTTAAAAAAGTGGTGGAGAAAGGAAGAATGAGGGATGGAAAGGGAGACAAAGGAAAGAGGTGGGATAATGGAGATGAGATGGAGAAGGGGGTGAAAGAGAGAGAAGAGGGGAAGAACAGACCTTCTCTCAGGCCCCACGAGAAGACAGCCAGGACAAGCTGCCCAAGGTGCCCAGCTTAGAGAGTTCTGGTTTGCAGTTCTTTGTCCCAATCAGAAACCTCACCTGCTATTAGTCAGTGCTCTGGGCTCAACAATGAACCAACAGCCCAGAGCCTCATGCCACTCAGTTTCCACCCCACCTCCCCACCCCACCCCCGTCTAAGACCAAGGCCAGCACAACACAATTACAGGAGGGCACAGCCAGGCCTGCCTGAGACCCAGGACCCTTCATCGTACCCAAAGCTGGACACCTGGCCCCCAAAAACAGATGTAGATGTGACCATCTTGTGACACACAACTGGCCACACATCTGTGAACCACAGAGGCCTTAGCCCACCAATACCCATCCTTAGTAAAGGCAGGAAACCTCGCACACCAGTTCCATGGTCTCTCAACTACATCCGAGGCAGCTCAGCTGGAGCAGGGGCCAGCAAACAGGGGTCACTTGGGGAACCTGCTTTTGAAAAGAAGAAATAAAGAGGGTGAGCACAAGGCACATTGTCCCTCGGGGTCTGATCTCACGGTGTAGACACCCCTAAAAAAGAAGCTCTCAGAGAAATAAATCCCCAAAGAGTTTAGGGATACCCCAAACACATCTCAAAGAGATAAATGACCCTATAAGCATGAAGGTGGCAGAAAGATCCAGGAAATATTTCATACACTGTAAATGAAAATGGTGATTTTTATAGCAACATGCCATTTCGATAATGTGTTTCTCAATAAATTAACAAAGTCTGCTCTCAAAGGCCTCTCTTCACAACCAGGCCTATCTCTAAGAACCCATAAAATCATGTCAGCTGAAACTGAAAACCCAGGTACTGTGGGGTGCTCACCATGGGGCCTATTTTGCAACTTGATTTACAAACACCAAACTTGGCTCAAGCTGTACCATGGTGCCCCAGTGCTGAGCTGCGGGGAGGGGGTGGGCAGGACTCCATCAAGACATTGTTGCAAACAGCTTCAATCCTGGGGAGCAACCCCTGAGAGAACAGAAGGGCAGGTGCTCTCTCACTCTCTCTCTCTTGATGTTTTAGAAGCATAAAAAGGCTGAGAACAATCGCAAATCTTTCCTCTCTAAATCTTGCTGCATCTCCTACACCAATAAAAGCAACGATCAATGCCTCAATTTTCCAAGTTCATGTCCTCGGGGGGCCTATGAAATTCAAAGCAGGAAGCACCTAGAATCACTCCCCACCGACTTCCACAGAACTCGATCAGGGCTCACATCATGAACTGCACACACTCAGGCAGGAAAGACACGGGCATGCATACCGCCTGTCCTATCATAGGGGTCCCCACACCGGAGGCCCCAATCCACATGATAGCCCTGGCTCCCAGGCCACCTGTCTGCCCTGCTCATCTCCTGCAAGGATCCCTGAGACCTGGCTTTGGTTGCAGCACCGATGAGCAAACCCCAGGTATATGCCAGGCATAGCCCCATCCCTGTGCCCGGCATCAAACTGTTACTGGGCTTCATGCAGAGAGAACACCTGCCCTTCCAGGTGAGGACACAAACAAGTTCCCTCACCTTCTTTCACTCAGGTGGCTACACAGGGCCACTGGATACCAGGTGTGTGGCCTGGGTCATAGTCCTCCACTCTGTGGCCCTTCTTCGTGAAGCTGCAGAATTTACCGCTGGAGAAAAAAAACACAAGAAGTCTACCTCCTAAAAGCCAAGTACTGAGGAGTGGAAAGCCCTCTCTAGCCTGAAGCTTCCAGAAATCTCTACTCTGACAGAATGCCTCAGCTTGGCTGTGTCTGGAGTGGACAGGGCATAAACCATGGCAACACACATAAAACATGGCAAAACAGTCAGTGTTCCAGGCACATGGCAGCCACACAGATGGGAGGCTTCTCTCAGTGGCAGGACTCTGAGGCAGCTGCCATTTGCAACTTCAGCCACTGAGCCCCCAGCTGAAGTCACAGTGCCTAGGACACTTCAGGGATCTCCACCTCCCCAAACTGTAACACAACAGGCAGACTTCAGGAGCTGCAGGATGGAAGACTCCTGGCTGCCACAGGCCCTTGGAGGCAAATCATAAGCAAAGACAGGGCCACTTGGTCCATGTCCAGGTCCTACCCATGGCTGCCCAAGGATGTCTGAATGATCTCCTGAGCTTTGAATATGATCCCAAAGTCCTTGGGGTAGAAATCTAATCCCCAGGGCAACCGTGATAGAGGTAAATAAGATAAATGCCCTTTTCAGGAAGTCCAGCCCTTCCCTGCCTTTCCCTCCCACAACTGCCAGGCAATGCCATACACCAGAGGCAGAGCCAGGTTCCACAGCTTTAAAGCCTCAGGTCACCAGCACTGATAAGTCACACAATCTGTGATGACAGGAAATAGAATAAGATTCTCTCCCACACATGTTTCACCACAGCCAACACAGAATCAGTGGGAAGAGACACCTGCCCAGTGCCTAGTGCCCACCCAGCACGACAGAGATAAGCCCTCCAGATACATCCACCCAGTGCAGAAACGCTAACCAGGGGCCGGGATGCTCCAGTGGTTAAGGTCTTGTAGGAGACTTGGGTTCCCAGCACCCACACTGGGCACTCAAAACCACCTGTAACTCTAACTCCAAAGGATCCAGTGCTCTCTTCTAAATTCTTGTGCACACACACACACACACACACACACACACACACACACCGTAACTTTTAAAATGACAGAAAAGCAAACTCAGCAAGTTTTCAACAACTCCACTCCTGTCCCATCAGAGGACACCAGACTTTCCCTGGGCAGCAGCAGATCTGCTGTATATCCAGGCCCTGGATGACAGTCTCCTCTAGGACTCAGAGCCCATCACTGATATAAATGACGTGACCTGAGCCATAAGAAGGGCTCGGCAGACGGCAGTCCTGCCTGCTGCCCTTGGCAGCCTGGGAAGAAGCATCCACCCGGCAGGTGCAGCTAAGGCAGGAACCAGCTGTTTTTCTAGTGGCTCACACCAGGCACGCCCACATTGGAGGGCTCCTCTGAGCTGATTTAGGGGACAGGAAAAGGCCTTGCCAGAATCAGAACTGATTTACAGACCACGGAGGGGAGGCTGGCATTTCCCAGACCCTAGCACCATCCCTATAAATCACTTTGCTCTCCACTCAGTCTACACAATGGCTTTGTAAATAAATGCCAAGGCTGATGAGTCTGGGAACAGCCAAAATGAAAGAAACAAAGAGAACAACGGCCATCAGGCAGCAACAGAGGCTCCAACTGGCACATCGAGTCTGGGGGAACATGGCCCTCACCAGCCCCAGGGAGAGTTCAGAGTCCAGGAGGTGGACAGGGAGGAAGGGAACCGGGCCCATAAAGCATGATGGTAGCAGGGAGAGTACCCCTAAAATAGAAGGCTCAGCCCTGAGTCAGCCCATGCTGAAGCCCTTGGGTAAGGCAAGCATACAATCTGCCCCTGCCCAGCAGGAGCTCTGGACCCTTCACTGTTTGGCCTGTGGAGACCTCATGAATGGTAGCCTCACACTCCCTTCCCTGGATCCTCCCAGACAGAAGATGTCTACCCAACAAATCCTAGCCCCTCACAGCACCTCCTGGGATTGGAGGAAGTATACGCTGCTAGTCCTTGGTCCTTAACACCGGCTTTCTGAAGACAGGATGCAGCCTCTCTCCTGCCCCACAGGGTGCACACGATGGCTCTAATCTAGCCAAATGCTGGAACTCAGAAATCCAGAGAGAGGAGACTTGAAGGATTGACCCCATTCCGACCCCGCAGCCTCTGAAGCCTGGTGGTCACCGGCAAGAAAGCTTCCTGAAAGGGTCCTGCCATGGGGGCTCAGCTTTTAGCAAGAAATTCTTCCCTAGGGAGTTGTAAACAACATCCGGCCCCCCTTCTTCAGGTCCTAATGACAACAAAAAGTAAGATCCCACCAGACAGGACTCAACGAAACTGTACAAAGCAGCCACCCTGGGAAGTCTTCACCTAGGATGAATAATACCTTCCACAAAGCAAGCCTGTTGGAGGCCCTTTCACACACCTCCTTTAGCCTACACACTCTAGCAGCTCCCCACCCCATAGGCTACGTGCAGCTAAGGCAGAATTATGCACAAATGGCTAGCAGAGGCTGGAACCTCAGGTGGAGGTCCAGTGGCCCTCCCAGTCCTCCCATTCAATGGGATTGAGTCCATGGGCCCAAGGATGACAGACACTTTTCATGCGCGCAGTTGAGTTGATGAAGATGGCAGCAGTTTTGCCCAGAAGATCCTACTCTACAATACCACCTTTGATGAGGTATGGTAGGAAACAGAACGTATCTCAGAGAGCACAGACTGACTGACCCACCAACTGGGGACGAGGGATGTAGAGAGTTCTGTCCCAAGCTGTCTTTACCTTTTCACATCAGCCCAGGAAGCACACAACAAAGTGTGGTGAGCACAGCACCAAAACACCAAGGTAGCCTTTGCTAGCCTTTGGTTACCATGCTCTGGTCACAGGTTGCTTCCAGTGATATAACACCCATGCTGTGTGTGTTGCCCTCAGAGCACAACACCTAGTACCATCTTCATGATGGCAGCTATAACCAACCATAAGAGAGCCTCGCTGGGGACGTTGACATTCCCTCCATGAGCAGCTGGGGAGGGTCAAACCTTCACAGGAGAGTCCAGCCACTCCCCCCTATGTCTCCCTCCCAGCTGCTTATATTTCTGCATACCTCATGTGGTCTCAATAAATGCTATAGCGAAAATACAGATAGCCTAGAAGGTTAGCTGGAGAGGGGGCTCCATCTATGGAGCTGGAGGGACACTGTCATCCATGCTGGAATAAAACTTTCTGAGACAGCTGCTTTGAAGTCCCCTACACTCCTATGAGTAGTCTTACCTGTGCTTTCTGAACAGCACAATAAACTCATTGGTTCCCCAAATTCAACTTGAATGGAATTTTTCCTTTGGTCTGTATGTAGTTGATGCCCAATTGGGCTGAAGGAGCATTTGATTTATAATGCCTACCCTAGCTTCTAGATCCTACCAGGCAGGGAGGAAAAGAGGACGGAGGCAGTGTGATCAGAATGATCAGCATGACAGGTCAGCTCAGAAGAAATTTGCTTTCCATGCAAGACTGAATCATTTGACCCCAAATAACATGTACCATGCAGAGAAGGAATTTGTCAAGCTTGTGCTGAGCCCACATGACAAACTGGCCCCAGGACAGCAGAACACTGGGCATTTAGGCTCATCTATCACCTGAGTTCTGGCGTTGCTCACAGGGCTGGTTCTGATTGCCAGTCCAGGTCCTCCCGCTGACTGTGAGAAGCTCTGAGCTTCAGATTCCTTCTCTGCAGGAACTGAAACTACATGAGCTGGTATCAGCCTGTTGCCACAGTAACACCAGGGTCCCTACGCACAAGCATTACCTTAATGTGGGACCTCAGTGCACCTGAGTAGCACTCAGTACACTCTGGCTTAGAGACAGGAGGTTAGTGAAGGTTAGTGAGGTCAGAGGGCATGCTGCCCACTGCCCAAGCCACGCCTACACGCCCTTCCTTCCAACTGGAGCTGCCCAAGGTGAGCTAAGCACAAGACAAGACAGCAGAGGATGTACAAGACGGAGCATGCACCCAACTCACTCCATTACCACGACGCTGAAATGCCAACATATACCCACTCTAAACTCCCTGAGTGCGCTATCAGGAACGGACTTGCGAGTTTATCCATTTCCCCCAGAGCCCATCAGGCAGGAATGGGGCTGGCAGCCTCTCACTCCCACCCTCAGCCCCATCCTTAGCACAGCAACACTATCAGGGCGGGGAGAAACCAGGTGACCCTTACCTGGCCAATAAAGAGGAAGGAAGGCAATGAATGGACCTTCTGCTTCCCGGGCAACCTACCTTATGCATAGAATGAAGAGGTGCCGGCTGGGACTCCTGGAGACATGCTCTGGGGGTGGGAGTCAGTGCTGAGGAGGAGGAACAACAGATAAGAGGCATCTGTCCTCTGATGAGATTTGCCCCAGACTGGCAATATAGGAGAAAATTAATTAACCCCATGGATTTCGACTGCTATGTTCAAACAGTGTAGTCATCCAGAAAGTCAGGGAAAATTCCACAAGAAGACACGAGACTCAAAGAAGCCCTGGGGGCTTTCTCTCTGGACTGGCACAGACCCCACTTTCCATGCAGGGCCACCGTTTACTGAAGTACCTGCCCAAAAGCACATAGCTAGAAAGTGGAGGCAAAAATCAGGCCCCAGTGTGTCTGTGCCTCTGTAGGCACAGAATGTGGAAAAGAGTGAGTCTGCACACAGACCCTGTCACCACAGAGGGGACATGGTGGGGGCAGCCAGTAGTGAGGCTGTGAATGTATGTGTGGCTCTAGGCCACTGCAGAGAATGGTCAGGAGTGAGGAGTACTGAGAACCACGGTCCAGCTAAGCCGTCGGCAAGGAGAAGTGAGCCAGTGATAGACAGGCTGGACAGAGACCGTCTCTGGAACACAAATCTGCTCTCCACCGCCTCAGTGGTTTTATGGGTTTTGTTTTGAGATGGAGTCTCACTATATAGACCAGGCTAGCCCTGAACTTACAAAGATCCACTTGCCTCAGCCTTCCAAATGCTAGGATTAAAAGGTATGCACCATCACACCTGACTTTCAATTTTTTTAACCATGTCCTTGTCTTTTTTTAAGATTTATCTTTAACTATGTGCATATGTATATTCTGTGCGTAGGTATATGCTCATGTGGGTGCAGGTGTCCAGAGTCCAAAAGAGAGCATCAAATTCCCCTGAGCTGGAGGTACACGTGATGGTGAGCCACCCAACTTAGGTTCTGGAAATCACATTCGGAAAAAAAAAATACACACTCTTAATCACTGGACCAGCTCTCCGGCAAGATATATTTTCATTTTTAGTTATAGCTATGTATTTGTGTGATGGACAGCTACAAGGCTAAGAGATGGCATCGGTCCCCTGAAGCTGAAGTCCTTGTGAGGCACCCAGCTTGGGTACTCGGAACTGAGCTGGAGTCCTTTGAAGAGAAGAAAAAGTTCTAAAAGGCTGAACCAGCCCCCAAAAGATGGGTTTAAGGGGGCTGGGGAGATGGCACAGTTAGTAAACAGCTTGCCACACCGGCAAGGGAATAAGTCAGATCCCCAGCACACGAGTAAAAGCCAGGAGTGGTGGCACATGCTGGTAATGCCAGAACTGTGGATCCCTGGTGCTCACTAGGGCTCACTGACCAGCTTGTGTGGACAAACTGCTAAGCTCCAAGCCTCTCTCAAAGAAGGTGGTCAACACTGGAGAGGCTGACATCTGGCCTTCACACTCATACATGCTCATCTAAACACTTTAAAAGGATTAATTCACTAATTAAAGACTCATCGAAGCCAGTGAGGTGGCTCAATGAAGGGCACCTGCCACTAAGCACTCAATTCCCAGGACCCACACAGCAGGAGAGAACACACTTCTGCGTGCTGTCCCGGCCTCCACATGCATGCCGTGACACATGCAGTCTCTGCCCATCTCTATTTGTCTCTCATGTTCACACAAATAAAAATAATGATATTTTTAATGACACAGGCTAAGACTAGAGAGATAGCTCAACCATGAAGAGGACTCCTGCTCTTGCAGAGGACCAGGGTTCAGTACCCAGAGCCCACACGGTGGCTCACTTTAGTTCCAGAAGATCTAATGGCTTCTTCTGGCCTCTGTGCACACCTGCATGCTTGCGGTGTACATAGATGCCCTCAGGCATGAACAAAGAAATCTTTAAAAAAAACAGGCTGAGGTGAATGTGGGAGTCCACCCCTAGAACCCCCAGCACTCAGGAAGTAGAGGCAGGAGGGTCAATTAGTCAAAATCATTCTCAGCTACATAATGAGTTACATAAGGTCAGCCCTGACTACATGAAGCCCAGTCTCACAAAATAATAATAATAATAATAATGATAATAATAATAATAATGTAAATAGGTAGATAGGCAGACAAGAGAAAAAATAAAAGACATATGCTGACTTTTTAAAGTTGAATTTCTATTTAAACTTTTTGTTTCCTTTTTATTTTATGTGTTTGGGTGTTTTTGCTTTCACCATATAGTCTGTGCACCATATGAATGCCTGGTGCTTACAGAGACAAGAAATAGGTGCTGGATCCTCTGAAAGTGAAGTTACAGATAGTTGTGAGTTGCCATGTGGATGCTGAGAATTGAACTTTTGGGTTCTCTGCAGGAGCAGCAAGTGCTGTTAACCACTAAACCATCTCTCCAGTCCCTGGTTGGTTTTTTGTTTGTTTTTGTTTTAAGGAATTGGAGTGTAACACCTCATCCGACACTCCACAAAGGACAGCCATAGATACATTGTAGCAGAAACCCTTAGAGGACTACCGAAGCCTGGCAAAGAGCAGAGACTTCAACAATGTTACCCTTTACAGAAGCAGATGTGCCGAAAGGAGTCACTGTCTACCCACGTGTGCAAAAGTGCTCTGTGCAGATGAATTTCCTGCACCACACTGGTGAAAGGCAAGTGAATCTCTGTGAGTTTGAGGCCAGCCTGACCCACATGGCAAAATTCAGGTCAGCCAGGGCTACATAGGAGACCTGGTCTCAAAAAAGAAAGTGCCCCAAAGCAAGAAAAACTCTGAAAGCCCTGTGCAAACCCCATGCATAAGCATTGTGAATACAGATGAAAATACTAAGCACGGAAAACTGGAAAAGATTATGCTGACATTTTAAAACAGCGAGAAAGGAACTTGAAAATCAGTAAAGTGCTTGCCTTGCACACACGAGGACCTGACTTCGATCCCCAGAACCCATGGGGGGAAATGTGAAGTGTACTGGAATATACTTGTGATTCCAGCATTGGGTGGACAGGAAGATCTCTGGGCCTCAATGGTCAACCAGCCAGTCTCCCTGAATAAGTGAGCTCCAAGACAAAGGAGGTAGATACCTAGAGTTGTCCTCAGGTCTACACACACACACACACATCAGACACATACACATGAAAAAAAAACCCACAAAACGAGAAGGGAAAGGGGAAGATGAACAAGAGCAGATGCGCTGTAGGGCAGAGCAGGCCTCGAAGATGGGCCCTGCAGAGTCTAAGGGTTACAGATCTGGCTCCCCCGGCAAAGACCTGCTGCTTTCCTCCAGGCCTGGCTCATTTCTAAAGGCTTCCTCTGAAGTTCTGCCATGACTCCATCTACACTGTCAGGCACATCTGCTCAAACTGTCTACTGTCTGTGAGTTGGGGAGGAGGGTGCATGGCAGGAGGCCACACATTTGGCACTCAAGACAGAAATGACACCCAAGACTGAACTACTGCATGCACATGTCTTCTGACCTCGCTGCATGTGACTGTGCCCTTCTTCGAGGCAGAAGGCAACTCTCAGGCAGATGGTCAGGTCATCAGAAGCTCCAGGATCCCACCTGACAGGAGGGGCGCCAAAAAGGACACACCACAGCTTTAAACCAGCTTTCATCCTTGTGGTTTGTGACTTCCTCAGAAGCAGAATAACTTCTTCCGAACTTATACTGGCCCCTTTTTTTTGCTCCAAGGGAACTGTGGTTTTAGGAATTTTGTGCTTCCCGAATTTCAATACTTGAGACTGGGTCTTTTTGCTTCGGTAAGGTGACCCTACCATAACCCATTAGACCCAGAACACTCCAAGTCCACTGTAATACCTCACACACACAGCATGTTGCTCTATAGTGCCCCCAAGGACTCAGTACACGATTCAGAGATGGGTTTTTCCCACTAAGGATCAGGATTCCCCAGCCCCAGCAACCTTCTGCCTCCCATCACCCTCACTGCTGATGGTGCAGCGTTTGAAAGCACACCCATAAACAAGCACGTAACCCAGCATGGTGGCGCAGGCTGGCCATCCAGCACCCGAGGCTGAGGAGGATTCCAGGTTCAAGCTGAAGGCATCTCATGCTAAAGAAGACAAGACAGGAGGCTTCAGGGCTGAGTCCAGTGTCTATGGTCCTGTCACATCAAGTGACTCCCTGAAGCTGGAGAACACAGAAGATGAGTGGGGCGGAGGCACTGCCCATCTTCAACCCAGCCCTTCTAGGCCCCTCATCTCCAACACTCCACAGAGGCAAAGTCTAGTCTAGAACTGCAGCCGTGTATAGGACTAGGGAAGGGTAAAGCCAGGCTTTGACCTGTTCAGCTGAGGACAAAAAAATGTCATGTGTGTGTAGAGGCTCATCTTCAGTTCCACAACTCAGCAGGGAGGGGCAGAGAGGCATGGAGGTCAGAGCTGCATCCCCATCTGGGACAACAGCAGAGTGGCCGGTGGTACTGGGGACAGTCCTGCTCTACCCTTCTCTCTCTCTTCACCGGCAGTATAGGCTGGTCCTTCTCAAATCTAAGTGCCTGAGGTGATCATTAGAACACAACTGCCAGTCCTCCGACCAGTCTACAGGAACAATCTGGCATTTTCCAGCTGAGGCATGGTCTACAGTACTGCCCAGAGGAAGACACCTAAAGGCTGCCTCCTCAGACAGGGGCAGTGATACTGTTACTGGAACTATTCCTGTGAACGTGGATGGCATACACTTCCCTGAGTGCAATACTGGAATATACACAGTCCCAGGGACATCACAGCCTGGGTCTGCAGCTTCCCTGGTAAGCTGGAGAATCCTCTGCATACTCTTGTCTCCAACACAAGGTCCAAACACACCTGGCAGATACCGCCAGCACCCACTGGAGTCAGGCCCAGGACCCAAGAGGATGTTGGCAAAGCCACCAGCAAGAACTGGGTACCGGGATAGCCTTGGTGACCTACAGGTCTCCTTCCAATCTGTACCATCAGTTACTGCAAGGACACACACGGCACAATCCCACAAATGATGCAGTCTCAACATTACTCCTGTGGAGCTAGGATACCAGACAACATCCCACACTATTGCACTACTTCCTGCAAGGGGAACCAGGGCTCTGGGTGAACTTGGGCGGAGGTTCCCCTAGGGTCCCCATGAAAGACATTCACACATCATTGGACGTTCCAGGAGGTTGCTCTAGATTCTCAGTGAAAAGTCACCCAGTGTACTTCCACCAGAGCCCATGTTACCTCCCTGGGCACAAGTGAACAGTGGTACCCACTTCCCTAGGGCACATGTGAGAACAAGTCCCACAGCACCTCCCCGAAGCACAGGTCACAGGGTACTTACATCACCTCCCTGGTGCACATGTACGGCAAGGACCTCACACCATGTCCCCAGAGCACACGGGAACAACCACATCCTGGCCACCTCCTGTGCCCTTTCCCAGGGGCACTCTGAGCACCAGAGTCCCACACCACCTGTCTGAGCACCCATGAGGACTGGGGCCCCACACCACCTCTCTATAGTACCTGTAAGGACTACAGCCCTCCCTGGGATTCAGTGAGCAGAGTTCCATGCCATTCCCCTTGGGCAAACGTGAGCACCAGGCCCCACATCACCTCCCTGTGGCACACATGAGCACCAGGACTATGGAGCTAAGCACTGTGTACTCCTCCTATCTGTTTGCTGAGCCCAGAGCGTGACCAGTAAATAGCAGCTGTGTTCTAGAAAGAACCCATCACTTGGCTACAGTTCCAGAAACGAAAGAAAGCATCAACAACTTCTAGAAACTTCCCTGTGGAGCCTCACTCACCCTTCCTCCCTTTTCTCTCTCGTTTCCTTTGCAGACCTATGGAACCAGGCTGGGCCCTGATCTGTTTGTAAAAGATGTGAATAAATTAGAAAAACCCTCACTCACGGGGACAGTTTCATGTGAGTAGAGTGGCAATAAGCCAGTTAGCAGGTACAACTCCTCAGAGCAACTAGTATCACAAGTGTTGAGAACGGCTGCTCCAGGGGTGGAGAGCAGAGAAGAGAGCGTTCTCACAGGGAAACTTGAAGGAGGAACGAAAGAAACCTTGCAGCCCCCTGGGCAAAGAACAGTCTAGGAAGCTCGCCCAACAGGAGCAAAGGTCCTAAGGTGGAACCTAAGGTCAGCCGAGCTGTGCCAGAGTAGGCAGCGGTGGGCAGAGGCATAGGACCAGGCAGGGAAGGGTCACTTCTGTGTAAGAGGGCCTGACCTGCACCCCAGATGTTAAAGGCTGTGGTTAGGTGTTCCAATGCTCGGTCATCAGATTCCAATGTTAATGGTGTTTGCCGATGAGATTTCAAAAAGGAGACTGGGAATTGGATGAGGTCTCGGGGGAGGGGAGGCTACAGTGACTATTGGCTTCGTAAAGAGACCTGAGCTGGCACGCCTTCCCTGTCTCCCAGGTGATGTCCTCTCCCAGGATAAGCCCTTGCAGGGCCTGAGGGATGCTTAAGCAATCAGTTGTTCCAACAGAGACTAATTCTTAAGTGTGAGGTATGGCTCTCTAAAGTACACTGTCAAGCTGAATATTTCTTATGACCTACCTGAGAGCTGGGAGCCCACCATGAGAAAAACAGAACACTATTGGTTTGTTTTGTTGTTGGTTTTTTTTTTTTTCCTGCTAGAAGGGCTTTTAATATTTATACAAGAGACAGATCTGTCACTTTATCAGTTTTAAGTTGCAAAGACACAATCTCTAAGGAACTGTTAGCAACATGAAAACAACATACTTGTCCCTCTCAATATGCTGACGTAGTAAGAGGCCATATCCATGCCAGCAGTCTCAGTCCAGGCTGGGACTGTGCAATGGCCTCACTCCCTCTTCTACTCTAGTCCCCTCATCTTTGCTTCTGAAAAAACCTTGGCTCAGGAGTCGAATCTGCCCAGCAGGGCATCTGGTTGGAGAAGAAGCCAGGATGGGGAAGGAATGCACACAGCCTCATGAAAATGCAGGCTACCATCTGCACCCATCCACTGTTCCCAAGCCCAGCCCAGCAAAGCAGGGACCTGCAGTGCCCAGCCCTAGCTCCAGGCTACCTCTAGGCTACCGTGTATACTACCCTCATTTCTCCCTCCCAACCTCCCTTGAAGGGCAACAGCAATCTCTCATTTCCCTGCTTCACCAATTCTGTTTCCGAAATGATGGGGACTCGGCGCCATTAAACATGATTTAATTTGCTTTCCCCTAATGATTGGCTCATGGTATTAGGACATCTCTCCCTTTCCACTTGAAAGGCCTTCAAAGGGGGTGATTTCCTCCCAACAAATTAATAAGGAGACCATTAGGACACTGAAGGGGAATCGCCCTTGGCCACTGCGGCTTCTTATACGGAGGCAGAACACAGTTCCAGCTAGAGGAGAAAACAGCAGAGAGCACAGATAGGTGGTGGGTGTCAGCAGCTCCTTTGGCACATGCCCAGTTGTTCCTCCAGCTCATACCACCACCAGAACACTACAGAGCCTTCCCAGAACGAGACTGGGCAGCAGAATGACACAAATTTCTGAGCCCCATCTACTAAGGAGACAGCAGCAGTCCTCACCATGGTTCTACTTCACGCCCCTCAGGCCCCCGAGGCTGGCATCCTTGTTATTGCCATCTCAGCATCAGGAACCCAGGCTGGCAAAACAGGCTGCCTTGAACACACTCCCAGCATTTGGAAAGCCTATGAGTTTGAGGACAGTCTGGATATTTATCAGGCCAGCGTGGGCTACATGAAACCCAACCTCAGACACAGCACTGGAGCTAAAGAGATGGCTCAGCAAGGTGGCTGCTCTTGCAGAGGACCTGGGTTTTGCTCCCAGCACACACTTCAGGCAGCTCACAACCCACCTTTCCAGCTCTGGGGAATTTGTCACACCTGCACACATACAGACACACACACAAGTGAAAAATTATAAAATAAATCTAGGGGGAAAAAACAGTGAAGTTTTTCCCAACAAGTTTATTCCCAAGGACCCAGGTTTATCACACTCAGAAGCCAACCTTAAATCCTGTTCTTGGGCCCTGGCAGCCACAGTCCCCAAAGGATGGGGATGACTGCTGTATCTTCAAGTCACTTTCAACACTTCATGCTCTGTCTCCTCTCCAGGCAGGCCAGCCTGACTCATAACATAACTTCTGTCAGCCCACAGCCTCTTCATGAGCCACTCTTTTGGTTACTTCACCGTGTTTCCACGCTCTTGTTATGTGTGCTGTTCTGGAGTCTTTCATGGGCCCAACACTGGAAGCTACCCCAAACCTCATTTTTAGAACACTGGTACAAGACAGGCACTAAAGGGAAGTACTGGGCTGATTCTAGACCTCATCCCCATCCAGGCTCTAGCTCAGGAATCACATCAAGAACTACTGGTTTTGTGGGATTTGCTGGGCCTATCACTGCCCAGCCCTGGCTACTCAAGAAGGGCTCCAGAAACCCAGGCACATTGGGCCTGGCTGTCCCCCGTGATCAGGCAGCTGCCAACTCCCTGACCCATGAAATAAGAGCTATAAATTCAGCAAGGGAAGAGAGCAGAACTAGGACTTTTCTTGAACATTTTGCCCGTGTTGGGAGAGAGAAAGGGCACTTGGACATTTTTGCCACCAGCTAAAATACTTAAGTCTTAGATCAGTATGGAATGCAAGCTGGAAGCAGTTCAAGAATTAGAGGGGCAGAGTGTGCTTCAGGCAAGCAAAGAAGAGTCTCAGACATAAACCATGGCCTCCTGGAAGCAAACGCCTCTCCCACCTGTGAGCCCTTTACTCAGAGACCAACCATCCTGCAGCCTCACACTGCGTGAACCGGGCAAGCGTTCCACTGTCCCCACCCAGCCCAGGCACGCCAGCACCCCTCTGCTGAACCCTAAGCCAGCAGGCCCAAGGCCTGTTCAGCCCTATCCCCAAGCAGAACAGGGACTGGTAGGTATTTATCACAAGCCAGGTTGGGCCAAGATGACTCCTGCTAGCTGCTGCAGAGATTTGAAAAAGAGCAGAGAAGGCCAGGCAGGGATCTGCTGGTTCAAGCAAGGCAGAGCTCAGAGCCTTGTTTTGACACCCCAGCTACGGCTGCCTGAGGACAAACCTCAAGGCACACACCAGTATAGAGAGCTGGCTCAGCCTCCAGGCCACAGCAGGCCACCAGTCAGGACTGGCGCCCCACTGCCGAGCACTGGCTGGCAGACCCTTGAGGGCTGTCTCACCAGCCACTCTGGCACCTGCATCCCGCCACAGCCCAAAGCAAC
The DNA here is from genome assembly GCF_907164565.1 of Psammomys obesus. Lineage (NCBI taxonomy): Eukaryota > Metazoa > Chordata > Mammalia > Rodentia > Muridae > Psammomys > Psammomys obesus. Next base: position 53,294,207 of record NW_026585895.1, on the reverse strand, counting down.
CAGCCATCTTCTCTGGAGGGAGCGCTGGGCTGCCTGGACACCAGGCTACAGAGGCAACAGTGACAGAAACCCAGTCACTAGACAGAGGTGCCAGGGTCCTTTCCACCCCAGTCAGCCAACCAGGGAGGTCTATGCAGACACCTACCTCTGTGAGTGCCTGGTGACCCTTCTGGAAGCCCCCACAACATCATCCTGATACCAACATGAAGGCCTAACTGGGCTCAGGACTGCTCCCCCTGCTATCACCAAGACAGACCAGCACCAGCTACACAGCCGTTTCTGTTGAAACCTGTATCTTCCCCAGTATACAGGACTGACATGAGGGTCCCTGAAGGTTCCAGGGGCTCCACATACCCTAATCACACCTGTCCGAAAATGTACCCTGTGCCTACCCTTCTTGGCTGTCCTCAAGGCACCCTCTGTATGAGGCACAACCATCAGGTGGGGGTCAGAAACTCTAATTATAGATAAAGCTCATAATTAGCCTTTGATTAATTAAAAAGTGAGAAAACTAATTACTTAACAGTGTCATTGGCTTAATATGTGTAATCTTTAGAAATGTACAGCCCCAAGAGAAGGAGACTCTTAAGAGAATCCCTACAGGGGACAAAGCTAGGGATACAACTCAGTCGGTCTCCCGAACCTCTGCCCTCAACCTTGTGGCCATGAAAAGACCTACACAGAAATGCAGGGGTCTGAGACAGCAGGGACATGAGAGGGCTGTCTCCTCACTACCCATCCTCTCTGGAGAACTCTATCAGGGATGGACAGATGCATGGACGGATAGATGCATGGATGGATGGATGGATGGATGGATGGATGGATGGATGGATGGATGGTTCTTTAGATCTGGCCCCAGGTTACAAGGCCAGGTCCCTGGCCACATTCTCACAAGCAAACTTAAACAGTCATCTGAGGATGGAGCCACAGACTCCATACCAGAGCTCGAGTCCTTCTTACTGGGGGATAACAATGGGTGCGGGGCACCTGCCTGAGAGCCTTAGTCTGTGGGATCAGGTAGGGAAAACACTTGTACCTCTAAGGAGACATGGGAACCCATGCACCTCAAGATAGTCTCACAGAGTACAGTAGCTGGCATCAATGCACTGCATGAGGATGTCATGGAAGCCACAGGCACAGCACCCCATAGATGACTCTAAAGGACTATCATGGCTAGGAGGCCAAGCCCAGTCATGGCTAAGGATGGTTCTGGTCCCTATAGCCAACATGAGCAGGGCTGGTCCCAGCCTCCCTTCTCAGAGTTTTCCCATGATTGAATCACCCAGTTCAGCCATGTTAATACACCCACCGAGCCACACCAACCACCACCCTCCTTTAGGAAGTAACCCTGTCTTCAGGCACGCATCGTCTCCTTTCCATCAGGCCACCATCCTTGAGCATCCTGGAGTTCCAATACCAAAACTAGCCCTATTGCACCCCCACCACCGCCCATAGCTCTCCAACTAAGGCCCCTCCCTGACTAAGGCCCGGGCCTGGGTAAACACAAGACATCTCAGTTGACCTGTTCAGACCTTTCCAAGCTCTTGCTAAGCCCAGTCTGCAAAATGCTCACTCACAAGGACATGGGCTGATTCTAATGTGCCAGCAGCTAACAGTTCAGTGTGTGCCTCTGGCTAAGGGCAGCCAGGTGTGTTTGACAGACAGTGCTGGCTGGTTTTTGTCAACGTGAGAAGAGGAAACCAAACTGAGTAAACACCCAAGATCAGAGGGACTCAGGGTTCTCATACCAGCCATCGGGTGTCCCAAATCACAACAACTGCAGGCTTTCAGCACAATTCATCACATCACCCCAGCTTCAGGGAATTGGCCTGGTTCCAAACTACATCACCAACTGCAGGCAGTCAGGCCTGGTGCCCCACATCCAGAAATCAGTGTTCCTCAGTACTGAGAGGATCTCTGCTCCAAGTTCACAGCACATACCTTATGATTCCAAAGAACCTGTCTCTCCACCCAGAAGGCCTGGACTCAGAGCTGAGGTAGCCATAGGATGGTCACAAGCAGGTGGCGGACTCCTACCGACCTTAGCAATGCACCCTGAAAAAGCTCTTCCAAGGTGACCAGAAATGACACCATTACAAGGACCTACTTACACTTTGTTACTTTTTCTGCTCTCCTTCCTTGTCTCATTCAGCTTTTTCTGCTGCAAACATCAAACTGTCAGGCTTCATGAGACACAATTAATGCTGGGGGCACTGGGGAAAAACAATTAGCCAATTAAAGCTTAATTAACTGTGGACAAAAACCAAAAAGAAATAGGCTTGCACCCGTTGCCACAGGATGAGTGAAGAAAAGCCAGGCTCCTCATCCCCAAGCGGGAACTAGCTGTGTAGAAAGTCACCAAAGCAAGAAATGACAGGGACGTGTTGCTTGGTGGATGCTCACAGGACTGGAAGGGTAGCCCTGCAGATTGCATGAGAAACTGAGGCACAAAGAAAGCAGTAATGAGCACAGACACAGTGATGTACAGTGGCCACAGCACATCTGGAGTGCCTGTCCCTGGCTGCTTCTCAGGGTGTGGGCTCCTGTTTCCTCAGAGCCAAATCCTAAGAAGGCAAGGAGAGAGTCCCCAGGAAGAACTCCTGGCACTGCGCAGGGCCTCACTCATGCTTTGTGATGTGTTCATACTGATCCTGATGCCCTGCGCCTGTAGCTTTGCAGAGCAGGGCCTCCCTCCTGAAAACCTCGGGGCAGATCCCAAGTCTCAGACACGTTTCCAGCCCTACCCCACCCTGTCCTGCCCTGCCTTTTCCTACAACAAGCTGAGCTGATCACCTACTGGGCCCTTATGTGCCTCCTGTCCATTGTATATGCAGCTCCTGAGTGCTCCATCCCACCCATCAAACACAGAAATCCTACTAGGAAGCCCTCTGTAAACACCCATGCCACTGACGCCTCACCATGGCCCACTGTCACACAGTGGTCCTGGGCTCTGCCTTTCCAATCGTTGAGGGTATAGGCCCTGGCACAGGCTGAGCTGAGCAAAGGACATAACAAAGAGGCCCCTTCTCCATGCAACCCCCACCCCATCCCCAACCAGGAAACCCAGCCATTAGTCCCGAACTACAACCATGGCAGGTTGTCTCAGCTCCTTAACTCCATAGACACCAGAGGGGCTGCAGACTCATCCAGCATTGCTTTTTTGTTGTTGTTGTTGTTTGAGACAAGCTTTCTTTGTATAGCTTGTCCTGAAACTAGCTCTATAGGCCAGGATGGCCTCCAACTCATCTGCCTGCCTCTGCCTCCTGAGTGTTGGGATTGAAGACGTGTGTCCCCCACCTACCTTTCTTTTTTATTTTTTTTAATTTATGTATTTTTATTTCATGTACATTGGTGGTTTTGCCTGCATGTTTGTCTGTGTGAAGATATAGGATCCTCTGGAACTGAAGTTACAGACAGCTGTGATTTGCCATGTGAACGCTAAGAATTGAACCCGGATACTCTGAAATAGCAGCCAGTGTTCTTAACCACTGAGCCATCTCCCCAGCATGAGTCTGCTCCTACCAAAAGGGCTGAGTCTTAACCATGAGAGCTTGGGAGAACTCACCCTACAAATGAGCAGCTAGTACATAAGAATGAACATAAGGCACAAGGTTCCATGTCTCACCTTGAGCTGGGGCAGATATTACTCATCGGTAGCTGAGCCTCACTGGAGAGATGGCTCAGAGGTTAAGAGCACTGGCTGCTCTTCCAAGGTCCTGAGTTCAGCCCCCAGCAACCACATGGTGGCTCACAACCATATACAATGAGATGTGGTGCCCCCTTCTGGCGTGTAGGTGTACATGCAGGCAGAACATTGTGTGCATAATAAATAAATTTTTTTAAAAAATAGCTGAGCCTCAGAAATCATTACTGAGCACTCCAGTAAGCTACTACAATCAATCAGGATTAATCAGTGTTATTAATCAGGTTGTTCCCTTGATAGACAAGAACACCAAAAAGCCTCGGAGAAGGTAGTAGGTCACCCAAGTTCCCAAAGCTCAGCAGGGGCTCCTGCCCAATCCCGCTCCACTGAGGAAGGAGTCTCTTTCAATAAGTGGTGCCAGGTCACCCATGAAGCCTGGGTCCACAGGAACCTTCCTGTGCCACATACCTGCACTCGAGCACACAATTTGGCCTACTGCACACTTGCCTTACCATCTAGAGTCAAACAATAGAAGCTCCCAAACCCTCCCCTCTGCTTCCATGCCTCTGGATTACTGCCCTCGGAACTCCTCAGATGCCAAGAATCATAACCCCCAAGTGGGTACCAGCATCCAATTCATGACCATGGCCTTCAAACAGAGTCCTGTCCCTCATCACCAACACTGGAAGAGAGGTATCAATCCTTAACCATGGGCTCCTTTCAGCCTCAAACTTTCAGTCTCAAACCCTGCCCATTTCCCAGAAACCCAGAGGACTCATGCACAGCTCTTCACAGGCTACTGTTGATAGCAGGGTTTCAGCTAATGACCCAGAATCATCCTCCACCTCCCCTCCTTTCCCAGCAGGCAAAGTGGAAGCCTCAGGGCTGGGTGCAGTCAGGAGCAGAACACCTGTTCAGTATGCACAAGGCCCAGTGCTCCATCCCCAGGACCGAGAGAGATACTATGCTCCCAGTGACAGTTAAAAGCCAGAGTCAGTCTGCGAGTGTGTGTGTGTGTGCATGCACACATGTGTTTCTACATACACACACACACAGCATATCTGATCATCAAGTTCCCCTGAAAGGGTGGGCTAACAACCTCCTGCCCACGAGCAGAGGTGTGGAGGAAATTTACCCAAGCAGGAACTGGAAAGCCCTTGCCAGCAGCCACTGCCAGGACTCTGCCTGGAGCCCTGGGGCTGCTTCGATCCATGGCGGCTGCATTTTAATAAGTAATTAGTACAGAATGGATGCTGCAAAAAGGCCCAAGTACCTCCTAGACAGCATTAAACCAAGGCGTGCAAATGAACTTGGCACAGCAGGGGCTGGCGAGAGCCATCAGCCAGCGGCAGAGAACCTCAGGAGAGCACAAAGCCCACTCAGCAAATTTCCTGAACAAATATTAGGGGTAAACGAGGAGAAGCACAGAGGCTTGAAGCCTGGGTGTGGAGATCAGGGGTCTCTGACCAATACCCGTGGTTACTGCTGCTTTTGTGTCTGGCCAGATGGGGCTAGAGACCCATCCATACACACAGATGCCAACGTTACAAAGACTATCCCTCCACACACCTGATGGTAACTAGGGCAAAATGACAGGTGTGTGACATGACATCAGAGGCCTGGTAAGGCCAGCACTCCAGGCAGTTGACACAGGCCATGGAGTACACCCCTGGCCACTTGGTCAATACTGGTACAACATTGGCCTCACTCTCAAGAGCTGTCACTTAAAGGACATATCTCAGAAAGACAGGATCCTCCTTAGACCAATTTCACAGATGGGGACACTATAGATGCCCAGATGAGCACCCCAGGGGGGTGTAGAAAGCCCAAGACTAAGAGATATGCAATGAGTGCCCAGGAGGCATAGCAGACTGCAGGAGCCAAAGAGACACAGAGTAGATAAGGAGAGAAGAGCAGGTGCGGGGGGGGAAGCAGCTGAGGAGCCAGACTCTAGAATCTGGAGTCAAATGTTTGTGGGTGACAAAAACCAGCATAAACAAATAATCCATACCTTAGGTGAGCCAAATCAGCAGCTTGGTTCTGAGAGGCCAACGCCATTGGAAAAGAGCTCATGTATGCCGCTTCCCTGGTTTCGGCACCAGATGAATGAAAACAATAAGGCCATGACTGTTCCCAGGTATGGCTGAGGTTTATTGTAGATAATAGCTCATCCTAGGAGATGTCTAAACTGGACCATGGGAGGTTGGCGCAAGAGAAGAGAGAGGGAGCCAAGAGAGCACGTGGGAACCAAGAGACCAAGAGGACATGTAGCCAAAAGAGGAAAGAGAAGCTGGAGGAAGGGAAGGGAAGCTCAGGGGTGAAGAGGTCTAGGGTGAGGCTGGGCATACCAGCCAGGATGACTCTGTACCAGGTATTTGTGATAAGGAGAGACTGGCAGCCAGGGTCTGCTTGGATTATGTTAAATATGCACCTCAGCCATCTGTCCATTTGAGTTTCTTTGAGACCAAACAGAGACCACCTTACTTCCCTTTCCCCTTCTCTGTCTCTTGTCTCCTGCCTTCTCCCTCCATTCCTGTTTTCTGACCCTTCAAAGGATACACTTTACCTTTTGAGATGCTATGACCTTCACCTCAGGTTAATATGCTCAACAATGTTGGCTACCATCACAGACAAAAATATCAACAGCGACAGGTCTCCATCCCTCCCTGTTCCCTGCCCCAGCACTGCCCAGTGCTCTCTACAATGCAGGCCTGGCTATGGGCCTCCTCCACACGAGAAGACAGATAGATGTGGGTGTGAGGCTTAGGGAACATCATAGCTCAGAAGGCAATGGAGCTGGACCTTCCAGTGCCAAATTGAAAGAGGTGGGAATCCCCCGCAAAGACAAAACCAAAAGCAAAAACCAGCCATTGACCCTGAGCAGAAAGTTGGCCAC